>NC_079136.1:537500-846801 GCF_945859705.1 Episyrphus balteatus | reverse complement strand
TATAATCAAAATAATGCTTCCCTGCCACGAAGCTATTTTATAGCTCTTTGATAAGCTACAGGCAGCCTTCTGACAGACTTAACCACGGTTTAGAGGCAATAAAACAGCTAATTCCACACAAAAAAAAAGCCCCCAATCTCTAACCTCGACCACATGATAATTCATGCCTTCAAATTTCATAGTCGCAGTCAGAGTTTGTGTTTAAAAATAATTCGATATGTAATTTCAATTAATTGAAGCCCCCAGGCTAGTAATTACAGCAGAGATATCTCGTTTCAAATAGAAGTCGTTTTTTTTTTAGCATACCACTATCCCCATTCCCACTACACTCTTGTCTGGTTATATCCTACACTACTTTAAATGCCGCTATAAAAAGGATAACCAACAAGTTTTGCGACGAGTTGAAAAAAAGGACCCTTTTTTTCGTTGAGCTTTGTCTGCGATATTGCGATAAATATTTGCAGCTAACAGAACGATATCATCAACCCAGATATGGCAAACGAAGAATTTTTCTTTTGAAAAAGAAGCCGAAGAGGTTCTTTAACGACAGAAATAAGGCGGTAGTCGGTGGTGAAGTAGAAGGAGGAGGTTGTTTTGTGTGGGTAAGGGAAGTCCTTGCTTTTATGCCTTACGAGCAAAAGTTTGCAATTGATTTGAAATATGAAGCTGCTCAGTGAAGATTTGATAACGAAGTTTTTTTTTGCTCCTTTTTTTGCTTTTTTTGAAAAAAAAAACACATTAAACCCGCCTCTTTAAGAAGCCATTTTGATATAGTCCCTTAGATTGTGGCAACATGGAACATTATTAGGATGGAATTTCGAAATGATGAAAAGAATGTCTTGGAGAGAAAATTAATTGTGTGTATGAAAGGAGACTGCTTGTCTTGGTGAAAATGCCATTAAGGACACAGACTGACACAACACAAGCCCGAATGCGAGTGTATCAGAAAGTGTTGATTTGGGAGTAATAAAAATTCTTGTTGTTGGTGTTTGTTTTGGTTTTGGTTTTCTTTTTTTTTATTTCAAACAAAGTTATAAAAAAGAATTTATTAACGTGTAGTGATAAGGAGAGACCGTAAATATCGTAAAAGCAATGTATTTCTTCTTTAAATCGCTTATAGAGATATTTTTGAGGATGATTTGAATAAGAAAATGATATTTTTTAACGATGAGTTAACGTCGTAATTGTCTGGAAAAAACCAAGGACTTTGCATGTGGTTTAATATATTTTAATGTACTTATATAAGATTTGTATAGGTATAATAGAATCAACAAGGTTATGTGTTTATTTTAATAAGAATGCTAGGAATAGAAAATACAGCTATTACGTAGTGAATAATGAGATTTGAGATGACAGCAGCCTTTTTGAGACCCACGCTTCATAGATATTGTTGGAAATTGGGAAGTTTCTAATTTAGATCCTTGCAGAAATACAAGTTTTATACATTTTGTAAGCTTTTGAGTTCTGAAAAGGGTGAATTTGGTTTGCAAAAGTATAAATTTTTTTGAAGAACGGTGAATTTAATCTCAACATTTTGTAAGAATTTTGACATTGATTAAACCGTGTTCAATTGGAATGAATAAACTGCTTTACAAGACGAAATCATAAAATTTTGATCACGGTGGTATGAAAATTCGCATTTGTCAAGCCGACTGCTGAATCCATGTCATGCAAAGTTGAAGTACAAATGGACTTTCCGCAAACCAGGATTTATTAGACATTGCAGTAGCTGAAGGAAGGGGAACTCAGCACCGTTAAATGCTTTCTGGGTGCCAAGAGAGCAGTCGATAGATTACGACTACTTCCACTACATTCTTTATTAACAAAAGTCATATTAGTGTTTCTTCCATTCAGGAAAATCTTTTTTAAATTCGAATAATACAAGTTTTCAACCAAATGCATTAAAACCGGAGTAGTTCAGGGATCGAAAATTAATGAAGTCACATCAAGCTATGGTGAGTAATTGTCAGATTTTACTGGAAGACGGATACAATCCCGAGATTTTGAATCCAGAAAACCGAGAATCCCGAAAATCCAAAATCCAGAAAAGTCAAAATTCCGAAAATAAAACAGAACAAATTAAAAACTCTTCAAAATTGTCTGTTAACTTAAATTTTAATTGAAACATAAAATAATAAAACAGTAATTCTGGGGGGTCATTCCGTAATTTTGAAAACGATAATCGAATCGATGATAATCGTTTTACAGTTTGAGAATCTTTAAAGCTATTTTAAGTCAATTCTGATTCAATATTTCCTAAATAGTTTATATAAATAAAAGCTTTCGTTTCCTTAGAAGTCGTATTAGTCTAGGTGATTTAGTAGTTGCCTCTTACTCGGGTATCCGAGGTTCGATTCCGGAAATTGAAATTGTTTTTTTTTTTTTTTTATTTTCTCAATAATCGTCAATAAATAAACGATAGCTAAATAGGTCTCGTTTTTAGAGAATTTATTCGTTTTTGGATGCAATATTTGATTTTTTTGAAAGTGTTTATTAATTTATTCCAATCAACGATTAATTTGCAAACTCCACAAACAAACAAAATATTAATGATTAATTTCTACAAATTACCATAATGTTAGAGTAAATCATTTTAATATGTGTATCGAAAAACTATTCGTTTTTTAATACAAGATTTAGGCGGAATGTATGTTGAACGGCGGCCGTTGTTTAAATTAATGGTTTCTAATACTAAAACGAACGCTTTTTTGGATAGGCGAAAGTTTTGAAAAAATCTGTGAGAATTATTATCAAAATGGTCATGTACACTTACATATGCGTTGGAAGAGACAAAGGATTTGATTTGTCTCGAAGTTGCCTTCTTAATCGTATCGTACCTTTATAATTTTTATAAATTTTCATTTTCCAAAATTAATGCGTTTAAACGTCGAAAAATTTTGCAATAGCTGGATCAATATGAGTTTTTTTAATGACCCAAAAGTCAAAACTTCGTACATTGAATATAATTTTGGAAAATGCGTAAAATGTTTTGTTACACATATTAAAATAATTTACTTTGACATTATGGGTATTCGTAGAAATTAATCATTAATATTTTTTTTTTTTTTGTGGAGTTTGCAAATTAATCGTTGATTGGAATAAATTAATAAACACTTTAAAAAAATCAAATATTGCATCCAAAAACGAATAAATTCTCTAAAAACGAGACCTATTTAGCTATCGTTTATTTATTGACGATTATTGAGAAAATAAAAAAAAAAAAAAACAATTTCAATTTCCGGAATCGAACCTCGGATACCCGAGTAAGAGGCAACTACTAAATCACCTAGACTAATACGACTTCTAAGGAAACGAAAGCTTTTATTTATATAAACTATTTAGGAAATATTGAATCAGAATTGACTTAAAATAGCTTTAAAGATTCTCAAACTGTAAAACGATTATCATCGATTCGATTATCGTTTTCAAAATTACAGAATGACCCCCCTGGCTTTTCGGGATTTTGGGTTTTCGGTATTTCGATTTTTGGGATTTGGACCCCAACCAACGAATTTACTTTTTATTTGCGTAACAGGAGAAAAGAGCAAAACTAGGTTACTTTTTTGAAGGCACCACTTTCTTTTCAAGGAATTTGGTACCTACAAGTAAGAACTGCTTAAGACACAGCCCAAGGAAAAGCAGCTTTTTTATTGCTTAAAAACGAGTAGGAATCAGAACAATTCAGCGTGGGAACCATTTTTTTTTGTTTTCAAATGAAGGTTTATTTTTAGATATGTTAGAAGTCAGTTATCGGCTTTTTTGTGGTGCAGCATGCCTTAGGGAGTGTTATCTACCAGTATTGACTCAAATACATAACTGGTTTGCTTTTGCGGGTTGACAGGATTTTTGATATACACTGCCGGTCATCTGAATACGTCCACATTTTAGTTCATCTTATTTTTAGCCTGGCTTGGTATTTATTGCAATGGTACATCTTTTTTACATACGTAACGAGAGAACATCTTTATGCGCTTAGCTTAAGAGAAAAAAAGTTGTCTTGGGACCTACCGTTCTTCTCACACGGTAGCTAGACAAAATCTATTCATAAAAACAAGTATATTTTTTGACTCATCTGAATAGACTCAAAAGCAAAAATGTTAATAAATGATGAGTTGCATGGGTCAGTTGTACTCAAAATTGTGTCTGTCAATAAATCTGATTGTCTATAACCTATAAGGACGAAAACGGGTCTAAAAAATCATTAGGCGCGGGAAAAATGGCGAAAATAAAAGAAGTCTTTGAATTAGGCCGAAATCAACGATGCATTGGGACAAAAATTAACACAAGTTAAAATTTAGTATGCAGTTATTCGCGCAATATCCAAGGGTATAGAAACAACATTTACAATCGAAGTTGCTTAGCCACAACATTGGCTGATAGATGTGCAATGATCTGAACAGCATGACTTCGCGCTAAAAATTAAGCTGAAAACCGGTATGAAATGCAGTTTAACGACGGAAAAACGGGTTGTCAGAAGTGGTAAACATTTGAGAAGAACAAATCTTCGCAAAAACTACCACTTTACAAACCACGAAAAGAAACTCGCCTCCAATAGTAAAAAAAAAAACATGTCGTGAAAGTCGAATTTCCAACCGGTGATTTTACAAAGGAAAAAAATGAATTAAGTTGACCCTGAGGTCTAAATTCCTATTTGTATGACCTTCGTAGAGAGAAGGATTATTTTAAGTTGTCTGCATAACTGTGAAGGGAGTGTCATTAAGTGCAAGCTATTTTTTTCTAGAAAACTTTCGATCTGCAATTTCTAACACAGTTTTTTTTACTATTGGAGGCGAGTTTCTTTTCGTGGTTTGTAAAGTGGTAGTTTTTGCGAAGATTTGTTCTTCTCAAATGTTTACCACTTCTGACAACCCGTTTTTCCGTCGTTAAACTGCATTTCATACCGGTTTTCAGCTTAATTTTTAGCGCGAAGTCATGCTGTTCAGATCATTGCACATCTATCAGCCAATGTTGTGGCTAAGCAACTTCGATTATAAATGTTGTTTCTATACCCTTGGATATTGCGCGAATAACTGATTACTAAATTTTAACTTGTGTTAATTTTTGTCCCAATGCATCGTTGATTTCGGCCTAATTCAAAGACTTCTTTTATTTTCGCCATTTTTCCCGCGCCTAATGATTTTTTAGACCCGTTTTCGTCCTTATAGGTTATAGACAATCAGATTTATTGACAGACACAATTTTGAGTACAACTGACCCATGCAACTCATCATTTATTAACATTTTTGCTTTTGAGTCTATTCAGATGAGTCAAAAAATATACTTGTTTTTATGAATAGATTTTGTCTAGCTACCGTGTGAGAAGAACGGTAGGTCCCAAGACAACTTTTTTTCTCCTAAGCTAAGCGCATAAAGATGTTCTCTCGTTACGTATGTAAAAAAGATGTACCATTGCAATAAATATCAAGCTAGGCTAAAAATAAGATGAACTAAAATGTGGACGTATTCAAGTGACCGGCAGTGTACCTAATGAATTCTTATGATTGCCATCGAGCCAAAAATATTTTTAGTTTATTATTGTAACTGAGATTAAACTTTAAGAATTGACTCCAAGTTCAAAAAAGGTTAAGAAATTCGTAGAATTTGTTTGTTTGTTTGTCAAAGAAAATAGAAAGAATATTTTCTACTGGCACGAATGGGACAAAAAATGTTTTTTTTTTATTTGCATTGCTTTTTTATTGAAAAAATTTATAAGAACTGCAAAAAAAACTATACATAAACTCCTGCTCAAAATTAACACACACTTTTTCTTCTTGAGTTATACCCCTGGATTTTATTTAAAATGGCTTTAAAATTCTTTGGTGCATTTTTTTGTGATTGCATATTGTTTAGCAAGTTGAAAATATGCTATACTGCAACAGTATTACCAACCAAAAAAAATATAAACCAATTTTAGCAATTTAAGGTCAGTAAACTGATATTAAAATAATTTTAGTTTTTTAAGAAAACAAATTTTAAAGAATGCAAGGAAGTGACAGTTCTTTCCAATAATTTTATTGAATATCTATATCTACTTGGTATTGTCTCCTCTAGCGCATATGACAACTTGGAGTCATCTGTTCATTCCACGAATTAACTTTTGAAGGTTTTGATGTAACTTTTCCTTCACTGCAGTTTTCAGTTCATCAAGACTGCTTGGAGGTACATTTCGGTCGCGAATACATCGCTTCAACATTTCCTAGACTTGTTCTATTGAATTTAAGTCCGAATTTCTGTGTGGTCAATCCAAAGCTGGCATATTAAAATCTCAAACCACTCTAGCATGCATTATCGTGCATCAGACTAAACTGTGGACCAAATCTAGTGGTGATTGGAACCGCATGCTGTTCGAGGATATCAGTCAAGTACCTTTTGGTACTTAACGTAGGTCTAGCCGAGCTCACTTACTCCGTACGTGTTGTAAACCAGGTTTTACTGCATGAAAATTTATGACTCTTCTCTAAAAGGTTCGCGTGATGACAGACACTTCAGCAAATCTCTCCAAAAATCTTCCCCACAAACATTATACCCGATACCTTAAATTTAACATCACTCCTGTCTCATTTGAGAAAATAACCATGATACTGTGACATAAAGTTATAATAGGACTTTTCTGTAAAAAAAATTGGATGTGCGATAAATTTGAGCAGGAGTGTAGTTACTTTCTTTTTTAACACTATTTTTGTCACTAAAATACAGCTGTTTCTTTAATTTTTTGACTAGTAGTACATATTAAGTTATGTTACTTCAATAAAAATTATGCATTACTATTCGAATTCGATTTGCTTAGAAAAGTCCTAAATAAATAGATTGCTGTAGGTACTCTGTCTTGTAGGTAGTAAAATAAAAAAAACTAACAACATTATTTTATTACGAAAAATATGTTCGATACTATAAATTTGGTCATTTAATATTTTTTGTTTGTGATGTTTGTTGGGGAGAATCCCATGAATATTAGAAAATAAAAATAAAAATATAATATGCTCCCTCGCACATCCTGTTTACGACTCAATTCATGAACAAGAGGGACCTTATTCTATACCAGGATAAGAGTCATTTTTATATGAAATGTATTGCAAATGTAAAATACATAGTCGTAATAGTATGTGTGTTTGTGTGTTTTCATGATGATATGGTATATCCTGGCTTAGCTTATGTTATGCATGTTTCTCTCGACTTGACTCTCGTATGTCTTCAAGATTAACGATTCGAACAAAACTTTTGCGTGCTTTTAGGTATTTATCACCCTGGGTCGTAAAAAGTGGTTAATATTATGATCTACCAGCATTAGGCTTTAATCTGTGCAGTAAAAAAAAAAAAGAAGAAATATTCATAGTCGCAAATAAGAGTGTTGTTGGTTTACACAACACTCTTATACATCTGAAGTTAACATCTTTCTTGGAAATGAAAGTTTGTTTTTTTTTATTACATAGTCGACATCTCAGTCGTCCTTCAAATGTGGATTTGTAGATGTGCAAATTTTATGTAATTTAGTTCTTCATCATAAAATATTCTTTTACTTTCTTGTGTTTAGTTTTTTTTTATTTAGGTTTTTGGGGAATAGAAATGTAGTTTTAGTGAAGTGTTTTATAGATTCTGTCATAAACATAAAATTGGGTGAATTAATCTCTTAGGAAATTTGACCAAAGCATCAACATCAAAAAAACCTACAATGTAATAGACATAGTTTTTGACTTTGCAATCATTGTAAAACATTTTGTGGCAGAAATGTTCCCAAAAGACATATATCTTGTACCGAGTTTATGTGGTAAGAAATTTACTATCTCATCTACCTCATCTTTTCATTTAGTTTTAAGTGATTATTTTTAATGTTTTTGATGCATTAAAAATGCTTGTCCACTGCTTGAAACATTGTTGCTTGAAAATATGTCACTAATACCAACAAAAACTAAAAATATAACAGGGAATCAAGATTCAACTACGAGAACTATAAAAATGATAAATGTTTTGTTTTTGACAGCTTGAAAACTCAGAGTGATAAAACTCATGGCCCATGATAGGACTTCTCAAAAATCATACCTAATTGAAAATACACAACTGGAGTTTAAAAATAGGCTCATATTTATATTGGATTGCATATTTGTACCTTTGTGATTTGTAAAACAAATATCATATTTAAAAGAAAGAGTAATCGGTTAAAACTTTTTGCTTGTCCAATTGTTATAGGTTATGTTACATTTGCCTATAAATGGCACCACATAAGAGGTCTCATTCAAAAGCAAATATCTGAACTCAAAAATTTGTTATCCCAAACCAAATAACAATTTTAAAAACTAAAAACCGGTTGTTTTGTTACAATTTCCCTTAGAGAGCCTCGCATTAGGGAAAGTTTGATACCCTATAGTCAGGTGTCTATGTCTTGGCCAGGTACCTAGTAAAATTAATCATGAATCATCTTTGCAGTATAACATGCTTTATCAATTTTTCCATGTTTAAACTCAAATATCTGCATAGAAAAAATATAAGGCATGGTTAACTTTGGTATATCTGGTATATCTTACCATATTTCTGGCATATTGAACTAATTTCTGTTATATTTAACTACATTATGATTAAATATACAAGAAGTAAAATACTCGATGGCAGCAAAAAAATTGTTTTTTGATTAAGAATCGAAGTAAGGATGTTTTTTTGTACTACTATTGCAGGTAAAACTGAAACCTGGGAGAAAATTGGAGACGGGAAAAAGAATCCATAAAATCCTTAAAAATATTTTTGGTGAAAGGGTGTTTTTTTTTAAGAGAAAAGTTTCATAAAAGCTGGCTAAAATTATTTTTTAACATGGTGAAAGGTTTTATTTGCTATTAGAACTTAGAATCAAGAGCTCAAACATTATAAACAGAGTCGACCCATCAGGGCCAGACACAAATTCAAAAAACAATCTTGGTCTGATTACAAGAGAGAAGCTAAAGTGGGCCATCAACGCCTTCAAACCATACAAATCCGCTGGACCGGATGGTATAATACCAGCCGAACTTCAAATGGCATCAGATATTATAATTCCCATCTTAGAGATAATTCTGAATGGATGTGTAAAATTGAAACACATCCCTGCCCTATGGAGAGAAGTTAAAGTTGTATTTATACCCAAAGCAGGCAAATTCTCTCATGTCAATCCGAAAGACCTCCGACCTATCAGCCTATCATCATTCCTTCTTAAAACCTTAGAACGAATGATTGATATCCACTTGCGTAATGTCATAGATCCCAATCTTATATCTACAGCACAACACGCTTATTGTAAAGGGAAATCGGTTGAAACAGCACTACATACTGTAGTGCGCACTATTGAATATTCCCTCCATCATAAAGAGTTCACCTTAGTTGCATTTCTTGATATTGAAGGCGCGTTCAACAACGTCAGCAACATAGCAATCACAAATGCACTGAAGAACCTTAAAGTAGATAGCTCACTGAGCGAGCTAATAGACCTTATGCTGAAAAGCAGAATTATTAACTCAACTCTAGGAGATTTCTCAGCAAGAAGATCTGTTAGTAGAGGTACACCACAAGGAGGGGTACTCTCCCCACTCCTGTGGAACTTAGTGGTTAATGAACTACTAGTCGGTCTAGAAGTAGATGGATTCAAAGTGATTGCATACGCTGACGACGTCGCCATTGCCATATCAGGAAAACATCTCCATACTATAATAGAACTAATGCAAACTGCTCTAAATAAGCTACTAAAATGGGCAACAAACTGTGGATTGGGGGTAAATCCTCAAAAAACAGAACTTGTCCTCTTTACAAAGAAATATAAAATTCCACAACTAGACCCCCCCTCTATTAATGGTGTTCCACTTAATTTTGCCAGCGAAGCCAAATACCTGGGTCTTATTTTGGATAGCAAATTAAACTGGAAAACCAACATACAAGAAAGAATAAGAAAAGCCACAGTGGCACTCTTTTCTTGCAAAAAAGCTATAGGGAATAAATGGGGACTATCTCCTAAAATAACTCATTGGCTATACACTGCAGTCATCAGACCTATTCTCACTTACGGGGTAGCAGTTTGGTGGACTGCTCTGGAAAAAGTAACATATCGAGACAAGTTAAGCAAAGTCCAACGTTCAGCCTGCATGTGCATCAGCGGAGCTCTCCGTTCGACACCTTCCGCCGCTCTTGATATATTACTCAATCTTCCACCCATAGATATATTCAGCAAGCAGGTGGCCGCGAGCACTGCTATTCGACTCCAAGCCATCTCTCAATGGACCAATAACTCTATTGGCCACACAAATATTCTGAATTCATTCGGATCAATCCACAGTCACTCCGACTACACCACCCCACAATTGGTTTTCGGCAATAATTATGAAGTCACCATCCCAAATAGATCAGAATGGGACAATGCCGAGTTTCTAAGAGATGATTCAATTCATTTCTATACAGATGGTTCTAAAACCAATGACGGAGTGGGTGGCGGGGTTTACTCCGATAGACTTAATGTTAGTCTCTCCTTCCGTCTCCCTAATCACTGCAGCGTGTTCCAAGCGGAAATAATGGCGATTAAAGAAGTACTGACTTGGCTCAAAGAAAACGTGATATCTACATCGGATATCCGCATCTTCTCTGATAGCCAGGCCGCCCTTAAATCGTTAGCTTCGGTTCCCACAAACTCCGTTACTGCCCGCGACTGTCGATCATCTCTCATGGAGATGTCAGAACAGTTTAACATTCACCTTTTCTGGGTGCCGGGTCACAGAGATATTCTGGGAAACTGTGAAGCAGACGAACTCGCCAGAAATGGAACTCTAATACCAATTTTACCCAATAAGGCAAATATTGGTATACCAATCGCAACGTGCAAACTCATGCTGAAGCAAGAAGCTATAGAGGCAACAAACATACGATGGTCAAACATTATAACTTGCCAAACGACCAAGCAGATCTGGCCTAGGCTAGATCCAAAACGTTCAAAAAATTTGTTGTCTCTAAGCAGATTGCATATCAGCTCTGTAATAGGTGTCTTAACAGGACACTGTCTCATAGGTAGACACGCCATAAGACTTGGCGTAATCTCTAACGACTTCTGTAGAAGTTGCCTTGATGAGGAAGAAGAAGAAACAATCCAACATCTTCTCTGCTCATGTCCTGCCCTTTCCAGTAGACGTAAAAAATACCTGGAAAAATATTTCTTAGAAGATACCAGTGAGCTAATCAATACTGACATCTTCAACCTTCACCGCTTTATTAAAAGCTCCAACTGGTTTAATTAGTGAGGAATTTCCTCACAAAATCATGGTATCACAACGGACCAATAAATGGTCTAAGTGTGTCAGTTGTTTTCCTGACAGCCATTTCTACCTAACCTAACCTAGAATCAAGAGTGAAAGGGTGTGTTTTTTTAAAGAAAAAATTCAAAATAAGTACCATCAAAAAAAAAAAAATACCTTTATAAAAAATGGTAAAAAAATGTTTCATTGTTTCATTTCTGTGCAATTTTGTTTAGATCAGTTCAAAGTTGGTTTGCAGTGGTTTTTTGAAGATTATACGGATATGTTTTTTGAATATTTTTTTTAGAACCAAAAGTAACTGCCATATACCCACAAATTTTTGAAAATTATCTGATGTATAAAGGGAATACTATGTAATAGCCCAGTAATTTTAGACATTTTTTAACCCAATCTGCGGAAAAATTCCTACTGGGCTCGATTTTGGTATAGACCTTCGTTACGGCGTTGTTATGAAGATGTGAAAAATCGACATTGATATCGTGTCCGCGTTAAGAGTTATAGGGGTCAAAAGGTCACAAAAACTGGTTTTTCACGATTTTCAGCAAAACGGTAAGTCTTATCAAAAAATTTTCAATGCAAGAATTGTAGACCAGATTATTATATATAAAAAGTGTCATGACACTTTTTTTGCTAAGACCCACCGTTTCTTAGGTATAACGATTCAAAAAGTTGAAGTTTAGTTGTAATCGTCATAATCCTATTCCTGAAAAAAAAACTCCTAACTGAAAAGTTCCTGAAATTTCATTATTTTTTTAGCTTGAATTTCGTTCCTCAACTGTTAAGAATATGGGGAAACCAAAAAAAAAAATGGAAATTTTCGCCATTTTTCCGATTGGGGCCCTTCTCCCGAAACCATTTCCCTGGGAATTTTTGTTTAGAATATGTCTAAAAATATACAGGGTGTGCAATAGAGAATGGACAACCCTAAAACGGCTTATAGCTACACTTATGATTGTCCTAAAAACAGATAGAAAAAAGTTCTATCGCAACCAGTTCATAAAATATGGACTTTTTTTCGTTCAGTGTATTTTAAATTTTATCATCTTATGTTTTCGTTCACTACAACCACGAATGAATGAATTTTATTTATTTCTTTTTTTTATAATTTTCTACAATAATTGGATGAGTACATAAACACTTTAAAAATTTCATAGCTATTGCACATTTTCGTAAAAAAAATTTTGAAATCTGTTTTTTGATGCAAAATGTAAAAAAAGTATTTTATGAAAAATTTTAAACACCTGTGGTATTAAATAAATCTATAGAAACCTAGGTGGCCAACTTTCTTAAAAATATTCTCCTTATACCAGAATATTTTTAAGAAAGTTGGCCACCTAGGTTTCTATAGATTTATTTTATACCACAGGTGTTTAAAATTTTTCATAAAATACTTTTTTTACATTTTGCATCAAAAAACAGATTTCAAAATTTTTTTTACGAAAATGTGCAATAGCTATGAAATTTTTAAAGTGTTTATGTACTCATCCAATTATTGTAGAAAATTATAAAAAAAAGAAATAAATAAAATTCATTCATTCGTGGTTGTAGTGAACGAAAACATAAGATGATAAAATTTAAAATACACTGAACGAAAAAAAGTCCATATTTTATGAACTGGTTGCGATAGAACTTTTTTCTATCTGTTTTTAGAACAATCATAAGTGTAGCTATAAGCCGTTTTAGGGTTGTCCATTCTCTATTGCACACCCTGTATATTTTTAGACATATTCTAAACAAAAATTCCCAGGGAAATGGTTTCGGGAGAAGGGCCCCAATCGGAAAAATGGCGAAAATTTCCATTTTTTTTTTTTGGTTTCCCCATATTCTTAACAGTTGAGGAACGAAATTCAAGCTAAAAAAATAATGAAATTTCAGGAACTTTTCAGTTAGGAGTTTTTTTTTCAGGAATAGGATTATGACGATTACAACTAAACTTCAACTTTTTGAATCGTTATACCTAAGAAACGGTGGGTCTTAGGAAAAAAAGTGTCATGACACTTTTTATATATAATAATCTGGTCTACAATTCTTGCATTGAAAATTTTTTGATAAGACTTACCGTTTTGCTGAAAATCGTGAAAAACCAGTTTTTGTGACCTTTTGACCCCTATAACTCTTAACGCGGACACGATATCAATGTCGATTTTTCACATCTTCATAACAACGCCGTAACGAAGGTCTATACCAAAATCGAGCCCAGTAGGAATTTTTCCGCAGATAAAACCTAAAATTACTGGACTAGTAATTGTTTAACAAAAAAATTATATAAAATATTTACCTGATGTCCTGGACAAATCGAACCATTAGGCACTCGAACTCGAAAAGGGCTATGAACAGGGCACGATGTCCGTGGACCCCATCGCGACGACGACGGTCCCGGCATTGGCACTGAATTAAAACTATTTGAACTACAAGGATTACAGAGGGGTGGCGGCGGCGGCGGCACCGACGACTGCTGCCCGGCGCCGCCTACGCCACAATGCCCAATACCACCGCCACCAATGCCAATTTGTGAACCTAAGTGACCGCCACCACCGCCCATCATAGATTGTGGCGGGGGTGGTGGCGGCACTGCTGGTGGCCCACCCGGCCCTGGCCCATGATGGCACATAGGTCCGCCGCAATTCGGTATGCCCGACCATTGACCTCCACTGCCACCGATGCTGTTCAGTTGTCCCCCGCCGCCGCAGTAATGGTCCACGGCAAAGCTGTCTTGGCTACCAGAGCATTGCAATCTGTGAGGTGGTGGCGGAGATGATTGTCTTGAATAAATTTTTCAGCTAATTAGTTATCTCTGCAGTGGAACTATGGTGGTGGTGATGATATGGAGGAGGAGGTGTCGCTTCGCTTCGCTTCGCTTATTCGAGTTCGCTTTGCTTCTTTTGCTTTTTCAGCAGAAGAGTGCCTTTATTTTTCGATTAGAGTTTGTTTTGTTATATTTTTCTTTTGTTAGTTTTTAGGAATCGCTTGATAGCAGTATGACGTGCCGGTTTCTATTGTGTCGAGGTTGTCTCATGAGAATTCCAATACCACGTGAATTGATCGTTGTTAACTTCGAGTATACACATTGTTTGATATTTTTTGTATTTTTTTAAATTTTTCTTTTATTTTCCAAAAATCCTTTTCCTGTAGTTGCAAAGGTTTTGATGATGATGATGATAATTTTTTGTTTCTTCCTTTTTTTTACGTTTATTTTAATTTTTTGTTTTTTTAACTTTGAATTGGATTTTTTATTTTTTGTTTTGATCACAGAATTTAACACCAAAATTTCAAACTAAAAAAATTACTATTTATCTAAGTTTCTAAGTGTTATTGCATTTGCAGATATTTTTTTTAATCTTGTTTTTAATTTTTTTTTGTTTGTTTTTATTTACATATAAATATACCTCTGATTTGATTATAAAAAATAACAGTTATATTACAACAACAATAACGACGACTATTCTAGCAATAACAGCAAACAAAAATTGAATTTATTTTTTTTTTTTATATATAAGTATATATATTTTTATTTAAGAGTTTTTTTTTGTTAATTTATGGTTTTTTTAAATATATAATTTATTTATTTTTTTTTTGTTTCGTTTCGAGAATTAAT
Organism: Episyrphus balteatus; assembly: GCF_945859705.1. Taxonomy (NCBI): domain Eukaryota; kingdom Metazoa; phylum Arthropoda; class Insecta; order Diptera; family Syrphidae; genus Episyrphus; species Episyrphus balteatus. Next base: position 831,951 of record NC_079136.1, on the reverse strand, counting down.
TTTAAATTTTATGTATTGTTGGTTTTTTTAAAAATAATTTTTTTTTCTATATCAATTTTGTTGTTTTATTCATTTTTTTAGGTTAACATTTGTTTGTTGTTGTTGTTTTTTTTTTCTATATATTATTGTTTTAAATTTGTTCTATTTGTTTGCAGTTAATTTGTGTTGGTGTTTTCCAAAGGCGGAAATAAACCAGAAGAAGACTAGGGCATCTGAAATAGTTTAAAACAAGAACAAAAAAAAAATGTATGATGTTAGTAAATTTCGAATGGTATTAACTTGGTTGGCCAACAATTTATCTCTGCATAAGTTTTGATGCATTGTCTAGGGACTTCTTTTTTCACATTTAGAAAGGGATTCAACAGAATTAAAAAGTTCAATATTATACACAGTTACACCAATTATTTTTTATTTTATAAAAAACCTTGTTTTCAATAATTTCATCATTTTAAAGAATCATAAAAAAGTCTATACTTAAAAAAAAAAAAACTATAGGATGTATTATAAAAAATTGTATTTAAATTGGTTTACAACTTCAAATCTTTCATAATTTGGGAGTCAATTTTTTTTTTTTTTTGGGTACTCTTACACTCCCCGGGAAAGTATCACGAACGTCATCTATAAATAAAGTGAATAAAAGTGGAGTAAGGATGCATCCCTGAGGCATGCCAGCTGATGTTTCAAACACCTCTCTCACGAATCTACCCCATCTCAAATTGCTGCACTTGTTGAAGCCAAGAAAGGAGATGGCACATTTTTGGGCCCAGTGTGTTCACTTACGAAATGGGTATCAAATGAAAGGTGACGGTAAGCACATTACGTGGGTAAAATATTTTCAAATTCGTTAGTGGGGTTTTAGAGATATTTGAGTTTGAAGTTTCGGATTTCAAAATCAAGATTTCAGCTATTTTTGCGATCAATTAATCGTAGAATGCGTAGAAAGGACTTTTTAGATTGGAAATTAGTTAATCTTTCTTTTCCTAGTACATCATTTTTCTCTAGGAGTTATACTTTCAGAGTAACAGAACCGCAAAGTATCTCATTCTCAGTAATTCCGCACTTAACTCTAAGGGTTGTTTAAAATATTTAAAATATCAAAAAACACACAATTTTCGGTAGTGTAACTCTGAAATTATAACTATTAGAGAAAAATGATGTACTAGAAAAAGAAAGATTAACTAATTTCCAATCTAAAAAGTCCTCTCTAGTTTCCTGTCCGACCAGTCGTTCTCGAGATATTGAGACAAATGCGTTTTTCAAAATGGCGGTCGCCCCACAAGACCAAACAATACGCAATCTGAGATTTGTACTTGGGATAAACCCCTCTTCAATACTGCATTCAAACTTAGCTCAAGTCATAGCTTTTTCCAGATTTTTCCCCATTGACTGAACTATAGTTTCTATTCTTATTATTTAATAGGCATAATACAGTAAAATAAGGAGAAAAAAGGGGTAAATCTCGGAATGAATGTTAGTAGAATTTTTTTTTGCTCAATATCTTCCTTTTGCCATTCTATAACATATCTCAAAAGTCTAGAAAAATCGCATGTCCGCTTGTCGCTATTTCAAGGTCAAATCGCGAAATGGAGATTTTCAAAATTAGCAAAAATAGGCTATGGTATTATATACACATATGATACATGATTTCAAGGTATTTTTTAACGTTGATTCCAAAAAATCTAAAATCAAGACAATCTGACGTCTCTGGAAAAAGTTATACCTGTTTTTCATCTGTCAACTCATATTATTATAACAGTTGCAAACTTACTGCCGAAAAACCCTTTAAAGTTATGGTAGATGAACCAAATTTTGCATGAAGATTTTAGAATCCATCATTATTAAAAATCAAAACAATCCATTACAAAAAATATATATACCTACGAAATAATGGCATTTTTTTGATGGAGGGGCAAATTTTAGGATATGCACTAAAGAAGATTCTTGTTCATCTTAGGAATAAGTGCTAATAGGCTATTTTTTTCATTTCAATCTTTGTTTGGATGTTCTTTAGCTACCCTCAAAAATCTAAAAAAATCTCATGTCCGCAAGTCCTAATTTTCTTGGTTTGAAAATAAGGTGCAGATTTTAAAAAAATTGAAAAACTACACTTCAGATATTTGTGTCAGATCAACATGAATAAAGTGCATTACTTTTCAGGGATGGTCAGGTTGACTTGTTTGTGAGTTTTGTTGGAATAAGTGTTAAAAAATACCTTTAAATCATGTCGCTTATGTTGGTATACATATAAAAATTTAAACTTTTCTTATTAATTTTTTAAAATCTGCACCTTATTTTCAAACCAAGAAAATTAGGACTTGCGGACATGAGATTTTTTTAGATTTTTGAGGGTAGTTAAAGAACATCCAAACAAAGATTAAAATGAAAAAATTAGCCTATTAGCACTTATTCCTAAGATGAACAAGAATCTTCTTTAGTGCATATCCTAAAATTTGCCCCTCCATCAAAAAAATGCCATTATTTCGTAGTTATATATATTTTTTGTAATGGATTGTTTTGATTTTTAATAATGATGGATTCTAAAATCTTCATGCAAAATTTGGTTCATCTACCATAACTTTTAAGGGTTTTTCGGCAGTAAGTTTGCAACTGTTATAATAATATGAGTTGACAGATGAAAAACAGGTATAACTTTTTCCAGAGACGTCAGATTGTCTTGATTTTAGATTTTTTGGAATCAACATTAAAAAATACCTTGAAATCATGTATCATATGTGTATATAATACCATAGCCTATTTTTGCTAATTTTGAAAATCTCCATTTCGCGATTTGACCTTGAAATCGCGACAAGCGGACATGAGATTTTTCTAGACTTTTGAGATATGTTATAGAATGGCAAAAGGAAGATATTGAGCAAAAAAAAATTCTACTAACATTCATTCCGAGGTTAAACCCTTATTTGACTGGATTAGCATATTTCAGCGCGTTTTTGTGTATTTTGCTTATTATAAGGTTTTTGTATGTTTTATAGAACTATTTTATATATAGAATTAAAGGTAACACATTAAGCTATCGAAAAATTACAAAAAAAAGTGCATGTCACCACTGAATATTTTGATATTTCGATGTGCCAAATGCCTCGCTTAAAAAAATCACCTTTTGAGAAGTAAATACCTAATATGTATTATTTTTTTTTAACAAAGAAAAAAACTTTTGATACAGATTTATAGACAAGAGAAATACCTTTTATTTTATACCAATATTATTTCTGTACACCCAATATTACGCATTCTACGATTAATTGTTCGAAAAATTAGCTGAAATCTTGATTGTGAAATCCGAAACTTCAAACTCAAATATCTCCAAAACCCCACTAACGAATTTGAAAATATTTTACCCACGTAATGTGCTTACCGTCACCTTTCATTTGATACCAATTTCGTTAGTGAACACACTGGGCCCAAGCTCCATAGAAAAATGTGCCATCTCCTTTAGGTAGAGGAGCAAAAACTTTTGAAAGATATAAAGATAGTTTAGAAATTATTTTTTTAAACCATGTCGAAAGAAACTTTGAAGTCAACAAAACAGCAATAAAGTTTTCTTTAGATATGTAAGTGTGAATTATAAGAAAATGAAGTGCATAATCATATGAATAACTGATGAGCAGTATTAGATGTTTGTATTTAAAAAAAAAGTAGTTGTCTTTGCAGCCGGTTTACGGACAATGATTTTAAGTGATAAAGTCATATAAGAAAACAGGTTGTATGCTTTTGTTAAAAAAAATGATCTAAAATTATTTATTTGTCAAAATTTATAATCTTATATTAAAGAACTTAAACTAAATATTAAGACCTTACATATTTATATCTGTATGTTTTGAAGACAAACGGAATAACTTTCTGAGTCACAAGAAAAAAGCTAAAGAAATACCTTTTTTTCTATTCCCACTATACCAATTTTTTAATTTGAAAAGCTTACAAATTTTATTAAAGAATAAAGCCATTCTAAAACTCTTACAATGCGTAAAAGGTATAAAAATAATTTATTGAAAACAATCATTTTCATCAAAAAAGCAAAAAAAATATATATATTTTTATCTTCTCACACCATGAAATCCATTTTTTTCTATTAGAACCTATTATAAATTTTATATCATGTGAAAGCTTATTATTTCACCTTTCATCTGACGCTTCAATCATATTTCTACGATGCTTACAAAAAAAGTAAGAATTTTTTAAAGCCAACCATGTTGAAATTTCAAATTGAAATCACGCACGGGTTTTACAAAAAAGGATCCCAAACGTAATGATGCAGATTTTTTCGAAATGATTTCAGGATTCCAAATTTTCACAATCGTACCTGATCCTTTTTTTGAGTTACAGGCATTATACATATTATATACACGCGGGAGTGCATTTGGGGAAAAAAATTTAAACAAAAAACAAAAGCACATTATAATGTCCTATATCTTTTTGGAAAGCTAAAATATACTACTTGAATTTGATGTTTATTTGAAATTGATTGAGTAAATAGTTTTTGAGAAATTTAATTTTATGTCTTGAATGGTAACACATTGTTAGTTTAGACTTTAGATCAATGTCCCTTGTTGAAATTAATCTAAAATATTCAGTATGATGAAATAAAATTAATGAAAAGACTTTTTTCCAACTGCAATGAAAAGACAAATTTCCATTTTCTGAAGTAGGTACTGTTTTTTCTAACAATTTCCAGGAAAGAAAAGACATTGAACCTAACCTAAGGATAAGGACACAGGTAAAACTAAACCTAAGTGTAAGTACCTACCTCATGGGTTGAGCAATACAACAAAAATAGACAAAAAAAAAAGAACTTTGTCAGCATTTCTAGCGAATTGTTATCTTGTCTTGAGGAAGTTTTAATTAAATCAGTTTTTTTTTTCCTTCTACATCCTCTAAAGAATCTTCTAAGAATTATAATTTGAGTTCGAAGTTTTATCAGCAAGACAAGGCCCGCAACAACAACAACAAAAAGGATAAAATAATCTCATAGATTCAGGATACGTCACACTTTTTTTTGTCTAATCTTTAAGAAACCGACATTAGAGTGATGGCATATAAAATGAACAAAATAAACAAAAAAGGAGACACCCGGAAAGGACATGCTATCGGTCCTTATAAAGAGAGCATGCATAGCTTTTCATATGTAGTCGGTCGTATGTTATCAGTAAAAACAAAATAATGAAAATATTTTTGCGTTGATGAAAGTAACACATGCTACAACGATATCCTGTTGTTTGTTGTTGTTTATTTGTTTGTGTAAATATATGTATGTGATCATAAAAGTTACTTGATGACATGTTTGTGTGTAGTACTGTAGTACAGTAGAGAAGGATATTCACTTAATTTCTATGCAAATAAATATCAAAATAAATTGCAATCTACTACTGGCAAAAGAGTTACATAGAGAAACGAGAGAAGCCACCATCACCGCCACCACCGTTCTCATCAGTTGGTTGGTTGGTCGTTGTTATTTGTATGTTCATATGTTTATATGTTTGTTATACTGAGACTACTTGAAGTGAAGTTGTTTCTACATGTAAAAACATCCTTTTGTTTGGATGTATTGTTATTTGTTGTATTGAAGAGGCTCTTTCGCTTGACAGAAAGAGTTATAATGTGAAAGTAGGGTGTCAATAGAATCAAATGTATTCTATATGTGAACATGCTGCATGTTCGTTCACATATAAACCCTCCATTTTGAGTAGCTGTTGTTGTTACATATGTACATAACAGTTAGGTACATGATAGTAAGAAAAGATGCAGCGAGGGTATCCTTGAAACTTTATTGTGTCTGTTGGTACATATACTTTGTCGTTATACTGAACATATGTATTTTTATATGTTGGCATATGTATTTGATAACGGAAATAACACAAAGTGATGCTCAGTGAATTCAAAAGGCGGAAATAGAAGAAACGAGTGCAGCTAAATCATGTAGTTCGATGTGTTTTTTTTTTTTCATTTTATTTCTTTCAGGTTCTAAATAGTATTGTTGGTTTTGAACATCATAGAGAGAAGAACATTTTTGCAAAAGTGTATACTTTTTACAAGAAGAATCCAAGGACAAAGTATTCAGAAACTGAAATAAACATATTTACAGAATTGTTCGAGTTTATACATTTGTCTATCAGAGAAGTATACGATATTGATATGTTCCACTCATTTGGTTTCTCAGAATTGTAAGGAAATTGTTAAAGGATCTAGAACGTAATGGAATTTCTTATTGAATTTATCTATAAAAATGAAGTTGTTATGTAGACAGATGTAAATGGGGTTACTTTGGAACTTTTTTTTAAACAAAATACAACTCAACTGAAAACTTGAATTCGCGATGAAATTTGCATTAGCAATTTTTTTACTTGCGATATAGGTACTATAGGGCAAGTTTAGGATTCGTAAAAAAAATCGAACTCGAGATAACAATTTTACATGACATTACGATGATGGAGAATGCCAAAAAAGTGGGTCCGGCAATTCTGTCTGTCTGTCTGTCTGCAGCCTAAACGAGTGAAGTGATTTTCTTCAAACTTGGTAGTTAGCAGTTTTTGGTGATTCCCTAGAGGGGAAATTGAAATTTTTTTTTATGACCAAAACTAACGGTACCTGCCATATAACGGAAATAGAAAAGTTAATTTTTTTCAAAAACGGCTCTAACGATTTTGATTAAAATTTTTGTGTGTAATACTACACATAAGGGCCAACTTTTTAAATAAAAAAAATATTTTTTGTACCGTTATTAACGGTACCTACCTGTCATAGAACGGTTTTTTTCGTTTCTGAATATCTCGTACAAAATTAGCCCGATTTAAATGAAAATTTTTATACAAAAGTGTGTAAGTAAAGATAATATTAAAATTTTAGAAAATTTTCAAAAAACGCATTTTTGGTTTTTTAAAAAATATTTCAAAATTTTTTTTTGAAAAATCAATTTTTTGAAAACGGATCAATGAAAAATTTTGAAATTTAGTTTTTATGTGTAAATTAATTATTTCTTCAAAGTGGCATACCAACTTTTTTTTTGAAAAATGTTAAAAAAATTTTATATATAAAAAATTATTTTTTTAAAAAACGGCTCCTACAATTTTCAAAATTTTTTTTCTAAAAATACCTTTTTATACGAGAAATAAAATGGCATATTTGTTTTTTTTTTTTAAGATATTTTAAAACGGAGTTTTATTAATTATAAAAAACAGATTTAATTTTTTTATACCTACTACTTTTGAAATTTCTTCAAAATATCGAATTTTAAATTTCTTGAATAAAAAGCTTTAACATTATAGTTACTTTAAGCATAAGAGCAAGTACGTGCGACCCCAGTCGTGCAATTTATTTCTTATAGCACCACGCCCAATTTTTTTTTTTTTGCTGATTTGATAGAGAATTAGGTAAAAATCATAATCCTGATGTTTGCACTTGTGAAATTCACCTTTTGGCCGCCATCTTGGATTTTAGTTTTTATTAAATATTTCGACTTCTGTTCATCCTAAGTAAAAGTTGGTAGAACAAAAAATGTAGACAGTTAAATTTCGGGTATTTTATGTTAAGAATACTTTTTCGATATTCTGAATATTAAAAAAGTTGCAAGCCAAAAAAGTTTTGAGCAGTTTTTATCAAAATTATGAAAAAAAAATTTTTTTGTATATCGCTAAAAATCTAAAGTTATTAATAAATACTTTTTTGTTAAAAATTACAAAAAAGTGTTACCTAATAACTTTTGTATTTATACCGGTACAAAAAAAAGTTGGATCGCAGAGTTGTAGAGAATTTCAAGGAGAACCATCTTTTCTTTGAAGGTTTTTTCAATATTTATCAAAAAAAAAAAAAATTTTCTTTTTTTATCGTTTTTTTTTTTACTTTTTTGGCTTATAAATTTTTTAATATTCAGAATATCCAAAAATACGTTTTCTACGTTTTTTGTGTAACCAACTTTTACCCAGGATGAACAGAAGTCGAAATATATTGATTAAAACTAAAATTCAAAATTGCGGCCAAAAGTTGAATTTCACGAGTGCGAAAAATCAGGGTATTCACCCAATTCTTTATCGAATGAGCAACAAAAATTTGTGGGTGGTACAAAACTGCTGGGTCAAATTATAAATGCACTGGACTATTATCGATTTCGGCCAGAAAGTTTGAAATTATGCCTTCAGTTATTGTTTTTTTATCAGCACAATCTTTTTGAAAGGGATTTTCGGGATAAGTAATATTTTCTGAATTTTCTTCTAACTTTTTGGAGTTCAATTTTATAATGTTTCATTCAATTAAAATTTTTTTATCAAACCTGTTTTTAATTACTTTTAAAATAGTATCGTTTTAGATAATCATCAGCAATGTTGTTTTTATTTACTAGGGAAGGCTAAAATAAATGCTTGCTCCTTTCTATTGATCAATATCGATGAATCTAAATAATTTAAATGCTGTTTTTATTACACCACAGCAAGTAGCAAGTCAAACAAAACAAGAACCAAAAACATACTTGTACCTATCTTCTGTAAAAGTGCAAATAGTTTTATACTTTTTGTTTTTATCTTTTTTTTAATTCATTACAGCGATTAGTTTTTGCTAACGACTTTAGAATAAGAAAAAAAAAATATACAAAACGGAAATGCGCAGAGTAGTGTTTTACAGAGTAGATTTATACATTTTCTAGAAAACTAACAACACTTTTCTATATAAATGGACTGCAGCATGTATATCTACAAAAATTCTATTGAAATGGTTGGCATAAAGGACTTTCTATTTGTGTGTGTATCAGTATTTCCATAAAGATTCTTGTGATTTTTTATTTTTATAATGGCAATTTGCTTGACGTTTATTCGTACTTTTGTGCAAAAAAAGCAATAAAACCGATAAAACATTTTATTGGCAATTTGTTACATATCATTGCCATTACCCTTATTTTATATATGTATAAAAATACATTTATATAAAATGGTGTAGAGTAGAATATTATATTCCTCATTTGGTAGAAAAAAAGGTAAACATAAAAATTTCCGCCGGAGGAAGTGTTTGTTATACCAATACAACAGATATATTGTAATGTGTGCTCATTACAATTCACAGTGAATTTCATGAATCAAAAGCAAATAAAGCTTATTACAATGTCACCATATTTTAATAGCCTTGAGCTGGTTGGTATACAAAATACATATAGTATCTAGTATAGCCCAGAGGCAAGGATAAACTAAATGAATTAATTAAATATAATTGATGATCTTTTTAAGCCCAAGCACTTAGAGAATGAGATAGAGCTGATGCATTTAAAAAAAAATGCATTGTAAAGTTCTGAATCTACAAACAGCTGGTACTTTAACAAATTTATCGGAAAGGCTTAAATTCATTTATGCTTTGGTTTTTTGTTTGACTTTTTATTTGATTTAAGTAAAGCCACTGTAAATTTGATGAACTTTTTGGTAATGGTATTTAAAGTTCAGATAATGCAAAATACTTATCCTGTTTAAGTATAAGCTTATTATAAATCACTGATGAACAAATCAGACAAAAAAAAAATGATTTTTGATAGAACACATGTTTACAAACTTAGAAAATAATAACGGCTCTAGCCGAAAACCAAAGGTTTGTGAGGACCTTAACCCTTTCGAAACCAAGCTATGAAAATCAATAGGCGTGTTTTTTCTACAACTCAGTATCTTCTCATTTTTTTATTTTATTCGGAAAACAAAAAAAAACAAATACTTACTTGTGTAATTTGTATTATTGTTTTGCGAATAAAATGAAAAATGAGTAGCTACTGAGTTGTAGAAAAAACACGCCTAATATTAAAAAATGTTTTTTTTTTTTCAGTATTATCGTATCAAAAACATCACAACTAAGAAATTCTAAGCCAAAAAGCAAAACACTTTCTGGATTAACTTTTTTTATATCTTTTTTTTTTTCAAAATTGTGACATAATGGTCATAAAAAAAAATTAGAAAAAAAGAAAAAATGTGAAATCCAGTTCCTTTTTTCGATAAAAAAAATTAAAGGTATGATTTTTGACTAAATTCTTGTAATAATCCAGTAACTAGGCATCATTATCTTTCAATTAAGCCATCGAAACCTAAAAAAATATTTAATGGAATATTTTTTTACTAATTTTTAAAAATATGTTACATGAGAGTAACGCTGGGTCCGAAAGGTTTAGTTAAAATATCTAAAATTTTTTACTTAGCACCAAATTCTGAAACACCTTGTTAATTCCGGCACACAAAAAAAAAAAAGTGTCATGAACCAGAAACCAGACCTATCTTTCTATATGTTTTTGGGCACGCTGAATCCGAATTTGAAGTCCGTTTGGCCCCATCACCCTCCAGTTTTGAACTGTGAGTGCATTTTGTTTGAATTTTTATGACTTTTTTGGAGTTTTTTGCATTTTTCTCAAAACTGAAGGGTGACAGGGCCAAACGGACTTGAAATTCGGATTCAGCGGGTCCAAAAACATATAGAAAGATAGGTCTGGTTTCTGGTTCATGACACTTTTTTTTGTGTGCCGGTGTTATTTTCTTTTTCAAACTTACTTCTTTCCTAGCCTTGCTTAGCAATTTAACGAAAAAAAGAATTATGTAGATATATTTATTGGTTTAAAAGATACGATTTTTTGTAAACAAAAAAGTCAAAACGGGCCACATGAACGGCAAATACTGGGATTTGAAAGAGATGATGAAAAGAATGCCCTTTGATGTCTCTTAAATTGGCAAGACTTTCACAATCTCATTAAAAACATCTCAAAGGGTGATATCTTGTTTTTGGTAGAATAGACATGTCGAAAACGGACACAAGAATCACAAGATTATTTTTTTGGAAACTTAAGAATTACTTCAATTTCCATGGCAATGCGGTTGGACTAGTGCAAAGTTATTTTGAAGTTGCATACTTTTTCCCATTTTGGTTCAAAAACTTGCCCCTCAAGGAGTACCTCAGGGTTCGATTTTAGGTCCAATTCTTTTTTCTGTTTTTATCAAATGGCCTGGGGGCTGTTTCTCGACAATTACATCAGCTAAATTTACTACATCGACAACCCTAAAAACCCATAGTAAAGCTCCATTTTATATGGGAAAATATTGTTTGTCGGAATAGTTCAAAAATACTAAAATTTTATCCGTGAGGTCCGATGGGACGGAGATATTGAAGTTTAAAGTCGTTGATGTAGCTCGACGAGAAATAGGACTCTGCATGCTGAATGTTCACACATTTCAGCTCATTTGTATGCGGATTTGTTTTTTTTTTTTCAGAATTGAATTATTTTGTGAATTATTATAATTTTAAAATCTAGGTTTTTCATAAATTAAATTTATTTAAATGTTTGTATACCAATTAAAAAAAAAAACACATTATCTAAATGTACTATTCTTATCAAGTTTAAACTTAACCTAAAACTGGTTAGCATACGAACCTGGAAACCGTTAAAAAGCATTTTATATGCAAGAAGCAGTGTAAGGATTACTGACTATAAAAGCTTTTTTTTTTAGATATTTTTACAGCACTTGGTTATCACAGTACCGTCAAATTTAAAATGAAATTTAAGTTTTTATGGAAAATATTAAAAAAGTTGGAAAAGAAAATATTTAATTCAAAAAAATTATATTCCATAATGAAAACAAAAAAAAAGCCTAACGAATTATCTAAAAACGAAATACAGCAAAGTAAAAAAAAAATATATGCTTCCATTATGGATACCTTCTCTAGAACCCTTCTAAAAATTCATAATTCCCAGGTTATAACATCAAATTTTTTAAAGTCTTTCACTTATCCTCTTATAATAGGTATTTTTTTTTTGTGAGTTGAGTTGAGCTATAGAGCGAAAAAGTATGCAATAAAAGTTAGAAAAATGTATGAAAGGGTTATCTCTCTCTCTGCAACCCTATCTTCGTCTTTTTTTATGATTGGGGAATAATTTTGAAATATTTTTTGATAACAAACGAGACAGCCCTTAGGGTTAAAGTACTTAAATACATAAAATCAACCACCATATCAGCAGATATTTACAACCAAACAACAATAACAACAAAAAATCGATTTTTTAAAATACTCAATCGCTATAACTATGTAGTATACTCGCCTAGAAATATGCAATTTACCTTAACCACCAATGTGTACCTATTCAAATGTGTATATACGAACATAATGTGAACACAAACATGAACTTCCGTTTATAAAATCTATAAAGCTTTGTTCACATTTTTTAATCCTTGAAATGTCCTCAGCTAGAAAAAATCCCTGGCCCAGGATAAAGAGTAATTGGAAAGTTATGTGCGCATTTATAATAAAAAAAATATCGCGTTTCAAATACTTATGAAAAAAAAAAATTATGTAAAAAAATTGGGGTTTAATAAAATAATAAAATTAAACCCTGCCGCATTGATTACTGCAACTTGCGCTCCTGCTCCTTCCTATTCTCCACATCAAAGGATCTATTGCTTTTAAGGATATTTTTTTGTGTAATAATAAAAAAATCTATATTTGAAGCAGTTTTTTAGGGGTGCAAAATCATATTCTACTTGATTTATTTTCGGTCGTTTTACACGAATAGAAATTCTATTCGTGCGGTGTGGTAATTTTAACGAGCATATCAAATAGTAATAAAGAGAGCATTTAATTAATTTTAATTTATTCGAAAATACGAAGATTAAAGCACACCAAATCCTTATCCAACAGCAATTATATGTAACAGTTACAACATTTTACATTAATTTCAACTAAACGACCTGCACGATATAACGATATCCCATCTATCCATTATATTTATGTAGATATAACGGTTTGTATTGTATATTCAATAGACGAAGGCAAGGAACGTGCAAGGATATACCTAAGTAAACAACATAACGCGTGAACATTATTATCTTTGGGATCCATTAATCATTATCCTTGCGTATATGATCGTTTGATAGTCCTTTGGAATTGAAGTGAGAGCAGGGTGTGAACGTGCGACTTCAGTATGTGGATTAAGGCATTTACTTGTTTATACATGTGCACACAATTATTATTATTATAGGTACCTATATGTATTCAAGAATAATTTTATTATCTTTGTTTTAGGAAGAAAAAAAGATGAAAAAAAAATATTTAAACTTTTTCTACATAAAAATTCCATAAGAAGTCAATGGATTTAAGGATGAGAGTAGGCTTGAGAGTAGAAAGATAATTTTCATTAATTTTTTTTTTCCGAAAAAAAAAAATGGAATACCTACTCATAATTTTTAACGAGTCATATAAAAAAATCAAGACAAAAAATATAATAAAATTGTTGGTAAAGGTTTTTTTTTCATTTAGAAAACAAATTATGCTTCGTAATCGTAAAAAGACTGAAACATCCTTTTTTTAACATTAATTTAATAAAAAAAAGTTAATTTTTTAATTAAAATTGCTATCTTCAGGTTGAAAGACAGAGAAAAGTATTCCAGGTACCTCCACCTCATTGAAAATCGAAACAATTTTATAAAAAACCAAGACTTTAATTTCAAATGATTTGATTTGATTTGATTTTAGACATTTAGTTTTATTTCAAATTATCGAACTGATTGGTTGCTTTTGTAGTGGAGACATTCGATGTTTTTTAATAAAATCACAAGCTATACAGAAAACTTCAGAAGATACTTTGTTAGTACTGCAGATATAGAAGTAGCAGTTTTCCCATCAAGTGGGACATAAGCCCCAGAAAGGAAAAGTGAGCTTTATGTTCCACTATGAAAGAATTTACGAATTATAAAATTATCTCAAACCTGGGGCATTACTACTTTATTCGATATTGGACTTCTGTCCCATTCTAAAACTATACAAATATTTTATGGAGTTACGACCAACGCACATAGGGGTATTTGCAGTAAAAACCTGGTCATAAGTCGATTTTCTGAAAATCAAAGTTGACACCAAAAAGTTTGGCAAAGTGGGTGCAAAATAAACATGTGTCAATATGCTGCACTCATTTTTTTGTTTTTCGATCGTGTCTTGTTAAAAAATGAGTTCAAAGTTAACTGTTACATCCACCTCATTTTTATTTGAATGCGAAGTATTATGGTAAGTGTTATTCTATATGCGATATCGAAGTGTTGTGATAGAAATCTAAAAAAATTTAAATGGAGAATTCTTAATAAAGTTTTGAAAATGTTAGATGGTTTATTCTATTTTAATTCGGGCGTAGAACTAGTATCTAAAAACTTGATATTTTTGGTAAGTTAGTATTTGAACTTAAATGATTTTGTTTTAGTATACCCCGTTATTCTGCGATGAATTTTAACTTTTGAGTTAGTTTATATATTCTTTAACACAATGCAACAAAAATTTGGTGCTCTTAGGTGCTCTTTAGAGAATCGAGGGTCAATTAGTTTTTCACTTTCTGATAGAAAATACTCCTTACTTTATGCAACGTTTTTTATTTCTAAATTAAATTTACTGATGTTATTAGTGTATTTTATTTTGGGTGATCTTAATTTAGGTTGGGGAAGAGAGAAAAGAAACTGAGAATTGCGTATTAGGGATGAGGAAAAAAATTTGAGAAAAATAATGTCGACAGGCGGGGTACAGGCCATTAATCAATTTTTTTAGTTTTTGGTAAAAAAATAAAAATAACAAAAACTAGGTTTATATTGTATTTTCTTGTAGGAATACTCATTTTAAACAGAATTAATAACAAAAACCACAAAAAATGATTATGGCCAGGTTTTTGATGACAATACTTCTATGTGCAACGTAACGTTTTCTTGTTTCAAAAGGTATTCAACTAAAGGTTTCCATAAACTCGGATTCTTCAAATGCATGAAACTAGCCTCGCATCTTTTCCAAATCCTACAGTGTTTGCAAGCAGGAAGAAAAAAGAAAGAAAAAAAACTTCATAAAGACTCATAAGAACAGTTTTAACATTAATTTATAACCGAAAGAAAGTTTCATAAATTTAATTTTCTTGGGCTTCTTTATACTAATGAACAAAAAAAAAAATAAATTAGAAATTATATAGCCTCTAGGGCCGCTTTCAATATTCTGACAGTAAGCTTTAAGTTAAGTGCATCCTTGCACCTTTGCTTTATCTCCTTGGCTAAACTATAGACCAGAGTGTGCTATGGTGCTGGACCATACACAAAAAAGATACCCATATTTTTGACATAAGCCTCTGAAAAACTGCAAATATCTACCTACACTCCCAAAAAAAATGAGCATAGTATAAAACCTAGTGCTCTACTACCCAAATCTGATGCTCTGTTTTATAAGCTCATGCACACAAGAGCCCACCACAAAGTAGCAGTGTTAGAAAACTAAAGTAAATTCAAATACAAAAATGAAAGAAAAAAATAACATACAAAAAAAAAAAACTATACCTTCATCCGAAAAACAGTAAAGAACACTTTGTCGTTAGTATAAAGAAGGATGCGGGTTAGTTTTGTTATACAGATATATAAGAGAAAAAGGAAAAAAAAGGATACAAAACATGAGAAATAGTCTCACACACAGTGGGACAAAAAGATATACGAGTGAAATGCCAACGAAATGAACTTTTTCGGTTGAGTATATTGCTTCAAGGCTTACAATATCTTTCTCTCTACTACAGCCTAGCTATAACAAAATGTGGTTGTTTTTTTTTTCTATTTGTTTGCATCAAAAAGGATAAAGTAACCATCATCCAACTTATATACAGATTCATGTATTCACTTACACATAGAAATAGGATTTAAGCCTTTTTTCGTCCTTTTTTATTTTATTTGTTTTTGCCTTAACACAAGTTACTTTGAGGTCGGGCGGTGGTTGGGTTTGGTGGTGATGGTGATATTGAAGAAGATGAAGGTAAGGCGCTAGGTAATTTCATTTCAAAAAGAATCAAAGAACAGAAACACATGTCTACGAGGAGAGTATATATCACCTCACTCCATTGCAAGCCTCTTCTCAGCCCTAATGGATATATATTTTTGTCTAAGGATTCTTGGTTTGAAGAAAAAAAAAAAAAAACATTTTTATTGTTGTCACGCGTGTACATTTGTACATATGTGATGCCTATGAAACGAGTGAAAAGAGATTTAATATACAGGTATCTCCATGCTAACAACCAACATGTTTGTGTATATCTATACGACTTGTATATAGAAATTGAAGACAATCATTTCAAACATAAGTTTGTGATTAAATTGCAAATGAATTGGCAAAGTTAATTCAGTACCTCCAAGGGATTCTAATAAATCTTTTTTGTTTGTTATTAATTTTACTTGAATGGAGAAAGAAGATGGATTTAAGGTAACAACAAAAATTTGGACTCAGGCATAACACGAAACAAAATTCAAAACTTATGAAAGTTTCAGCCTGAAAATAGATGCTAAATGTTATAGTTTTTGAAATTTAACAGGAATCGAAAACAAAGTTATACATTTTTAAAAATTCAGTTATTAAATAGGGTAAATAGGGGTAAAATGACATTTAAAAAAAAAGTCATTTTCTAAACGGTAGGTTGTAGAGAGTTGATTTTTTTTTCTATCCGTTGGATAAATTTTTAAGAATAATGGCAGAAGTGTTGAAAGAATTCTTAAAAAAATTTAAATACTGAGTTTTGAATGGTTTTTTTTTAAAACAAAATCTAAGAAATTTATCTTCCCTTAGGTACCTATTTAAAGGGAAATATTTTACAGAAATTTGAGCTAGAGGTACAAATTAAAAAAATCATAACCAAATTAAGTAAATAATAGAAATTTTTTCAAGTTCCTAATTTTCGAATTATGAATTTTTGAAAAACACATATTTTTTTAGTGGTATTTTTGAGTTTTTAAGAATTTTTTAAATCTCAAATTTATAGGATTTCACTTACTTATGACTTGATTTATGAACGTTTGAAAAAAACATAATTTTCCAAATGATTTTTTACTGACAAAAACTATATTTTGTTCCAAATTGTATGACCGTTTTCAACTTTTCTTTCATATCTTTTTCGTTTTGATAGAAAGATACATGGAATTAATAAGGAAGATAGACAACACTGGTCGGCAACGTAAATAGAGCATGAACCAAAGCCTACTTTTCTAAAAGATTTTTGTGTGCTGAGTCCGAAGTCAAAATTTTACTAGCAGGTCACATTTTTTCTTCTTCTTCTTCTCCATTATCGACGATAGTCATGATCTCGGATGGGGTCACAACTCTCCCACTCTACTGCTTCACACTACGGCTCCGCATGTGGGGTTCGCCGGGTTGACCTCAGGAAACGTCGGCAGGCTTCTCGATTTTGAATTGTTCCATGTCTAAGGCCAACTGAATGCAGTTGTCGTTGCATTTGTCTTCTCCATGAGTTCTTAGGCCTGCCTCTTCTGCGCGATTGCGTTGGAACGTCGTATGCGATCGCCTTTTGAACTGGGTTCTCAGGGTTTCTTCTTTGTACATGACAGTACCAGCTTAAACGGTCATGCTGTATTTTATCCAAGACGGTATTTTTGACGTGAAGACTTCCTCGGATTTTCTTGCTTCTTATTCGATCAAGCTTTGTTACTCCTGCTGTCATACGAAGCATCTTCATCTCTGCTGCTGTCAGTTTACTCTCATACGTTTTGTACATTGTCCAACATTGTGAACCGTATGTAAGTGCTGGGCGAACAACTGCAGTATAGAGCTTTCCTTTTAGTTTAGGGGGCATTTTTCGGTCACAGAAGATGGCAGAGTTTTCGCGCCACTTCATCCACCCTACACTTATTCGGTGGTTGATGTCGTCATCACAAGAAGCTTGGTTGTTGATCATAGATCCAAGGTATTTGAACTTTTCGCACTTGGGAAGTATTGTGCCATTCAGGTAAATGTCCGGAATAGGGCCGTCTGGGTCAGAAAATGGACAGCAGAGATATTCTGTCTTTTTCGCGCTTATCCGGTACCCACTTCCCTCCAGAACATCCACCCATACATCAAGTGCTCGTTGCAGGGATGTTGGATCTTCACTTATGATGGCGCCATCATCAGCAAAGAATAACTGACTCACTTTCGGATCCGTCACTTTTTCTTCAAGCAGAAAGTCAAGGACGGTAATAAAGAGCAAAGGACTCAGGACGCTTCCCTGGTGCACACCGACTTTAATTGGGAACTCTTCGGTGACTCCTGCGGGGCATTTTACCTTCGTTTTTACTTCCTCGTACATGTCCTTGATCATCCGCACGTAGATTTCCGGAACCCCTCGCTGTCTCAGGGTCAGCAGGTCACATTTTTTAAATATTTTAAATAAGAAAAGGTCGAAAACGCGTTTTTGGTAACATTTGACTCTAAATTACATCACCGTTAAGTTATTTTTTTTGCAAATCTATCATAAAACGTCCTTGAGGTCTTTATTTTTTTTTTAATTATTTTTTTCTCAAAGTAATGCATGGTTTTTTGAAATAAATTCCAGTTTGCGTCTTCTGATTTTGACCTTTAAAAAGCAACACAATACGGACTAAACATCAAAAAGAACTTAATTGAAAATAAGTTTTTGGGAGTTTATAGCGAAAATAGTGATGAGTGTAGCTCAATAAACTAGAGATGATAGAATAAATCTGTAAACTGTTTTGAATTCAGCACAATAAAGTAAATGAAAATCACCTAACAAAGTTCTTGCTCTCGACCTGTTATACAAAAAAACCTGTTTTTGCATTTTATAACGGTAAAATAACGGAGGCTCAAAGAATTTTTTTGACTTCGGATTCGAGTTCAGAAAAGTATATTTTGGTTTTTGTTGCAAAAAAGTTTGATTTGGTTGACCAATGCTGTTTTTGAGCCAAAGACTTACTTAAATTTAAAATGTCGAGGGAAGTAAAACAGATATGGGCAAGATTTAAACATTTTTTGGAAGAATAAAACCGGTTCTTAAGAAACTCTTACAAATTTATTCAAAATGAATTAATCCACATGAAAACATAACCGCGAAAACAGCTAAAATGACATATTTTTGGGATTTTAAAAAGGTAATACTTCAAAAACGGAGGCCAATCAAAATTTTTTGGCTTCAGATTCGAGTTTAGCAATACAAAAACCCATAAAAAAGTGTATTTTGGTTCTTGTGGCAAAAACCTTGTTGACCAGTGTTAGGTTCAAAAAATTATACAAAAATTTGAAAAAAATGATAAAAGAAAACAAAGAGATGATTTTTTTTTCGATTTTTTGTCGTCATAACTTAAATTCAAAACTAACAGAAAAAAATGCTTAATCTAAACACTTTTCAACTCTTGAAAAACCTAAAAACTATTAAAAAATTAACGATCGTAATTTATTAAACTTAAAACTGCCCAAAATGTAAACAAATTGTCAACAAGTTTTTTTTATCATTGTAAGGAAAAAGGTATAACTGTCAGGCAGTTTATCTATTCTAATTATGCCAAATTATAAAGCGCCTAAGTGTTATGCGGCAATTCAACCATTAAATATCAATATCATAAAAACTTCAAAAATATGTGAATGGAGTGTATTTTTGTTTATGAATATGGCTTAACATAAAGTTTCATTTAGTTATCTCTGATGAGAAATGAGAGAAGTATCCAATTTTCTCCATCATAAGTAAGCCTCTGCCTGGTATAAGGACCCTTAAAATTTTTAGAATATAGTTCCACATTAAAAACAAAAACAAAAACTTTACAAAAAAAAAAAAAAAAAAACTATATAAATGGGGTTGGTCTCCATAAAAGACATGACATAATAAAATTCGGGCTTATATTGCCATGGGATAATTATGGCGTAATGTGTATCCCTATTGTTCTCATAATCTGAGACGCACCCTTGCATGATGATGGAAACAAGAAACCCTTAAAGGCACATCAAGGCAAACTTTTTCGACCGCAAATTGTAGTTTGTTTCAATCTTAAGCAGCAGCCGCAGCAGTGTCAGTAGACACAGGTCCTTGTTTTTTTTTTTTTGTTTCTCTCTCTCCCACACTCTAGTTCACTGGGAATTATTTTGCATAGAAAGATGACATCAGTTTAAACCCTGGCATCCTTTTTTTTTTAATGTAGACTTTTTGTCATATTTGCGTCCCTTCCATACAAAATGTCGACATACGACATATTTTGCCAGTCTTGAGGGAAATAGGAGTATTTATTTAAATTAGTCCTTGAAATACTCCGTCTGATGAGAATAAATAGTGCCACATCGATGGAGGAGTGAGCAAGGGAGATAGCTCCATATGCGCCTTGGCAAGAGTTTTAAAGTGTATTTATATACCGTAAACAAAGAAACGAATGAATTTGACAGGGCTATATTCTACTAACGGAGGAGCTGGTACTGGAGCGCTATATAGACTAAAAGGCTGTAGCTGAGGGATTGTTATATGTATGTTTTGCGAGAATGTGTGCTACTGAATTGTATGAAATTGAATTGAGAAAGTGTGTCGACCGGGGACAATAACAATAATAGCAGCGCGATATGCAAATAAAAGGGGAAGAAGCGAGAAAGAATTCTCTAAAGTGATGATAGTGGGTTTGTGAAATTGTTTAATATTATTTCAGTTCTATTCCGACTTCCGAGTGTTGGAGATGAAGGCACACAGTTATGGGATAAAGGTATTAGGTTCAGAACTAGGTATACCCACCCATTTATTTGCTATTTACGTTCTTTGTTTCTCTAAAGGACGATAAAGGGGGTTGGGTTTAAGCGGTTACATGCTGTGAATTAAAATATTTGTGTGTGCTTGTTGTCGCATTGTTCATAGGCAAAACGACTTTGAATTACATCTTGGCATGGCGATATAGACATAATTTATGGAGCTTAAGTTGGATAATAATATTATGCAGAGTTGTTGCGCGGATGGATTTTTAAAGGCGGATTTTTTTTAAATAATTTAAGCACATAAAGGCTTTTCAAGCGCCTTTTTTGCCAACTTAGCGTAGTAACCTTTAGAATAATAGTGGAGCGGAATAATCTGCTTGTGCATCAGACGCTCCAACTGTTTATGTCGGTTCAAATGAAATGAAAATTGAAATTTCAGATATTTTTATTTCAGTCCAAATTAAGTATCATTTTTAAGTTAAGCGGCCACTGTGGCGTATGCGTAACATTTTATTTTTAGTACTTTTTTTTCTTCAAACAAAATCGGAATTGAGATTTCAGATAATTCTGATTTCAGCCGAAATTTTGTATCAATTCTAAAGTAAACGGTCACTGTGGCGT
Source organism: Episyrphus balteatus (assembly GCF_945859705.1). Lineage (NCBI taxonomy): Eukaryota > Metazoa > Arthropoda > Insecta > Diptera > Syrphidae > Episyrphus > Episyrphus balteatus. Next base: position 810,870 of record NC_079136.1, on the reverse strand, counting down.
ATGGGTAACATTTTTTTGTAAAATTTTGTATATTCTTCAAACAAAATCACAATTGAAAATTTAATATATTCCGATTTGAGGAAATTGTGTATCAATTTGACATTAAACGGTCACTGTGGCGTATGCGTAATATTTTTCTAAGATTTTTTTTAATTTTCTCCAAAATATATCACAAACTAGATTTCAGATATTTTGATTTAAGCCCAAATTAAACGGTCACTGTGGTGTACTCGGAATATTTTTTTAATATATATTTTTAATTTCTTCAAATAGAATAACAATTGTTTCAGATATTCTGAGTTCAGTCCAAATTGTATATCAATTTGAAATAAAAAACGGTCACTGTGGCGTATGCGTAACATTTTTTCTTTGTTTTCTTTAAACGAAATTATACATTTCAGATAATCCGATTTCAGCAAATTGTGTATCAATTTGACATTAAACGGTCACTGTGGCGTATGCGTAATATTTTTCTAAGATTTTTTTTTAATTTTCTCCAAAATATATCACAAATGAAATTTCAGATATTTTGATTTAAGCCCAAATTAAACGGTTAAATATATATATATATATTAAATATATATTTTTAATTTCTTCAAATAGAATAACAATTGTTTCAGATATTCTGAGTTCAGTCCAAATTGTATATCAATTTGAAATAAAAACGGTCACTGTGGCGTATGCGTAACATTTTTTTCTTTGTTTTCTTTAAACGAAATTATACATTTTAGATAATCCGATTTCAGCAAAATGTGTATCAATTTGAAATTAGACGGTCACTGTGTAATTATAATTTTTTTTATATATTTTTTTATAAAAGATTATAGGTCCAAGAATAGAACCCTGAATTATTGTAATATGTTGTACTGGGACCTGATCAGTTAAACTTCTTTTAAACAACATAGAAAATAATTTTTTTATGCGGTCGGTTAAAAGAATTTATTTTTTAAATTGGAAAATATGTATTCGTAACACAACATAAAGCCAAAGTTTTTGAGCAGTCTTTTCTTAATTAAATAAAGTGCTTGCAATATTCAAGTTTTGTGTCAATTTGAAGGGATTCGTCTGAACAAATTTTGCCTTCTAGTTATTATTTCTGTCATAACTTGAATCGAAACCACAAGAATATAACTTTTGCCTCAATTCAATAACTACTCTTGGATAATTTTGAGTGAATTGATTAAATCAATCAAACTTCTTCAAAGTTTCTCATTATTTATTCAAATTTTTAAGTCTTCTTCAATAATTTCAAGTTTGTCAAATAACAATTTCCACATAAGTGTAGATTCTAGTGCAAACAGAATTGTCTTTGGAAAGTTCTCTTATAGAGCAACCATCTTCTAAAACCTAAAAATAATACCTATACACGAACTTGTCTATCATAAGATTTGCATAAGATTCCACACATTGCGCCTTTCTATTCTATCTCCCTCCCGTTTCTGTATTTCTACATTAAAGCGACATATATTTGGCACCCACCATTTGACCATGTTTGCGCAAATGCAAAAATATACATATACAAAACGTAATAAAGCAAACGTACCTACATTAGATATAGATCCTTTGACAGCATATCTTGCCGCCGACGCCTAGCGTTGTCCTCGTCAGTGGTAACATGATTTCATTATGCATATACGACGAGAACGAGCATATACACACACATATTTGCATGTTCAATGGCAGCCAAACGAGAGAAGCAGCAGAACAGCAGCAGCAATAGGACCAGAAAAAAAAGGACACTTATTCGAACATTGTACTGCTTCAATTATGCGGGTCCTTAGCCTGCTATATTATACATCTACCTACTCTCTCTGTATACTCGTATATTCGCCGCAGACCCGGAGAAATCCTTCCTCGAGACACACAAGCAGTAAGAAGATCTAATAGAGGCGAATCCTGTTTGAAGGCTTTTTCAGGGTAATGATGCATTAATCAATTGAAGTGTAATTCAAGCATTGCTTTCAACTGTATATGTATGAACCTAACCCACCCAAAACGGGTTGCTGGCTGCTAAGTATAAGAAAATAAAAAAAAAAAAAAGAATATGACATTCCGCAGCAAAGGACTTTCGTCATTGAGTAAATGTCATCAGTCGCAATTAAGGAAAGTCCTTGAATGAAAAAAAAAAAATGTATATAAAAATGTACTTCCAAATGCTGCATCTTCAACAAAAATTTACACAAAAACAAAAAAAAAGAACTGAGAAGAAAAGAAAATGTAAGCCTTTTTAAAAATACAATGCCAAGGTCGATTCAAATGTGTTTGTTGTCAGATTTTGTTTTTTTTTTTCAACATTTTTTGTAAAAAAATTAAAACAAAAACAAGAAAAAGAAAATAGAAAATTCCTTAAAAAAAAAACTTGCAACTGAATGAAGAATTTTTTGTTTAGGAAAAAAGCCAAAACCACAAGAAATGAACATGAGCGTTATTATATCGAAGTATCCTTGTCAAGTTAATGTAGTAAAACTCTTGAAGACATAATTTTCGCGAAGTCTGTTCGAAGGATTGACGGTTAAACACACACATGAATGCAAGGTGAAGTTTGCGTTGTGTGTTTATTGTTCACTTACGAAATACGTCCTCGAAACTTAACGACGAAGGCGAAATATAATTAAACCCAGCACGCGTAAATTAAGTGCCAGTCATTATTTTTGCTTGAATAAAAGCATGCTTAGCTACAATTTCATCTTGGTGTTTTTGGTTTTAATGAAAATATAATGTTTTTGGTGTGTGTTACTATAATGGAAGGAAAATCAAGGTGTAAAGAAGGGCATAGTTTACACGACACCTTTCCTAGTTCTATTTGCCAACATATAGCACGTTGAGGCGGATAGTGTCACAACTCAAAAAGTGTCGATTTTGAATTAGATTCTGACCAAATGGCATGACTTTAGGAAGCTGCTAGATAACTGAAGCAAAACTTTTAATTAATCAGCCAAAGGCTATTTCTATTGCAACGGGTGTGTCACAGTTGCTTAACTTTTTGTTCCTGATTTGTGTCCTATTCAATAAATGATGTATTTAATAGCTCTAACACTAGATGAATCTAGTCAGTATATTTTTAATATGTTGAAGTTTTTTGAAATGTCAAAATCTGTCAAGATTAACTGTAACGGGTGTGACGTTAGAAAATCGATTCAATCTGCTTCTGTGATTTTTAGTAGTCATATTGTAAAGTTTTTGAATGAAAAGAAGACTTTATTACGTTTGGATGGTTATTTGCATTTATACATTTTGAAAATCTGTTTTGCGTCACGTCTAGATGGTAAGAAAATTATTGATATTATAAAAGTGACAATCTTATACTTTAATTTTTAATATAAAATTAGATTTTATTTTACAGATTAAACGACGAACTTCTTGTCCTTCTTGGAAAATGCAAGTTTTACTTGTTAAACTAAGAGTTAAAGAACTCTCATTCTGGTATATCAAACTTAACAAATGATAAATTACAAATTCAACCACTTATTACAAAGACATAAGTTTACTATCGCTTTTACGCTTGAACAACATTTTCAAATTGTAGTCAACTTGCAGAATCAGTCATTTGAATAATGCGACAATCTTGATGTCATAATATTGAACAATGATACCAAATTCTTCCTTCAAAATTTAAAACGGAAATTTGTGACATTTTCAATTCATCGAAATGTTATTCAACTGTAAAGTGATTTGAATGCGGAGATATCGGACTCTGATAATACCATATTTCTGGTCAAAACGTCTCAATCATGAAGAGTAGGAATTAAAATCCAAAAAAGACTTCCAGATCTCCGAATGAAGGATAATTTAAAAGAAAATATTAAATTTTTACAGAAATAAGTTTTTTTTATCTGAAAACTACATGAGTTCAATTAGAAGAAGTTGCTCTTTTACTCGTAGGATTTAAATTACTGGAATATGAGAAGAGTAATCAAAAATAAAATTAAAAAAAAAAAAATAATTACCAGGAATTGGTTTAGCAAGAAATATGAAACACACCTTATCGCCTTTTTCATCCTTACACGCTGTCACAATTTAATTAAATTCGAAGAATCCAATGAAGACAAAGTTTAAAGTTTAAAAAGTATAAAATGATGGTCACATATATAACTTTGTGCAACCTACCCTATAAATAGCATTTATATTTTTAATAATTCATAAGCTTACTGTTCTACCCTTCAAATGATGACAAGTTGTTAAAAATAGCCCATTAAACGCAACACGCAGTCCTGTTTTTTTTTTTTAATGTTAAAAGTTATTTCTAAGAATAAATACGTGGTCTACAGAGCTCTATAAAAGCTCTCCTTTCAATCCTATGCTATAAAAAAATGAAAGACAAAATAATGTCATTGGGCTTGAGTGTGATTTTTTTATGTTACCTTATGACTGAAGACAAGAAAAAAAGCAAATACATAAACAAACACAAAAATGCAAATGGAAGTCAATCAAAAAAGTATCTCATAATTTTTATGTTGACGAGATTTTTTAACACATTTTTTTTCTCCTCATAAAAAAAACTTTAAAAAAACATTCCTTTTTCAAAAATGAAATTTTTTTTTGAAAAAAAAAAAGAAATATTGAATTGTTTAGGTACAAGTAAAGGCACTATAACAACTTTTTATGTTTACTGTTTTAAGGGTTCATGAAACACTAATAAGAAAGATTTATTTTTAGTCTCCGTCTGATAACACACTTTATGAAGTTCTTTCTTTATTACATCCAGATAAAAAAGTTGAAAATCGACACCAAAAACAGTCAAAATAAAATACTTGCATTTCTCAAGGTGAACTAAATGAAAATACAAGTTCTAATAATAAGAATACAAGTTTGCAAAATATTGAATTTTCTAATAGTAGGTAAATTACGTAACAGCGTTCATTTTAAGTTACAAAAAGAAGCTAAAACATGCTATTAATTAACCCTTTTTAAGCACACACCTTTTTTGAGACGTGCAAGTCACACTGGGTGCGAATTTGGTTTTGATTTTTTCATGGCGTTATAACTTTTTTCGATCTCAATATTGTATAGGGAATATGCATACGAAATTGACTTAGAATTTCGAATATTGTGCTACAGTTGGTAAAAAATATATTTTCACCATTATGAAATGACTGTTTTGGGCACACTTTTTTGAAAAGTCATTAATTTTAAAATTTTTGTGCTGCCAAATTTGCACCCGTGTGCAAACAGAGTATTTCTTTGCGGATGATATTATGCAGATCTGGTCTTTAATAAAAAAAAAACGTAAACTTTTTTACCTAAATCAGGTATTTTACATGAAATTCACCTATTTTCAAATCAAATTCACCCTTTTGCAAATCGAATATGAAATGTTTGAAATTTTCAATGCATTTTAAATATAGAAACTTATGCTCTGTCGTTTTTCTTAAGTCTTAATAGCTCAATCTTTGCGCTCCGATTGATGGAACTGGACATGGACAAGTTCCAGAATTTAAATTTGTTCTTTCCCTAGTTTTCGATTTTTGGCATAAACAAGACTATGATTTGTTACTTTTAATTAATAATTTAATTTAATTTACTCTTAAAAAATAATTTAAAATTATTAATGTATTTTTTGTGGTGGTCGCTTAAAAAATGGCAGAGATAAAAAAATTCAAACGAATAATTCAGAAAAATAAAAAGTATATTAAGAGGACTTTTTGCATTTTAATATTTTATTAATTTTTATTATTTTATAAATTTGACTTTCATAATTTTCGACTACAATATCAGTTTGCTATTTTTAAATACTAAATTTGAATGTTTTAACAAGGGGGAAAAATCTAGCTTTTAACATATATGTATTAGTAACCATTATTTAACTTTTTGGATCTATAGGCTTATTCTTAAAAAATTGAAAAACCCAACAGATATATGTAACTATCCATAGCTAAATTTAAGTTTTTATAAGTTGCTTGAATTTATAAAGTTTTTTATAAGAAAAAAATTGTAAGGGCCGTTTTTGATAAAATTAAACTTTGCAATTTTGTTATAAATGGCAAATAATGTTATTATTTATTAAAAAATCCAAAAACCCTTTTTGGAGATTCTCCAAAAAACAACCTGTAGCATACCGACAAATATAAAGACAGAATGCATTAAGTAATATTACTGTACTTACATATATCGCAAGCAGTGTTGGCAGTAATCGATTACGTCATCGATTACAAAAGTAATCGATTACTTATTAATCTGATTACTTATTTAATCTGATTACAAGCAAATAGATTATATTTGTAATCAGCAATCAGTAATCGTTAATCAGATTACTTTTTTTGCCAACACTGATCGCAAATAAATGTGTGGAACAAAAGAAAACGTTTGGAAACAACTGGAAAGGCGGGAAAGCTTTCGAACTAAGAAGTCTCCAATGTTTTCAAGATTTATAAAAAACTCTCCCTTTAATAAATAAACAAACAGTATACATAATGGTTGTTGACTATTTCGTGGATATCATAATTGTGTGTGCCCTAAAAAAAAAATCTTTCATTCAGTTGAACCTCAGAACATTTTCAGTTTTAAAACTTGCAGATAAAATAGTCATAAGTTCACTCTTTAGGCTACACAAAAAAAGGGATTATACTTATATATTATTATTATAAAATTATATAAATTATATAAATTATAAAAATAGCAAAACGCTTAGGTATTGTTAACTTAAAAACCGAAGAAAGTTTCCTTGTCTCCAGGGAATGTGAGATTATTTTTTTAGCTTTCGTAATAATTGTTATGACTATTTTACCAAGTAACCAAACTCCAATTCCCTCTTTCCCCCAATTTGCCGTTGCTTTTTTTTATTAATTTAATTTCAAAAATATGCCCTTAATGCAAATTCAAATTTTAATGAATTTTCGGGTATTAATTTAATCTTTTTTAACGGTCAGGTCAATTATTATCACTGAGGCGATCGACTAGCAACACAACACGACCGACACAAGACGAACGAAAGGACATAAAACCAGAAGTTCTCTTCTTTTTTTTTTGTTAAGCTTTCTCATGGTAATAGCTGATGGAAGTAAGGTTAGACCAGGAATACCAATGTCTTGGCATCACAGGATATATAAAAGTAGGTGTTGATGATGGTTATGTCGATGGCAACAGGAGGGAGTTTGAGAGAGAGGCAAATTAAGCTAAGATAATTTTGCCATCACATTTTCAATTTGCATTTTGGGTAATAATTTTGAGGGGGGATAACTTTATTGATGCTGGGCAATGGTTTGCTGGTTTTTCTTTTAACCATATCTCCCTCCCTCTGTTTTTATATAAGAAAACCAAAAAATATACTGAACCGTGCAAAGTTTGTGTACTTATTAAAAATTGTTTACTTTGCTAAACGGCATCTCTCCTTAAAGAAAAACCCCAAAATGATGTCGTTATAAAAGGGAAAACTTTGAACTCAACTTTTTGGTTATGGATGACGGTCCTCTGATGTCAGATAGACAAGAATATCTTTGCTCTTGTTGAGATACTTTTTGCAACCAGGATATTAACTTTTGACTATGTATGTGTGTGTTTTTAGTTTGATGAAATTATGAAAAAGTGATGTCAGAAATGGGAAGTCTTACTGAATCCCGGTGAGTATAAAAGTAGAAAAGTTTTTTTTTTTTTTTTCAAAAACTTACAAAATTGGAATATTTTTCTGTTTGATCATGGAGAAAAAATTAATTCCAACGAAGTAAAAAAGGGATAAATAAAATTTGAATTTAATTTCAAACGACCAACTATTTTATTGTCATGTCAACTTTGTCTGTGTGTTTTTTGGAGTAGGTGTACTTTTTGACCTTGATCGATTTTTGCCAAAAGGACCAAAGACTTTTCTTTGCCAAAGATGTGGAAATATAAAGTTTATGTAAATTTTTGCTCTTCTTTGCTGACGGAAACTGTCTCAAAAAATTGGTTGTATCCGGTTTTACAATATTTTAACTTTTGATTAAGTATTCGATCGCTTTGAACACAAAGAATTATGATGTAATTGTGATGTATGTACATTAGTTTTCAATTTATACAAAATCTATTTGTTGAAGGATGTTTTAAAAGGAAACACGAGGGAGAAAAGATAAAAGTTTTGTTTCTTCTCTTGGCAATGATGCACAGAGTGATTCATATATTTTTCAACATACTTATTTATAGATAGAAATGTGAATTACATGAAATAAAATCTGAAAAAATATTTAATTTAATTGAAAAAAGGTGAATTTGATTTGCAAAATGGTGGATTGCATTTCCAATGCATGTTTGAATTAAATTAATAAAATACATGCAACATTTCGTCTTTTATAGACATTCCATTTCCTTCTTCAAAGCTCGATGTTTTTACTTCACACCCGTAACGCGTAAATTGGATATTTAAACTTAATATCATTGTCAGTAACTTAAGATTTTTTATAAAAAACTCAAGTGTATTTCTATCGATATTGAATCATGAATAACAGTGGGGCAAATTCATAAAATTTAAAGTAAAATTGTCACACCCGAAACGATAAAAACGATCTAGACGGAGGAGAAATATAAAAACCAAAAACTGTTTCAGTGGTTCTCATGAAATATTTGAATAGACCTTAACACTAACTTCTTTGTTACCCTAATTTGAGCAGAACAGAACAAATTGTCAAATAATTTTTAGTCTATAAAAACTTTTTGGAAAATAAGAAATTCACTTAACATCTTTTTCCTACGTGTTTTCAATTCCTTTTCTTGGCATTTTTAACTTTAATTTAATCAAAAGATTGCGCACACTTATAACGGTATATCATTTATTTGCTCTTCACTTCCAAAATTCCTAGATATACTCGATGTACCATCATCATTAAATTCGTCCTTTAAAGAGGAGCTAAAAAAAAACCGAAAAATATAAAAGAAACCATCTTTTAAAAATCTTAGACACACACAATATGTGCACATGTCATAGTCGATGTCCTTGGTAGAATTTTTGAGTATTATTTGGCACATACGCTGTCATACTCAATGTATACCACACACCCAACCACTCCAACCACTAAAAGCCAGAGCATCCAATGTTTTTCAAAGTAACGTGATAAATGAAGGAAAATTGAGGAAGTTATTTATGATCCCCTTAGGCCTTATGGTATATCTTACAGTAGCACAAATACATATACATTTTTCTATATCTTTGTGTTTGATATCCACCCAACGACATATGCTTGATTTTTTAATGTATCTTAAGGTCAATTTGATCATTTTATCTGTTTTATACAATGTTTGTTTGTGTGTATTCCTAGATCTAAGAAGTGGAGGAAAAAAATATAAGAACGAAAATGGTTATGAAAACTATATAGTATTTAGCCTTGAAAAGAAATAATCGCTTGGATAAACAGCGATAAATTTTTGTTCTTTATTTATTTTTTTTTTCCTGTCGAAAACAACTAACTATCTGTTATATCCTCGTGCCTACAACTGACAATCAAAATTGAAACTGACATCCTTTTATTGTTATTTATTTCATCTAAGATCAAACGATACAAAAAAAATACATTAATTGAAAAAAATAAGGAAAAATGTAATAGATCATGAAAATATTTTAAGAGGGGAACAATTTTCATGTCAAACTGTCAAAGTCGAAAAAAAAAAACTTATTTTTTAACCAATTAGTGAGTAAAAACATTTTTTAATAAAAATAAGAATGTTCCTGTAACATTTCTATAGAAATCATTTCATATTAAATTTCGAGAAGTGATCCGTAAAAGTAGGTATCTTAACAACTCAACTAATCAGTAAACAGCTAGTCATATGGCAAGTCACTGGTCGGCAACGAAAATAGAGCTTGAGCCAAAACCTACTTTTCTAAAGGATATTTGTGTGCTGAGTCCATATCGGAAGTCAAAATTTGACTGGCACGTCACGTTTTTGAAATACTTGAGTATAAACAGTTCAAAAACGCGTGTTTTTTAGTACATTTGGTGTCTTTTTTTGCAAAACTACTTATGCAATCTCAAAACGCCATATTGAAACGTCCTAAAGGTATTTACTTTTTTTTAAATTATATTTTTCTCAAAGATATTTAAAAAAGAAATTTGTGATACATATCTCAAAATCTTGATTGGTTTTTTTCAAAGTAATAAATGGTTTTTTGAACCAAATTTCGGTTTGTGTCTTCTGATTTGGACTAAAAAAAGCAACATTCTACTTTAAAAAAGGAACATAATACTCAAAAATATTTATGACTAAACATAAAAAAAAAACTATATTAAAAATTAGTTTTTGAGACTTTATAACGAAAAAAGTGATAAATATAGTCAAAGAACTAGACGTGATAGAATAAATCTGTAAACAGTTTTGAATTCAGCACAATACTAAAGTCAATTAAGATCTTTGCGAACAAAAATTAATTAAGATCACCTAACAAAGTTCTTGCTCCTGCCTTTTTTTATATTTTTGCAGACCAGTGAATCAAGAATAGCTCATCAAAGAACAATTTTTTACAGAGAATATTTTATAAAGAGAAAAAATTTAAATAAAAATAAGAACAGCAACCACAGAAAACTATCACTTTTCAATTAAACTCAAAATGAAAATGATACAATCGAACCTCGTGATGACTTTATTTATGATAGGCTGTCAATGATGAGTTGTCCTATAATGATATGTTCTGTTTAAAGCCCTTGAATGCCTATCTGGCATTGCACTTGTTATTCGAAAAACTGATATGAAGTAAAAGAGACAACAAAATTATTTTCATCGCAATCTTTCAGTGCAAATATGGCTGCCAAAATTAAATCACCCAACCAGTTTATGAAAATCATCCACTTTCATAATTAAGATAAATTTTTCGTTCTTTTTGTTGCTGCTGAAATCAACTAATTTACAATGCGTTTCATACCCACTTCAAAAATCGTAAATTTTAATGTTATTTATAAACAATTTAAAATAAAATCGTAGGAAGAAATAGTACCTAATATGGTCAAGGTAACTTATTAAATGGCGGCTTTTGAAAATACGATTTTGTCTTAGTCTATTATCAAATTTCTGCAAACAAAAATTTTTGAATTTCGCATTTTTTTTGGATTTTGAAAGCTTACTTTTGAGTTTACGTTTTTAAACAAAATCTTCAATATTTAAAAACAGTTTGAGCTACAAAATTGAAGTTTGCACCAAAAACCATATTTTTAAAAGCTACAATTAATAGCAAAAGAAAAAAGAAAAAACTTAAAAAAGTGATTTTTTCTAAATGTCTCCACTGGCCTGATCAAACCGGAAGTGCACTTCTGAAACTTTAAGTTGAAATAAAAATTGACTGGGTGGAGCTACAAAATTAATTTTCGCGCAACAAATTAGTATTTAATTAACTTAAATTAATGAGATTATTTTTTTTTATTCCGTATTTAAAAATGTTTTCTCATAATTTTTACCAAAAAACAGATCTGCCGGTAGCAAACTACCAAAAACTAAAAAAGTGTACAAAATATACCCGTTTTTCAAGCTTTATCATTATTTTAAAAAAAAAGATAGCTTTTAAGTTTTTACAATTTTAATTTTTGTCAACGTAGTAAATTATTTAGAACTACAAAAATCTGATCCTTTTTTAATAGTTGTAGATGGTTAAAATCGCAAAACATGCGATTAATCGTAGATGTTCGGCTACGTCCTCTCAGTTACTGCCCACATGCCTATTACAAAACTTCCATGTCCAACTTAATTTAAGTAGGTGAAATTATGTTTGAACTTTTGTTTGACTTATTCTGATTTCAATTTAAAATTTGTTTATTTTTTTTTTTTTTTCATTTGTTTACCTATTACAATTTTAATAATTTATATATTCTCACAACTTTGTTATGACAACATAATTATTTTTGTTAAGTTCTCTTTTTGTATGTTTGCTCTAATAACCATGTTTCAATATTAATTTATTTTCATAAAAAATAATGTAAATAAATCGATTTAATAGGAAATTTTAATTTCCGTAGATGACTTTTAGTCATCATCATCATCATCATAATATAAAATAAGGATATACACAACCAAATTGAAAAAAAAAAAAAAAACAAAATTACCAATATATTCAATTGAAATGTCATCGATGGTTATGTTGTACATTGGAATTCGCGCTCTTCAATTTCGAAAAAGAATGTTTCAATATTAATAGCTGCATAATGGAATTTTCAATAAAAACAAAAAAAAAGAAGAAAAAAAAAACATATTCAATTGCGAAATTCCATTTCATTAAACAAGGACAGCTATTTTTCCTCTCTCTAGAATGCCATTTCAAATAAGCACAATAAATTTATTAATTAATGCAACATTTTTTTTTTTATTTTTTTTTTAACTTTTACACAAGACGAAAGAGGACAGACAAGAGTCCTTCAATTTTGATTTAATTTTCTTTTTTTTTCAATTTTGGTTAACTGATTGAAAGTAATTTATACTCATGCAAATTAATAAGGCACAGTTATTTTTTCCTATGAACAGAAATCCATATAGCGAATTTACATATTTATTGTAGTATGTCATTAATTTTAATTTAAAAGGATTTTTCTTTCATTTCAACAGGGTGTTTCGGCAGTAATTAAGTTTTCAATTAAAATAAATGACTTCAGAATTGAAAGCTGTGACTGATGATGTTACCTTAAACTTTGCCTTTTTTATTTAAAAGAGAATACAAATATTTGTGTAACACAGGCATTACAGAAATTTATATTTGAACAATGGACTTGCATTTACGAGTATTTTAAAACTCCTTCAAACCTCAAGCTAAGTGGAACCCCCAAAAAAAAAACCTTTTGCTACTTAAGAATTTATAACGGTGTAACCGATATATTGTACAATCTTAACAATATCAACCTCCACTTAACCACAACCCAAGTTATAAGGTCCAATTTGAACACAATTTGAGGTTCAGGCGAATACACTAAACATAAACTTACTCTCCTATTGTACCTTTATCGCTCGAAGAAAATAAATATCTATTCCATAGGTTTGCCTTGCCTTCCTTTTATTATTTTTTGTTGGCATTATAATACTTTGCCAAACAATAAGTTTCGGACTAAGTCCTGAGAGTAGTCCCTATAGAAACCAAACATATCTATGCAAATGCACATTGTAAAAAAGAGGGTATGTTTTGTATTATCCTGTATCGTGGGTAAGAGGTACCTACCTAAGCTATATATGACATGAAATAATTTTGTATTTTGTGTGTAGGGGGGGTAAAAATATTATTTTCCTAACAATATATCCTTGACCTTAGCGTTTAGCCTTCTTTCAAATAAAATTTATCTCTAATGGAGCGAAAAACTGGTTTCAGCAAAGTTTTTGCCTTTTTGACCCCAAGACATCCTATAACGTTCCTATACACTTTTTTTTAAAGTAGGAACGTACCAACAACGATATGCCAAAAGAAAAAAGTTTGGGCATTGTATTGTGTCTTTCTCAGTATAAGCTCTGAGGGTTCCCTTTTTTCCTACGACACTCCATGGGGCCTCCATCTCCATCTTTATATATTTCCATCTACCCCCTCCAATCTGCACTCTGGCATCCTCTTTTGCTTTACAATGTACATAAATTGCGACTTGAAAAATGGGAGGCTATTATTTGTTCCGAAAAGCTGTGTGAGTTTCTATTTATCCACCACAAGCTGTTACACCTTTTGACATGTTGATCCTAATTTGCGTAAATACGTGCGGTGGTTTGTGAGTTCCTTTTGTGATTTTTATTTTTATCTTTTTTTTTTTTCTTTCAATTTTTATTAAAAATTTTTGTTAAGGAATGGAAATATTTTTTGAAATAAGTTTGAAAAGGGAATTGATAAGCAAAAAAAAAAAAAATTATTGTTTCATCCTAACTTGTCAACCACATGTCTTCTTTATGGCTCATTTATCACATTGATATAATGTGTTTGAGGTTTTTTTTTTTTCGTTTTAATTTTTTGCTTGAAAAAATTTAGAAACATTTATCCACTTTAGCTGAGGGGATAAGTTTTCTTTTAAACAATTTTCGAGAATTGAATTTTTGTTTCGTGTTGGCGTTTATTGTGTAAATGTGTTTTTTTCTTTCGGTTTTAAACTGAAACATTACACGGTGTAACACTCAAAATATACGCGGGCGGAGACCTATCAGGTTTTGTAGAGCTAGTCGCACTGAATACGAAACGGTATTTGAAAATCCCCTAACACCCCCAAAATCTGGAGTTACGGGCAAAAAACGGTTTTTTGGGCCTTCACCCATTGAAAAAATTCTAGCTTCGACAATTTTTTACCCATTTTCGATTTTTTTATAGTTTCTGATAGAAGATAAATATACCTTTTTAACAATGTATAAAACATGTAACTCGGTTAAACCACTTAGAATTTATAAGATGTCAAAGTTCAAAAATTAAATTTTTTTTGTCATTTGCCCAACTTCGGCATCAATTTAAAGTATATGTTTTCAAAACAACATGCTATTTAAAAAATATATTCTAAAACTATATCTATTTCCCAATTGATCGATGTATTTTTTATGAAAATCACTTCAAAATTGGCTTAGAAAAAAAAATTTTCGATTTCAACCCAGATACAGAAATTCGAACTTTTAGGTATAGAACAAAAATGTTGTTTCGGCACGTAGAAGGATAAGTTGGACGCCAGGATTTGATGAAGGGTTTTTGTAGAGGAGCTCAATAGAAACATTTTTTTCTCTAAGAGGGGGGTCTATCTCAACCCGTTTAGGTGGGAGGGGCATTTTTCTAAAAAAAAATTATCAAAATAAAAAAAATTATTAAAAAACAACGGCAACACTTACAGTAATAAATGATACCATTTCCAAAAGGCAAAATTGTGCATTTGATTCTAATTTTTAAATCAATATAATATTACCAATAGTTTTTGAAATAATCGATTTCAAAGTTAAAAATAGGGGAAAAAAATTTTTTTAAACTCATTTTATACTATTTTTGTCCAGACTGCGAATTTTAGTAAAAAAAATTACTCACAAAGAAAACTGCCTCAATTGATTCCTTATCGAACCGTGAAAACTATATGTTTCTATGTCTTCTAGTTTTTGGGAAAATTGAAAAATTATTTTATCAGATTTTTCTTTTTTCAAAATATTTTTTGTTTTTTTTGGTTTTATTTTTCAATTTTCTCAAAAACTAGAAGACATAGAAACATATAGTTTTCACTGTTCGATAAGGAATTAATTGAGGCAGTTTTCTGTCTAAGTAATTTATTTACTAAAATTCACAGTCTGGACAAAAATAGTATAAAATGAGTTTTTAAAAAAAAATGTTCCCCTATTTTTAACTTTGAAATCGATTATTTCAAAAACTATTGGTAATATTATATTGATTTAAAAATTAGAATCAAATGCATAATTTTGCCTTTTGGAAATGGTATCATTTATTACTGTAAGTGTTGCCGTTGTTTTTTAATAATTTTTTTTTATTTTGATAATTTTTTTTTAGAAAAATGCCCCTCCCACCTAAACGGGGGGAGATAGACCCCCCTCTTAAAGAAAAAAAATGTTTGTATTGAGCTCCTCTACAAAAACCCTTCATCAAATCCTGGCGTCCAACTTATCCTTCTACGTGCCGAAACAACATTTTTGTTCTATACCTAAAAGTTCGAATTTCTGTATCTGGGTTGAAATCGAAAAATTTTTTTTTCTAAGCCAATTTTGAAGTGATTTTCATAAAAAATACATCGATCACTTGGGAAATAGATATAGTTTTAGAATATATTTTTTAAATATCATATTGTTTTGAAAACATATACTTTAAATTGATGCCGAAGTTGGGCAAATGACAAAAAAAATTGAATTTTTGAACTTTGACATCTTATAAATTCTAAGTGGTTTAACCGAGTTACATGTTTTATACATTGTTAAAAAGGTATATTTATCTTCTATCAGAAACTATAAAAAAATCGAAAATGGGTAAAAAATTGTCGAAGCTAGAATTTTTTCAATGGGTTAAGGTCCAAAAAACCGTTTTTTGCCCGTAACTCCAGATTTTGGGGGTGTTAGGGGATTTTCAAATACCGTTTCGTATTCAGTGCGACTAGCTCTACAAAACCTGATAGGTCTCCGCCCGCGTATATTTTAAAACCTCATTTTTGTAACACCGTGTTATTATTTATTATTTTGCAAACAATAATGAAAACAAATGCTGGGTATTAATAAGAATTATACATTCTGTATACAAATATTCGGAATACAAATAACAAAAATCCACCTACGGAAAGACTTATTGATGTATCAGAAAACACAGAGCAAATTTCATTGATTTTTGTGTTTCATTCAATTCACAAATTCTTAGAATTTCTCTTTGAATTATTTTGAACCGATGGCGATG
The DNA here is from genome assembly GCF_945859705.1 of Episyrphus balteatus. Classification (NCBI taxonomy): domain Eukaryota; kingdom Metazoa; phylum Arthropoda; class Insecta; order Diptera; family Syrphidae; genus Episyrphus; species Episyrphus balteatus. The sequence continues at coordinate 794,609 of NC_079136.1, read as the reverse complement.
ATAAGGTTTGTTATGTATTCTTAGAAATATCAAACATGACATTGAGTTACTGATGAGAAGAATTTGAAATATTACATTATGCAGCTTTCATTCAAAACATTCATTTACATCTGAAGAAATCGGATTTTAGAGGAAAAAAGGTTCAACAAATGAGAATACCCAAAGGACCTTTATTTTTAAGATGGCGGCCTAGCTCCGTTTGTAATTTTGGGAGCTATCAACAATTAAACACATTGCTAAAATTTCGAGCTCAAAAAGTTGTTGGTTGACTTTAAGAAACTGTTTGAAAAAAAAAAAAAAACTATTAGGTCCAGGAAAAGGCTAAAATATTACCCAATTTAGTTACCTATAAAAGTTGTCCAGATAGTTTTGATAAATAGTTCTTAAGGCAGAACATAAAAAAAAAATACAAAAATCTGCTTTTATTGATCTGAAGTAGTCACATAGAAAATTTTATTTTTACTTTTTTTTTATGTAAACTGATGTGCACGTTGAGAACAAAAGAAGCACTAAACAAAAAAAAAAGACATACGGACGACGCACTGTGGGCTAGAACGCTATTTTAGCTGGAATTAATTATAGAAATTCTCAAAATAGTCTAAAATTGCAATTAAAGGCATTAAAATGATGTCGAATGATATAATAATGATAATTTTATGGCACAACAGACACTAATGATAAGAAAAACAACAAAAATAGGCGAATTATTATATAAAATGAGGTTTTCAAATTTAAAACACATATTTTGGTCTAAAAAACAAAAAAATGGGGTCTTTAAAGTTTGAACGCATCAAATTCGAAAATGGTACCTATCATTGAAGCGAACAAAAGTTGTTTTTACTTAATATGGAATATAAAATGTTAATGCAAATAAAATACCGTTATATGAAAACATTCAACTCGTTTTGTTTTAATCGTAAGTGGTTTTTCTGAATATTTTGCTCCCTATACTTTCGGAGTTACAGCGAAAAAAGTTTGATCTTGTAGGACATAGTTTTATATAAAACATAAAGCCATATAGGCTAGCTACTTTTTAAAATTATTTCTAGAGTGTGCCTACGCGTGCCTTTTTTTAAAGCTTAGGAACATTCGTTTTATATAAAATCGGTGCTAGTAACATACTTTACTTTAAAATGTATACACAGAAGTTCAATATAATAACAATTTACTAGCAAATACTGCAAAATTTTCACAATCAATCCGTTAAAACAAACTCAGTAAACGAATATCTGGATAGAGGAAAAAGAGGCGTTTTTGAAGTGAAAACTTCTTTAGTATCGTAGTGATTTGAAACAAGATGAAACGAAAACGCGACACGACTTCAACTTGTTATAACTTTTTTGTTTAAATAGATAGATGAATGAAATTTGTACTGTAGAAAGGTAATTAAATAAATTATAATTGAACAAAATTTCAATTAATTTCATATTCAAAATTTGGAGATAACGGTAAAAAGATGTTCTTTTCCAAAACACGTTATATCTTTTGATCTTGTGCACATACAAATTTGATTTAACTTTAATACGCATGCTGATAACTTTTATTTAATATATCACACATAACGGTACGTGCTCTACAAGTTACACAATTTTAAATTGAAAAATACCTCAAAACACCTGTGGAGATCTGTTGGCGATGACCAGCTGCCAGTGTAGGAAGTACCGTAATCTCAGTCTGGAAATTCGACATGGTTGACTTTAAAAAATTCTAACTTCTCTTGTAGACATCTTTGAAAAAAGATTTATGCATCATTATACAAGGTGAAACAATAAGCTTTCACATGGTATAAAATTTTGTATAGGTTGTCAAACAAAAAAATTGATTTAATTGCATGAGAACATAAAAATAAATGTTTTTTTTTGCTTTTTTGATGAAATTTCATCGAGTTTAAAAAAATTCTAGCTCTTTTTGTAGATGTCTCATAGACTTGATCGATATATATATATGAGCTTAGACAATAAGCTTTCAGATGATATAAAATTTACATAGGTTGTCATATAAAAAACATGGATTTGAAGGTGATAGAATACAAATAAGTAGATTTTTGTCTATTTTTTTTTTTTTGCAAGAAAAATGATTTTTTAAGGTTTCACTTCTACCACGAGTGAATTGCACACATGATTTTTTTTGTTTTTTTTTTTCGAAAAACTGCTTTCGATTGTGTTTTTTTATGTAGCCAATGAATGTTTTGACCTCAACTTTGAATGAGAAATTATAGCTAGTTCATTTATCTATCGAATGAGACCAAAATTATCAATTTTGGAAGAAGTTGACATTTTTAATTAATACCATAGTATAAAGGTCAAAATTTTTAAAACATAATCGTTTGAAAGAATAAGTAAAAGACCTAAAATCGGTTGCAAATTACCGAATAAAAACTTTCTTTAATGGGTGAATGTCAAAAATAAATCGTTTTCCAAATCCTGAACTCGGGGTTAAATGAAATTTGTAGTTAATTTTGGAGTAAGTTTTGTTAGATTAATAATAAATTGTAAATTTTTAGCAAATATAATTTTTTTTTAAACACCTTTCCCTATTTTATTCTTATATAAAAGTGCGTAAGAAGAATTTAAGCTACTTATATGTTCTATTATTACTCCCCTTAAATTACATAATGTTCAACTTATTACCAATTTAGGACACAGTTTGAAGTCCCATGTTTTAACTTTGATTTTTCATTTAGTTTTTTTTTTAATTTTTATTTTTCTACTTTCTTTTGAGTTACAAAAGGCTAAGGCTAACTTTAATTGTTTATCAAACAAGTAATTTTTTCAACGGTAAATTAGGTATATATGAACTTTATTTTATATTTTTGAACGAGCGACAAAAAAATCCTCGTATTTATCTTCAACCTTTCTTGCACTATTAAGACGTTGAATTTTATTCTCGTTTTTTGCTCTTATATGATTACTTCATCTTCTATTCCGAAGAATCAACAGTAAAACTATGAAGTACATATTCTTTTAACAAGTTTTAAATTAAAATTTTGCAGCTTCGATTAGATGGCCTATTTCCGTGGGCCTAATGTTAGTACAGAAAGCTAAAATTCTAGCTTTGAGTTGGTATAGTTTAATGGAATTATTCTTAATTTATTTTAATTTTGGGAATAGGAATAATTTTTGTTTTATTTTTCATATCGAAAATATAAATACAATTTAAAAACGTAAATATTTATATGGAATAAAATAAAAATAACAGCCAGTGAAAATTATCTCAGGAATACTGAAGACAGTTTTTTCGTCGCTGCTAGGTGTATTTTACTTTTTGTGGAAAAAGTATTTGTTTGCTAAGAACATCGTTCAACTCGGTTTTATCATATTCTGTTGTTAAGTCAATATTGAATGAATAGTGTAACGCCAAGTAATTTTTTAAAATTACTTAAAAGGGCTAAAGTTTATTTCGATTGGGTAACAACATTAACTTAAAAAATCAAAGCAAATGTATAAAATGTATGAACATGTAAATTTAATTTATTCAAAATCAATTTTTATTTTGATACACCAGATACGAAATAAGTTGCCGTGAACGAACAATAAAACATTCAAATTTGTTTTGTTTAAAATAATGTATGTTGTACAAGTAACAATATAACATGAATTGGGAAAACGTGGATTTATGATAAAATATACGGTTCGAGAAAAGAAATACCTATATTTTTTTTTATTTTTGTGTCTTTTTTTCATTTTTATAAAATCTGTCATCATTGTTTTAGACAAAAATAAATAACTATTCTATTTTAGATAAAAAAGAAGTAGACATAAATGCTCATAAAAAAGCAAATGTTTTGAACTACAAAATTGTTTTTTTTAATAAAAATCTCAATTATCCATGTTCAATTCAATGTTTCACCTTATAAATGTATTATATTGGAATGTTCTCTTTAAAACAATAAACAACAGATTAAATAAAATATAAAGAAATTTTATTAAAAAAAAAAACATGTAGGTATGTAGAAAACTATTAACTGAGATGTTGTTAAGTTTCATAGCATCTCAAAAATAGGTTTACTAAGAAAAAGATAATAAAAAATTGAAACCGAAATTTATATTTTGTATGACTTCTTTTTTTTTACAAATATCTCTACTTCTTTTACAAAAAAAAAAAATATAAACAATTTAGTACAATGAAATTAGTTTTTGCTCAAGAATCACACGAGTTGCATGAATTGTATCAATCAAAAATTGTAAAACTGTCAAGTTTTTACTAGTTTTAAGTAGAAATTTGAAATTCATTTTAGTTTTCGAAATATTTCTTATATATAAATCAAAAATGTGACCGTACCTCAAATGACACAAGAAAAACTTTGTTGCACTTTTCAAATTAAAAGCTAACACGAAATTATAAATTGTTGCTCCTATTTCTTTTTTCTTGCTAATTTAAAAATAGTTATTTTATAGTTTCCTTGGTTAAATTATTGTGTTTAATAATTGAATTTAGGAATATGAAAAAAAATACAATTCTTCTTTTAAAATCCAAAAAAAAAACTTCCAATCATAGTGGAATAATTGCCAAAAAATTATTTAAAAAATTGAAAATTAGCAGACTCATGTTCATATTTAGAAACTTTTTTCAATAAAAGTGAGTAGAAAACAAAAAAATTGTCATCAGTTTTTATTTTAACCTCATATCAGTTAATGCTTTCAAAAGCCCAAAAATAGACAATTTAATTTTAATATTTGAGCGTACTACATATTTTAAAAATATATTTCAAAGCAATTTCAACAACAACCCTTTTACTAAAAATAAATATTGGATTAATTTAATGCTCTGCTATTAATAAAATTAAAAAAAAGACAAAAATTTACATACATATCAATAAATATTGAAAAAATCATCAAATTCCACTTTATTTCTGTTGTAAGAAAACATAAATTTGATCTTTGTCACAAAAATAAACTTTTTGGCAAACGACCACGCTTCAATATTGTGTCCATATATATACTTTCTATAATGTAATGTGTTAATGTGTGTAGGATTTATTTTCTGGCACGTTTTTTATTTAGGTCACTGACGTTTTGTTTTTGTATTATTCTTTTTTTTTCTATTGTTATTGTAAGAAATAATTTCAAGGAGAGTGGATGATAAATCTATAAATCCTTAAAAGGTCAATATCGTTATAAATATAAATAAGTGCAGAAAAGTTAATTTATTTAGAACTTTTCTTTCACTTTATTGTTTTTAAATATAAAATTGACAACTTTCAACAAGTGACTTTTTAAACCTTTTACAAAAACCTAGCCTTTTTAAAGAAAATATATTCAACTTTAAGAACTTTTCATATAATTGGGTTATTTCTTATTATGCAAGCGCAAGTGTATGCACACAATAACACACCCATCAATTCGTAATAACTGTACCGAGCACAAATATTCCCATATTCCATCTAGGTCCTTCTGTGTTTTTTTCTTTTTTTCTGCAAAAATGTTTATCACTTCAAAAACCTAAAACGATGACGATGCCATCTCCCTCATAAAAGTAACAAAACAAAATTAAATTCAAAACTCCCTAAAGTATGCTCGTAAAAAATAGAATTGTAAATTTTTCTATACACAAATGTCACATTACTGCCAGGACGACTTCGATCAAAGAAAAAAAAAAAACCATCACCTCATCGACAGTAAAAAAAAAATACAGTACACCCTCCCTACAGATTCATTACCACTTAATTCCACACAATAAATGAAAAATCCTTAAAAAAAGAAAACAACAAAGTAATCCCAAGACCAAAAGCATCAAAACCATCAGGGATAATCGTGTATCCTTACAAAATAAATATGTGTGATAAAGAAGTGAAAATTATCTTAATGCAGATACTTATGCAGAGATAAAATTGTTGGCTTTTTTTTAGAAGAAAAAAAAAATAATATAAAGGAAGATATCCTTCCAAAACAAGGATATATGGATGAGGAAAAAATGCACAATACACTTACAGCAGGAAAAACTTCTCCGAATATTTTTTTTTTTTTATTTCACGATTTTTCTTCTTCTCCGATGTTGTATGTGTGTTGAACTACTTGTCGTGTAAACATCACTCTCTCTCTCTCTTTCTCTTTCAGCAACAACGATAAGGATATTTTTTTTAAAAAACTTTATTATATTTATTTCGAAAGACAAACACAAAAGTTCTAAATTTTTTTTTTGTTGGTTGTTGATGGTTTGGTTGAAATAAAAAAAAAAAAACAACAAGAAAAATGTCCACGATTACGAAAAAATAAATATAAATTTTATTCGTTATCCCACTTCTGAGAATTTGTAACTTTGGTCGACGTCGAAATGTTTGCGATGTTGACAAGCGATGACTGTGATGATGCTGATTTTGATTCTGACGATGATGGTGTTGGGGAAAAAATCATAAAATATATAATAAAATATGTTTTCGTTACTGCAGATTGAGAGTAGTATTGTATTGTAGGTAGAGATGATGATGGTAGAGAGATGTTTCGTGGTGTGGATCGCGTCGTCGTCGTATGTATAACCAGAGCGATTCGTGTTTCGGTTTTGTTGGTTTTCGTATATTCGTTTTGCGTTTTTCGAAAAAGAAAGAAAAATCTCAGCTAAAGTATTCTTTCGCGTCTAGGAATTTATTGCTAACACTTAACACAGTAGATTTCATATTTTTTAATTTGTTATTAATTGCAAGTCACTTGTACAGCGGTTGTTTTCATTGAAACTTAAAAAGACTTGACCGGAAGACAAAAATCCGAATGCAAATTGAGAAGATGCTGTGAACAACTTAAATGCGGCATTGATTTAAAAAAAATTTTCGCAAAAAAAAAATATAAAATTCCGTATGTTTTGTGTATTTTTTATTTTTTGCGAACAAGGACGACAAGGATTTGTTGCTTTCCACTCACATTTTTTTTTATGTTAGAAATGGTGGCCCGATTTTTTTTTTGTAGAGATTCTCTTTGGAAGTAGTACACTGTTCTTTTTTTATTTTAATTTTTAGCTTTTTTTTGGTGTAAGTATAATCCTTGTGATGTTCTGGGGTGTGTACCCTTTCGAGTCAAGGGCTCGCGATGTACTGGCAGGATTTGGTCCATATATTTGTTGAATTATGGAAAAGAAGAGTCATATTCAGAGTTAGATGTACACAAAGGGAGGACAAGTGCGGGCTGGTGGTAGCTGCTCTGGTTATTGCCCACACTGAGATTGTGCAAGGACAGATGGCACAGGCACAGTAGAGTATGTGAAACGGAACGGAAGCTGGAGAAGTTTTTAATGGTCGTCGTCGTCGCTATGGCTGCATTGAAGGATACATCTAGGTTGCTATGGATTGTGGTAGTGGTTGATGGTTGATGTTGGAAGTGGCAGTATAGTGGTAGGTAAAGCTCGGTTTTGTTTCCATACCGCACCACCATAGCATAGATTTTTGGATTTGAAGTGAAAACGAGATGAATCTGTGAGAATAACTAGGATGCTGCTCCATGCGTTCGTGGTTTGGAATTGGCCTGCACATTTTAAAGGTATGTCATGCGCAGTAAATGTGGTTTTTGTGTGCAAAGCTCAAGATGAATTTTGGGACTTCCAATGGAATAGTAAAGCTTCTTGGAGGATGAAGCTTTACTTTATGTGGATTGAAAGCTTTGTATGACAGTTTCGAGAGTTTATATTTTTTCTAATGCGCATATTTGTCTAAATGTAAGGTTTTTTTGATACATTTTTGTATTACTGCGTAGGTTTGGTATGGATCAACAAATAATGCATCATTCTGGGGGTAAAAAATCAAAGCCAAAAACTAGATTCTCAAAGGAAAAGACAAACAAAAAAATAAAATAAAAATTCGGTAATGATGGTTAGGATGACATGATTCGAGCCAGTTAGAATGAAAGCAAATTTATTTTGTCTGTGAAAACCAATAAAATGGCGCAATTTTGTTTTTGATTTGTAGAGATTTTTTTTTAGCTTTTTTAAACCCTATGGAATACATATTTGGTTTTTGGATTATAAAAAATATAGACATGAATATTGTTGATTTGTGGGATGTTTTTCTTTTTTTTAGATATATTAAATAGAAACCTTGTAAACTTTATATTCAACTCAAATAAACATCTATTTATCTTTTTTTTTTGTTGGTTTTATAAGCAGAGTCATGGCATGATTCGCATACAAATTTATTGCGCATTCTTACTCGATTGCACTCCTTACGTGCCTCTAAGCTATGGGTTAACCTTTTATGAGACTGGAAAAATTGGCACATCAAGTGTTGTTATTGAAAATATATTTCATTCGAGACATGTTTTTCATTTTTTTTACTTTGTAGTGTATTTACTTATTTGAATCATGAAGCTTACAGACTTTGACGATAATTCTATTTCTAAATTTATTTTTTTTTTTGACAGAACACATTTTTTTAATATTAAATCGACTCTTATAAAAAACGGTTCATCAAAATTATATAAACACCTTTTGCAAAATGGATTCCTCAAAAATCAATAAAAAAACAAGCATCAAATTTGTTAGTGATGGGACTTGGCTTCCAAATTTCGAGGTTAGATCAAATGGGTCTAAGTCCTTAAAAAACCAATCAGATAGCTACTCGGTACCTATAGTTTTTGTTCAGCATTGTTAGGCTTATAAAAGAGAAAAACATTGCTAAGCAATTCGTCGAATTGAAAGTTATTCTTTGAGTCTTTTAAATTCCACACGCAGAAAAAATACATGATAATAATCATTTTTATCAAAAAAACAAAACCGACTTCCATGGATCAAAACTGGGTTTTACGGTTTTTCTCATATTTTCTATAGCCAGAACTGAACGAAATTGAAATGGGACCACACTGCAGGAACCAGTTTTCCAATAGAAAAGAATTATCAAAATTGGTTCACTCCGTCCAAAGATATGAGGTAACAAAAAAAATACAGACGAATTGAATTGGAAGTCGGTAAAAACAAATGGAATCTGTATATTAAAAAAAACTGCCTTAACAAAGCATCTAGACGGTGCAAAATGTATGTCGTACGAAAAGAATCTTTTTAGATTAAAGTGAATATAGGGGCTGATCGATTTTATTTTTGTTTTTTTTATTTTCGAATTAGCATAGTAATAAAAAGTTGCGCCCTTTATAAACGAACAAAACTGTATACTTAATATTTTTATATAATTTCATTTTATGGTGCTCTAAAGCTTAAAAAAAAAAATATTAAAAAAGGCATTTTTACAAAAAAAAATTTAACGACCCTAACATCTTTTTTTTTTTAATAAAATAGCTTTGGACAACTCTTATATGAGCTAAATATTTAGTAGAAAAAAAATTGTTCAAATTGGGTAAGCACTTCCGGTCGCACATGCGTTTTGGAATTTTTTGAAATATGAAAAAAGGAGGAGGTATTCAATTCGTCTGTATTCGCCATTTTGGAATAACTATTTTGAAAAAATATAAGTTGGAAGATTTTTCGAATTTCTCATACCTACTGATATGCTTCAATGTCCTAAATTTCATGACTTTTCGTCAAGAAATGGTCGTATAAATAATTTTGACGCCATAAGACACCAAATGCACCACTGTGCGGCGAGGAGAATGATAAATAGTCAAATCCCTCTTGACCGACATAATTTTAAATCTTTAACGAGTTCATAACATTCACTGATTAATTTTTACTTCAAATTTGGTAAAAATAATAATTTACCAAATAGTTTATAACAATCAAAAACAAATTCGTAAAAATAGGAATTTTTCCATATTTCGAATACTTTCAAAACGCGTGTGCGACCGAAGTACTTACCCAATTCTAACTTTATACTTTACTACTAAATATGTACATATTTAGCTCATATAAGAGTTGTCCCAAGCTATTTTATTAAAAAAAAAAAGATGTTAGGGATGCGGGCAGAAGATATTAACTGATTTTGATTATATTTCCTGCTTTTCCGCGCTATTACGATTTGAAATTCGAAAAAAAAACCAAAAACGACCCACCCAAACGGACAGTTTTTTTTTATTTAAAAATATGAATTAGTTGCATTTAGCAAATGTCAACGGAATTTGACAAAATTATAATTAAAAACAGAACAAAATAATGTGGTAACATTGAAATATTCAAATTTAGATTTAAATGTGGTTGTGGGCTGGTGATACCAAGGTATAACTAACAATAAGTAAAATGTAATTAAATCGAACCCCTAAATGACAAACCCAGAAATCAGATCTAATTTAAATAAAATTTGACACCAAAAGTTATTTTTAATTAAATGCATTTAAAGTCAAATAAATCAATATGAACGTGACTGTATTTAGTTTTAAGTTTTTAGATTTTGTTTGATGGCAAAGAGTCTCTGATTGACAATCATTACCCAAATATTATTTGTTTCTTTGCTGCAGTAGGTATAAAAATGTTTTGATGTGGTTTTTAAATTCGTTTTGTACATTTTTTTTAATACAGAATCTAGTTGAGTCATTTTTGCATTGGGTTTCAAGGTCAATTTCTTCAAATATTCGTAACTTTACCAATTTTAGAAAGTGTCCAATGAAAAACTAAACAAATCTACGTATGAAATTTCGTATACATAATTTTCAGTCAGGTAAAATTTTAAATAATTTAATCATTAATTAAAAAAATATGAACATAAATTAGAAAAAAATATAAAGACCTTCAATATAGTAGTTTTTATATTTGAATCCCCGAAAGATTACCTTTGCCCCTAGTTGTTGTTCAAGGTTGAACAATTGGTTTTTTTGGCATGGTTTAATTCTCAGTAATTTATATGAGATCAAAAACTCTTCTTTATGTAAAACATTTAGAAAACAAAATTTTCCAATATCAATATCTGATTTCAATAAAGGATAAAATTAAATTGCAAACAAAGAAAAGATTTATTTTTTTCAAACAAAATTTGATTCGAACTCACAACAAAGTGCTTTTCAATTCTCGACTCGAACACAAATTGATTTAACAAAAAATAAAAACCCCAAAAAAAAAAATAAAGAAGTTTAACTTCTGTTTTTTGTGTTTTTTTTTTGTTTACTCAATTTCGTTCGTTTTGCCAATAAAATAATTTTGAACAAAACTTTTCCCTTAGCTAGGATTACGAGTATTTCATAAAAGCATTAGTATCTATAGAATATAGACAATGAAGACAACTACATATAGTAAGTGTAAGTACAAATACGAGCATGAATGTGTGTAAAAGAAAATACCTAATGAAATATTAACCGCCATGTACGTCCGGAAAACATAACTTTTGAATTAAATATGACTTTTGCTGATATACTCGTACTATATTGCCTCAGTGTCATAATAACACTGAGGCAAGTCATTTACATTGAACAAAGGTACTTGTATACTCATATCTATCCACCTGAACAGAGAAACAAGAGTAGAGTTCCCTGATGTTTTCTCAGTGGAAAAAAACAAAAAATCGAAAACACTTTGCCACAAAATCAAATAACACAAAAGAACAATTTAGTTCTTTCCTCGCTGTCTTTCTTTTGTTTGGCAAAAGTTTTAAAGAAAAATTCTTCTCTCGGTTAACAGAAAAAAACTACACACTCACATACACAATCGATGTAAGGTGGGTTTGTTTCCTCTTTTAACCACAAAAAGTTTGTTTAAATTCATATGTGACTTTAGAATTCAAAAAAAGAATTGAGGAAATAATTTTAAGAATTTATGCGTTGGCATTGAAAAGCCCTTTTCATGAAATTAAGGAAAACTCTTCATTATTACTTATAAATAACCTTTTAAGGATGTAAAGTTAGCTGGGGCAATAACATCAATGAGATTGGTGACAAAATAAAGTTGACTGTTATTACCGTCATTGAAAATTATGATGTTTTATAAAAATCGTTTGTGGAGATTTCAAGGTATTCACTTTTGAACTACATTATCTTTTTTTCTTTTTCATTGCTAACGGAAAACTTGATTGTAATGGCCGATAATCGAAGGAGTTCTTTAGAGTGAATGTAGTAGATTCACTCATGAGTAAGCCGAAAATAGTGAAAAACTTTACACATTTTTGAAAAACCTAGAGGTTCTAATTCTCTGAAAAAGTTAAACAAAATTTTCACTTTTTTACAACCAAAACTGAAACTGACAACTTTACATGGACACGCTGTATGAAACATCTCAGCTAACTAAATAAACGTCTCGGCGAATTCGAAATTCTTCGTTCGAAATTAAGCAAACTAAAAATTTGCCGTTCTAGAGAAGTTATTAGTTTATACAAAATATTGAACCAAAGTTTCAAGAAAACTTGATTTTTAAAAATATAAAGAAATTTTTTTTAATCTTTAATTGATTTTTGAAAATTCTTATTATTTTTTAAAATAAAATAACAAAAAGTTTCGTTTAAATCGATTACGTCGTATTTTTTGTAAGGATTTTGTTTTTCTTTTTATTTATTATAGACCCAGCGCCAATAATTTTTGAAAATAAAAAAATTATTAGCAGCATATGGGTGGTGGGAAAATTTAGGGTAAGTAGTAGGTATATGAAAGGGGAAAAATAAATTGCCCACAAAAAATTGGGGGAAAGGGGGGTGGGTGGGCGAAAAAGTGGGGTGGGTGTCATAAATCATGGTTTTCTACAATTTCTGTCAAAATTAGACGTCCTATCGAAAAAAGTCAAATGCAAAAGTTGTAGGTAGTATAAAAGTCTACAACTTTTACTCAAACAATTTTTTTCTATAACCTCAAAGATATTGAAAAAAATGCGAAAACATGGTTTTTTTTTTTTATTTTTATCTTTTACAAAAATAGTTGGGTTTTAACAAAACTTGGTTAAAAATTACTTTATGTTTTCTATCTATTAAAAATGTTTTTTGAGCAAAAAGTTAAAATTTGGATTTTTGACGAATTTAATTTGAAAAAATAGCCTATTTTTCAATCAAAAAAGTTACCGAAAAAAATTTTGATTTTTTAAAAGTTTGGAATGCAATTATTTAGCTTAAAACCGATTTTTTAAGATTGTGTGGAAAAACTATACTTTTGTTTTAGAAAATATTGAGAAAAATTGAAAAAAAAAACGATTTATAAGATTGATTTTTCCGTAAATGACAGTAATATTGGCGAGAAATAATTTTCCATAGAAATCAAATTATACTTTTCTAATGGTTATTGACCTTTTTAATTTGAATCAAGCACTAGAATAGCTCTACCGTGCAAAGTTTTTGAGATATTGAATTTTGAACATCACAAATAATACTTTTCTGATTTTTGGCATGGTAATATGTCAAAAACGTGATGTGATAGAATTTTTCTGACTTCAGATTCGAGCTGACGTTGTGCAAATGCACTGTGGCGTATAGGTGCTTTTTTTATATTTATTTATTGGATTTTTTTTTAAACAGCATGTTAAAGAGTGGGGAAAGAGAAGACTCTTTATCAAGCTAGAAATTTAATTTGGAGATATGAAGCATTATTTAAAGAATAAGAATGGAACGAGAACTTATACGTGATAGTTTTAGTTTTTTGCAATTTATTTTTTTGTGTACAATTTCATGTCGGGCAAAATTAAAACCTTTTTCAAGCGAACATGAACTGTGAACATACGGCCTTGTTCCCATTTTTGTTTTATTAAAAAAAGGTTCAAATACTATCGCAAAATTGTTAAAATTGATATATGGTAATAAAATTTGGCACTATGGTTTTAAAGAGTTTGAAAGGGTGGTTTTTTTTAATAACTTAAATTTTATTTTGGAACACTGAAATTATGTTGTGCATGATTTAGGTGAATTTATTAGTGCTGGGTGTAAATAAAAACAACTCTTTTTATTTTCAAGATGAAATTTTCTTAGAAGTAGGTAAGTAAGTTAAATATGATTTTATTATTTCTTTTAAGATTAAAAGTGTACATAGTTCACAATGAGCATTTTGGCTTTTGCCATCAGCCGTCAGATTCATGCTTAAATCATAAGCTATATGCTTCCATTGCTACAAAATTAAAATTAAGTTATAAAATTCAACTTTTTATTCTTCTCAAAAGAACACCCTTCAAATTTATATAGTTAAATAAACTGTTTAGGCTCTAAATTCTCCAATTTTTCCAATTTTTCAACAAAATTGTATTATTATTCGACACAAGAACAAAATTTGCAACGGTAAATTCATTGCCTATTTTCAAAAAAAAAATTTTAATTTTTTTTAAAAAGCTAGAAAACGGTTTAATGACAAATTATCGTTAATAATTGGGACCTAGTAAGTTTTGTAAAGCTTGTTCAACATGGTGATTTTTTTGTTTTTTCGTTAAATAGTGATACCAATGAAAACATCAATTCTAAACATGTGGTTTGGATAAAAAAAAAAACTAGACTTCATAAGCTGAAGGGTATTCAAAATACCTACTGTTTTTTGGTATTAAATTAATTAACTTGAACATCATCAATTTTTACGAAGACTGTTTTGTAATATTGCAAAAAAAAAAAACGAGGTCGTTGAATTTTTCTCGATTTTCAAAAAAAATACTTAAAATACAAAAAAAAAAAATCAAAACATTTTCTTTACTTTTGTAAAACCAAAATTTTACACTTAATTCTAGGTTTTAAGCAAAGTAATTCTAATAATTTTCTTTTAAATTATTGTTTATAGTCAAATTTTTGGACAAAAAAATCTTTTAAAAAACACATCGAATACTATTTGTGTCAAGACTGTTAATTTCAATGCAAAATAAACTGAACGTTATCTGCCTCAATTAAATGATACCTTTTTTTAGTATTTGTAGAGTCAATTTATTACGTCAGGGACTGTGATAGGGCAGATTATTGAAAAAAACGTTAAAAAAATCACTTTTTTATCATCAAAAATTTCTCGTCAAAAAATGATGTTTCAAAAACCAAAATAAATCATTGTCTCATTATTCGGAAATTTGTTTGTTTCGGGTAATACTTTCTTGATTACAAAAAAATTAAATATACATATAGTACACAGAACAATAGTTAATCCTGTAATAGAAAGGTAATTATGCTTCTTTAACGAGTCTTCTATTAAATTTCAAAAAAAAATCTCTAAAAAAACATAAAGTACAATTTAATTAATCATATGCTACTGCTCAGTATAGTTAGCTCTCAAAGCCTCTTAAACTACATCTTCTAATATCTATTTGTTTTCTGCAAGTAAGACAACAACTTTTTCGTCCTGCGATATTATGAACACACTTAAACAAAGAGAACCTCCATTTCGTCTTAAGCAGCTCCTTAGGGTAAGATTGTTCATTACGTTAAGTATGCAACCATCGCAGTCTCTTTGCACACTACGCTAGCTACAATGATGAAAATAAACTTTTTTTTTGCTAGGTATTTCATCTGTGTATATAGAAAGGTAGTTACTCCTCTTTTACAACACACAAACACACAAAAAGTTATTTAAGAAATCTTTACCACTTTAATGCAGCTCTATACTCGTCTTATTATAATAAAGTATTAAACGCATTCCACCAGTTTTCAGTGTTAAAATAAAACCACCCTTTTGCTTATTAAAATACTTAAAACTCATACCTTAAAGTGAAGTGCAGATTTGCAAGTCACAAACCCTCTCCCCGGATCCCGATTCCGATCCCGCCATCGCATCGCCAACAAAGAAAATAAAGAAAAACGTACAAAAAGGAACACAAACAAAAAAAAAAAACAAGACTGAATTTCCAAGTCTTTGTCAAAATGCGAATAACACCTGCTGCTGTAAAAATGAAATTTCTTTGAAGTCGAATTCATACCTGCAAGTAGAAGAAATGTGTAGAAAAAAATTAATAAAGTTATTCACGAGAATAGAGGAGAAAAGTTGTTAAGGAAGAGGACAGGACCAAACTAGAGGATTGTGTAAATGTCTACGTGTCGAGCCACCGAGAAGACATCCTTCTTGTGGTGATCGAAAAAAGTATTTCAAAAAGGGGTAGAGTAGGATGGATGTAGTGATTTTTTTTTTTTTCTGGTAACATGATGAAGAAGGATTTTTTTTCCTTCTTTAATCCTTCAATATGAGCAACGTAAGCTTTAAAACATGATGACGAAATAGATTTAAAGCTAAGAAGTAGTTTACTTAGAGAGAATAGTTGTTAAAATGAGAAATATACTCGGAAATTTCTTAACAGCACATACAATATAGGGAGGATATTATTTATGTAATTCAAAATTTCTGCTACAAAGAGTTCTGCTATTCGACTATTGCAATATTTATTCATGGCCGAATATAATTTAGGTTCATAGAAATCGGCAGTCAAAACACAAAAAAACATTACGTTTCAAATGTTTGCTGTAGAGCCATTGATTCTAACTGTCCTATTTTAAAATTGTAGCATTTGATGTAATGAAAAATGAATTTTAGGGCGAAATTGAGTAAGGTTTTTAAAATTTTGGATTTTTTTTTATTTATATATGGGTAATAACATGCAAATAAACTTTTGTACGCCAATTTAAGTAAAAAAGAAACTTTAATAATAGCCGTGTTTTTTTTTTTTTTGGATTCCCAAATATTAACACTAAACAAAAATTTAAATGCATACACAAAGGAAAGGAAAACTAAACTTGGTTTATCTTCTATTCTTATTGGCAGCTGCGTGTTGTTTTTTGTTATGCATTTAAACGCTAACTGCGGATACGGATAGTAATGCAAAACTATAATTTTTTAAAGGATTTTGGTATGCTGACTCCGAGTCCGTCAGAATTACTTTAGCACGTCAGGTTTTTTAGATAATCCCATTAGAAAACCACAAAACCCAACTTTTTTGCTACTTGCAATATTTTGAAGTAAGGTAATCTTTTTCAACTGAACCAGTTAAGGTTTATAAAATAACTTGTTTTATTCTTTCAAATTCAGTTTCAATCCTTTCAATATCTTTGTTATTCCCCGAGATATCTCAAATTTAAGTAAGGGCCAATTTTTCAATAGTCAGTTAAACAGTCAGGTAGTACTTATTCCTTAGGATAGAGAAAAAATCAATTTTTCAACAGGCAGATAAAGCTTTTTCCTAAGAATAAAACTATCTGCTTCTTTCAGAGACGAAAAAAAATTATTCTAAGGAATAATCTGAACAAAAATATTGTGTCAGTTGTCAAAGCTGTTTTGAAAGAATTTAGAAAAAAATACAGTGGAACACAAAAAAACAAAAACAATCATGAATAAAAATGACGTTTAATTTTCAATATTTTTGAATTTGACAATTTTTTTTTTGTTATTCTGTAGAATAAATTATTCTTGATTGAAAAATTCAATGTTTTTATCTGATTGTTTATGAGCCTAATAACTTTATTCGTCGAACAGTTAACTGACTGTTTATTAGAAGATTGAAAAATTGGCTCTAAGAAAAGTAAATAATGTGATCCAAAAAAATTCATGTTTCCAAGGAACAAACCTATTATTTTTTAATGTATTTTGATATACAAATTTTGAATCCGAATTCCAAAATTTTCTTAAAGATTTTTTTGAATTTCTAACGCTTAAATCTCAAAATACTGACGTGATAGAATTTTTCCGACTTCGGATTCGAACTCAGCATATTAAAAACTATCAGCCTTTTTCTGCTATTCGATTCACGTGAATCAAAAAATGTCCTTCCTTTATCACGTGAAACTGAAAGCAAAGCGTTGTTTTCGCCTGTTTTAGAAATTCTATAGAAAAAAAGATTTGCTTAAGGTTAATTTTAACCCCCATTTAAACGTTTCTTATTTAAGACATTCACGTAAATCGAATAGCAGATGAGGGCTGTATATAAAAAGTATACTTTTGTTCCTAGGACAAACAAATCTTATCACTAACTACACTAATTAGCAAAATAGTACATAAAATTTATAAACTCGTTTAAATTTGTTTTAGTATGTTTCATACATTTTTTTTTTATATTTTCGACTTCTTATACAGGGTGCCCGGTAGAAAATGGATAAGCCTGAAATGGCTGATAGGTGCACTTTTGACTATTTTGAAACCGAATAGAAAAAGTTTCTATCGCAACCAGTTTAGAAAATATTAGTTTTTTTCGTTCAGTGTACTTTAAATTTCATCATCTTACGTTTTCTTTAACCACGAATGAATGAATTTTGTAAATTTCTTATTTTTATAATTTTCTACAATAACTAATTCACTACATAAGAAGTTAAAAGTTATAACTGTTGCATCTTTTCTTTAAAAAAATTTTGAAATTTGTTTTTCGATGCAAAATGTGGAAAAAAAATTGTTTATGACAATTTTCAAACACCTGTGGTATAAAAAATATCCATAGGAACGTAGGTGGCCAACTTTTTTAAAAATATGCGCGTGCAAAGGGGATTGCAGAATGGTAAAAGTTTTTGTCAAATCTAGAGTTACTAGGAAGTTATTGGTACCAAAGTGCAAAAAAAGCCTATACATTTAATAAATTATTTTAGCTGTAAAATCTTAAGTTTTTCACATTGCTGCCACAAATGCATTAATTCCACCAGTTTTTTTAATCAGTCATATTTTACAATAATTCTTCTTACACAGAATTATTAAAAAAGCGTTATAACCTTTGAACATAGCTATAAAAAAAATAATTTAACTTTTTTTAATGCAAAGTTGGAAAAAAAATATTTTACTAAAAACTGCAGGATTTCAATATTTTTGCAGTATTTGTTAATCAGTATTTTAAAAGGTGAGCGAACATTTATTAATAAGAACATATTTGGTGTCATATGATAGATCATAGATAGAATCATAAATAATAACGAAAAACATACAAAAATCTGCCAAACCATTCCATGGAATTCCCCAACTGAATTATTTCTTTAGTTATAACTTTTTTTAACCGTACCTGCCTGTGAAATAAGGTATTGTTTTAAAACATAGTTTTTGAAACTTGAATTTTAGTCAAAAATTAACCCAACAGTTCTTTAATAATATAAAAATACATTCCCTTTGCAAGGAACCTTTCAACAAAAAAAAAACAAATATTGTATTTTGTGCTCCCGTGCAAATGATATTTTATTTTCTTCAGCCCATCAAACTAAATGTCACATAAAAAAAAGTGTATAAGAGATTGATTGGCATGATTTACTCTTTTTAAATGATTTTGCTTTTTATTTTTGTATTTATCATTTCTTGGCGTTACTTTTCGTTCACTTCCTGTTCCTAAGAAAATCAAATGATTGATTCATCACAAACATTATTTATCAAAATTATTAAATAATGATTTATTTTTAGAATCATTTCTACGAGATGACAAATGAGTTACCATCCCACCAATTTTTCAAACAAGAATTCTGTTTACCTCATTTTATTCTATTCTTTTACACACTATCTTCGAAAGAATAACCTAATTTCCACCTTATGTGGTAAAGTAAACCCACGTAAAATCACACTAATTACAAACACAGCACACAGAAGTTTCTCTGTGGAAATCAAATCTTTAAACAATAAATCAGCATTGGTTTCGATTACTGCTTAACAAGTTTTCAAACTGTTCGTGCTTAATAAAGCAATTATTTCCCCATAAAACTCTAAACTCAATACAACAGAAATATGTTACCAAATGTATTTTCCTATTAATTCCTATTTCTACCCCCAAAATGTATTCAACTGTACTAATGTCGTTGCTATTGCATTGGCGAACTTTATTGATAACTTAATCCTTCCATTTAGTGAACCTGTCCATCCGAATTCGCCTAATTTGTTTACCGAATTTATCGAATTTTGGTCAAATCCTGGTTTTGTTCGAAAACACGAACAAAATGCATTTTCCATAAATTCATTGCTCTTATAACACAATACACACACACGGTTTACGGTATACCTACACGCACTATATCATTGATTGAATAATGATTCATTACCAGACAGATTCACATGTGTTTGTGTCGTGTTGTTATCTTGTTTTAAATGAAATGTATTTGTCTCACAGTAGAAATTGCACAAAATGATTGAATAACTACATGAAATGAATTATTATAATTTGTAAGCAATGAACAAGAAGTGTTCTGTTAAGGGAACCGCAAAAGGTGTAAGGCTTCTAATCGAGATCATAACAATATTCATCATTCTAATTTAAGAAATTCTTTCAGTGTTTCCTTACACTGTCCCTAAAAAGTAAGAACTAGTTTTCAAATTGGAATGAAAATAAGCGCTAAAGTCATCAAGTTGAGTAATTATATCGTAAGTCCGATTTTTGTTTTTGGGATATGAAACGGATTTTGTTAATTGATTATACCAAAATAGGGTTTCGGTATAACTGGTACTACACAAACATTGTTGCATAAGTAGAAAAGTGGCCATCGAAGAACAAAAGTAGAAGAAAGGGGATCTGCTTTTGCAGGAGAAACCATCAGTTCTCAGTTGTTCTTTTGCAACTTCTGGTCTTTCAGAAATGTGGGTTCGGTATATTGAACAATCCACATTTTCAAAATGCCCCAAGCTATTTTAAGAAAATTAAATGTAGTGTTATTGAAAACTGGTCCTCACAAAAATTAAATGCAAATAGTTTGAAAGTTCAGTGTGTTACAGTTTTAAAAAAATATTTCATTACAGAAAATTTTTTTGAACAAAATATGAAATCAACAAATACGATTCGATGTGTCTTAAAATTAAGGACACTCTTTGAGGTACCAGAAATACAAAATCACAACCATTAATTTTTTTGTAAGGTACAACTCCTGATTAGTACCACCCTGAAGTCGAAAAATCGCTAACTGTGTTTGTTTTCAAGTAGAAAAGGTATTGAAATGATTGGTGATTTATTTAATAGGGTAATGTATGCGTATGTCATATTCTGAAATAAAAATGAACTGGAATAATTATGAACAAATTTGTGGCTACCAGAAATTTGCACAATTTTTCTTGATTTAAACGATTTTTAGGGTTGACTTCTTTTAAGGATAAAAATACGAACATTGTTGATATTAAGAATTACTATCACTGAATAAGAATAAAATCTTCAATAAAAAAAAAACTATTTTGAAAGTTGATATTTTTGAAAAATACTCTTATATTTGAATTCCAAAAAACCCATGTGGTTCTTAAAACAAAAATTTGATATCTTTAGTATATACATATGTATATGTATAGCCTAGATCTTCGTTAATCATGCTCACTAAGTCTCATTCTGTTTATTTTAAATTTTTAGGAAATACCTATGATTTTTTTAAAAATAGTATATTTAAAGAAATATAAAAATAACACTTGCTTTCAAACGCTTAGTTTTTAAAATTAACTAACCAACAAACAATATTTATGTATATGAGCCAAAATACCATTTAATGCCTTTGGACAGTGAAGTTTGGAAAAAAAAATATGGAAATTTTTACCAATATATTTTCATATATTTTAGTTGTCATAGAATGGTTATAATTTAATCTATTGTAAAATAACATTTGCACCGATGTTTTGAATGATATTTCTATATTTATGACAGTTTAAACAGAAAGTGATCAAAACCAAACAACTGCGTTACTTTACTGCAAATTTAAGTTTTTTTTGTAAAATCATATAATTAAGCTCTCTGATTTGAATAAGTAATAAATTACTTTCTTTGAAACGCTCTGATATTTCTATTTGAAACTATAAAAACAACGTAAGTCTCCTATGAAGTTAAATCACAGACAAATTAATTCCAATTAAATATTCTTAATAGTTTATTACCAAAAATCAGCTTTAAAACTTTAAATACCACTGCGTTACCAAGATAAACCGCAATTTTACCATGATTTGTAATCAATTCGATCCAAATTTGGGTTTCAAACTTGTAAATGTAAATAAACATATGTAGGTCTTTATAAATAAAAGAATGTGTTTTTTGAGTTCTATTGATCGCATTATCAAGATTGATGTTTCTAGGCTTAAAGTTTCTGTATTTAGAATATGAAATATTACGAATTTAGGCTATTCATATGAGTTGGAAAACTAACTTTTTTGAACCCCTTGAAAACAATATAAAGCCAGGACTTGAAAAAATCTTTTAAAAAAAATTGGAGTGGACCACCCTAACCATTTAGTGGTATGAAAATAGATGTTGGCCGATTCTTAGGCTTACCCGATATACCAACAAAATTTCATAAAAATCATTCCAAAAAAAATAGAAAATTTTTTGGTTGGACCACCCTAACCATTTTATCATATGAAAATTCATGTTGGTCGAATGGCCGCTTCTCAGACTTTTCGACATACACAAAAAATTTCGAAAAGATCGTTCCAAGAAGATATAAAAAAATTTGGCTGGACCACCCTAACAATTAAGAGGTATGAAAATAGATGTTGGCCGATTCTCAGACCTACCCGATATGTGTACAAAATTTCATAAACATCAGTCCAGCCGTTTCGGAGGAGTTTGGTAACAAACACTGCGACATGAGATTTTTATAATATTAGAGAAGATATAATTTTTCTACTAACTTGTACTTTTTCTTCAAGAAAAATGAAATTCAACCAAAGGGATATTTTTTATATGCAATATATTTTGAAAGATACATTTTTATTGTATTGTACCTACTAACGCAAGATTTTGGTGAAAGACACGTACATTTTATTCAAATTATTTTTTTTAAACTCTGAACACTAGATTTTCAAAAAAAAAAAATTCATTACTTTGGCTTCTGGCTTTTTAAATCTTAAATCATCTAGGTGCCGAAATAATGGCACCCTTGAGTTTCAGTTGTTGTTGTTCATCTACAGTGCAAATTTTTAATGAGTCACGTACTAAGTTACCAATTAAACACGGCTAAAATTTTCGTACAAGTGTTTTCCATTTCAAATTGAAACTTAAGTAACGGAGGATACTTAAGAGACGGAGGATACTTCAAAAATGTTCATATATTGTAAACCACCCTAATTAAAACCGGTATACCAAAAATCAGCTAGTTTAATTTTTTTTTCCTATCTCTGACTTTTTTTTGCATCTGTTCTTCCTGGGTTAGAAATATTAGGGCATAACTAAGCAAAAATTGGGGTCCAAAAATATTTCACATAAAAATACCTTCAACAAGAAAATATATTACTAACAAAATTGACATTTAAGTGTTTTTGAATCAAGTTTTTGTCAAATTCATTTTTTATGAGAGAAAATTCCATATTACTTCAATTTTGTTCGGCTAAATCCAAATTTTAAATGTTGGGCAATTTTCGAACAAACACAAATATTGCTAAGAAAACCAAGAAGATAAACCACTCGCGAAATCGGTGTTATTAAATACCAAAAACAGAGTGGTTCCAACACCGTTTTCACTACGTAAATAACAAATTTGCTTGCGTAAGGCCTTACAGATGCTACTGTTGCTTCTGTTAAACTTAAGGGGAGCAGAAATGTGAATCCATTATGATTATTTACTTTCTATTATATAAAAAAAATTTCTAAACTTGGATTTTACAAGTTACAAAACACAAGGCCGTATGAGGTTCATATTTCGTTCTGATAAAAAGGATGCCCTTTGTTTTAAAACCGCGAACAACTTTTTTGAAGCAAGAAACTTGTTTTTATATGTACAAATAAAAAAGGATAGGATAGAAGCCATAAACGATCAAAGGTTAGGTATTAACATAAATCGTTTCTGTCAAAAACTACCATTTCAAAGTCAAAATCGCCAAACAAATAAATTCATAGTTTGTTTAGGTTTTAACTTCAAATTTCTAACTAAATGGAAAAAAATCTAAAATCCATAAGAGATAAAATGTTTTAGTTCACAGTTTGTATAAAAGCCTCTTAGCAAGCAAGTTGAACATTAATATGAGCAAATCCTTGTGTCCCTTTTAGAGCTTTTATTCAATTATAATGCTCCGATCGCTGGCAAATGAAATGGCTTTGGCAATGAGAGAGGCTTAGCTGTCTCTTATTCTGATTAATGGGTGGTTTTGTAAAGTGTAATTAGCTACCCATTCCTCTTTATCCCCCAAAGTTTAGTTTGCATCCGTATTTCCATTCATTCGTAAACTGATGATGAATTTTTGTTTTTTTTCATCTTTTTTTTTGTGTATTATTTCGCTCTTCTGTGGATGCGAATTGAACGCACTTATACCAACACACACCATCAACAAAAATGTAAAATTAAATCCATCTAAATGAAAAATAGAATCTATCACTTCGTCGTCGTTGTCGGCGTTGTTTTTGTTTGTCGGCCGAACTGGTCCCTATTCATGTATATGGAATTGAGGCTGTATAAGGATGGGAGGTTATAATTCTAATCCCTGATGAGGTTAAACCAGATATTATTCATATAGTGGAATTAATTAACGTGCTGTCCCAGTCCCCGTTCCCGGCTCCGGCATCGACATTGTTTTGGCTACCGATGGGTCTGCAAACACATTATGAGGTTTCCATCTCGGGTTAATTAAAATTTAATATTTGCAGTTACATATTTCCAAATAACTTCCATATTCAGTTTTTCACCCCTAAAGGGAAATTATTTTTGCTTTTCGGTGTTTTGATTGAGTCAGAGCCTCATCCGAATTCTTTTTGTTTTCAAATATTTTTTTGTCTAGATTTTCAGAGCCAAAGGTTTTGAAACACCATTTTAGAGGTGTTCTTTAACAATAAAATGTTTTGTATTATTTTTAACACAAAATAGAATAAATAGAATTTATTTGAAATGTCAACAAAAAAAACTGCACCCGTTTTAAGGCTGCATTTGAAAATAAATTCGAGTGCCAATTTAATTACAAATACGTAATATTTTCCTAACAAAGGAGTTTTATTGTGAATGCGCGTGAAATATTTTATTTTATTTCTAACAAAAATGGAAATAAAAAAAATAAAATGAAAATAAAAAGTTTTTCCCATGAACGAACAATATTTTCGCGGTTGGACTTTGTTGTTAACATGAAAGAACTGTCACTGCACACTACACACAGTCGACTATTATAGCAGGTGGTCGGATTTAGAAAAAAAAAAAATCATACATATTTCTGTATTATGTCGTCCGTTCGCTAATAGGATTACATGATTTCAAACTTTTATTGTGTGTATTTGAGGACTCGAAGCTTCATACAAAGTTCGACAATTGAACAAAATATCCCTGCAAGTTTTGTAAGGACATCATGGTTTTCTATTTGATGGATTTTTTGAAGCAGAAAATATTTGTATTGATTGTATGTGTGTTGTGTAATGTGCATTTAGAATGGTTCTTCTGTCGTTTTGTCCGAAAAAAAAAACCTCAAGGAATGAGAAATTACATCAATATCATATAGAAAACTGAATACAAGGTTGAAGTAGCTATTCGTTAAATATAAATCAATCAGTTAAGTTAAGGTGCTAGATGATTTTGTCAATTGTTTGATGTTTCGTTTTCTTGCTTCTTTATGGGTTTCATCTCAATTTATTGATAAATTAAATTCATAATATTAAAAGTAAAAAGCCAGAACTATGGAAGAAGGGTTTGGGCAATTCTGTACTTGAAAACAAAAACAAAAACAGAAGGAAATGATTGTGTACTTTTTTAAATTGATTTATAAAACTTCTTAATCCGTTTTGAACTTTATGCTAAGAATGAAACTTGATTTTTGTATGAATATTGATCTTTTTTGACGTGATAACGTCTTAAAAATCGATGAACTATGGCAGCATCCACGAAAAAGTGACGCCTATTTTTTCATTCCACCTGAAATTTACGGCATAAATTTCAATTTAAAATTAAAAATCAAATATTGGAGATACAAAAATCTTCTAAATCTTAGTTGAAAGATAATAACTTAAAAGTCAAAAATAATGAAGAATTTTGAAAAATTCGATCAATAAATAGGGTATATAGGGGTAAAACAAAATTGCAGAAAAGTGGCTATTTTTTAACGCGACGTTGTAGAAAGTTGAATTTTTTCTAGTCGATAGATAAATTTATTGTAAGGCCAACAATGGTATTGAAAAAATTCTAGAATATTTTAAAACCAAGTTATATAATGTTTTTTAAAACTTAAACACGTGATAGACCTTTGACAAAGTAGTGATTATATGTAGGGGAATTTTTGTTTGACAATTTGTAAAATGCCATTCAAAAGAAAATGAAAAAAAAAATTAGGGGTCTTAAAAGGATTTTTTTAAGTTTCTGCGTTTCCAAATATGAATTTTTGAAAATCACCTACTTTTTTAGGGGTATTTTCGGGTGGTTTTTATTTTTAGCATTTTTTTGGATCGTTCTATAAATTTCAAACTTATAGTTTATGGTTGTGCGCATGCATATGCAAAAAAATGGTATTTTAAAATGATTTTTGACTGAATAACGAGAAAAACAAGTTTTTTTTCCCAAGTTTTTTTTTACCGTTTTTAATAGGTTTTTATTTTTATCTATTTTTCTTCAACAGATAAATGAATGATCTGTAAAATAAAGTTCTATTTTTCATCACGTTCTTTCTTTAGATTTAGAGCAGATAAAAATTTAGTTAAACTTTAATGAGCATGCTGATAACATTACCTTTCATTATATATATCATACATAACGGTTCATTTACTACAAGCTACACAATGTTAAATTAAAAAACTTCAGAAATACCTAAAAACACCTGTGGAGATCTGTTGCCCATGACCAGCCACTAGTGTGGGAAGTACCGTATACTCAGTTTGAAATTTCGACATGATTGGCTTTAAAAAATTCTAACTTTTTTAGTAGGCATGGTAGAAATATATTTGAAGAGTCATATAAAAGGTAAAGTAATAAGCTATCAGATGATATACAATTTATTATAGGTTTTTATATAAAAAAAGATAATATAGTAGAAGGTAAAAAAGATAAATTTTGTGCTTTTTTTGATACAAAAATTCTAGCACTTTTTTAAATGTCGTGCAGATATCGTTGACATGAATATTTTGAACTGAAACAACAGGCTTTCAGATGGTATAAAATTTAATATAGGTTTTTATATAAAAAAAAAATGGATTTAATGGTGTTAGAAGAAAAAAGTTAGACTTTTTTCACTTTTTTATGATGAATGATTGTTTTCGATAAATTATTTTAATATCTTTTACGCATTGTAAAAATGGCTTAAATATGGCTTTATTTTTTAGAATATTAAACTTTTTAATAATGTAATTTTTTTGTAAGCTTTTCATATAAAAAATTGGGGATCGGGCCAAAATTCTGGCTTCAAAATTCTGCTTTTCAAAATTCTGCTTTTTCAGCGAAAATTCTGTTTTTCAAAATTCTGCTTTTTTTCTATTCTGTTTTTCAAAATTCTGCTTTTTAAAATTCTGCTTTTCAAAATTCTGCCAGCATTATATTTGAACAAAAAAATTCTGCTAATTCTGTTTTTTTTTTATAGCATATGCGCTGGCTAAAAAAAAATACACCTCATTAATGTAATTCAACATTGGTACTTTCCTAATTTTTTTTATTTAAGTGTCACAAATATTTTTTGAAATGCATACACCGACTTTCTTTCAAATAAAATATGTATACTAATTGGAACCGATGTTTTATATTGCTTTTCTTATTCAAATTTTTGAATATTCATCTTTATTTGATAAATTAATCAATTTTGAGTTATTTTCGGAAATGTTTAATATTAAAAACCTTTTCTTAATATTTTCAAATTTATTCATTTATAAAACAAAAATTAATTCGCATTTAGAAAATGACAAATTATGTAGGTAAGTAATCAGCGCGCGCTTTTTAACATTTTCCAAACCCTTTTTTAATTTATGCAGAATTTTGAAAAGAAGAATTATGAAAAGCAGAATTGTGAAAAACAGAATTTTGAAAAACAGAATTTTGAAAAGCAGAATTTTGAAAGCAGAATTTTGTAAAGCAGAATTTTGAAAGCAGAATTTTGACAAAAGAATTTTGACCCCGGCAGAATTTTGACCCCAACCCAAAAAATTGATATAATCAAAATTGCATTAGGAACAAATCATCGATTTCGAGGCCGCGTATGACAGTATTTAGGGAAACGAGTTTTAAAAGCTTAACTATAGTTTTGATATCTAGTTTTAGTTTTGATGCCAAGCTCGTCCGACTGTGGATAAGGACGTTGGAGAATGCAAGCTGATCCGTCAGTGTCGGCAAAAGGCCGCACAAGGCGACGACGCGCTGTCATTCGATTTCTTTAACATCATTCTTGAATGTTTTATACAGAACGTCAACACCCTTCCAACTTCTTGTATGTGCCGACATTATTGAAATTATCAGAAGAACAAAACGTAATGTCAGTAGCGTTTTTGTACTCATCGAAGTGGAAGCGGCAAAAATGGATTTAAGGTCAATCAAGTATGTATATGCTGTCCCCAAAAATGAACTCTCATCATAGACGTTTTAGACAAAACACCAACATAGATAGCCATAACTTCAAGGTAGTAAAAGATTTCGTCTACCTAGGCTCCGCTATTACTTTTGGTTTGAGAAATTAACTGACCAGTCAAAGCCTCTTCCTATGCAAGACTTTCAACATGAGAGCCCTGTTTTATGGTGCAGATCCAGAGGCATTGATGAAGGCAGACAAAAACACTTTAGATCGTTACAAGAGAAAAGTCTTAGATAATAGAGTAAAAGTGCAGCACCTGTGATGGCTAGGTCATTAGAAGCGCATGGACAGATGGACAACAATGATCTGACCCTCAAGTTTTCGACTCCACCCCAAAGGGACGGCGGCGTTTTAGAGGAAAACCTCGTCTAAGGTTGCGCAAGCAATTTTCGTTTGTTGCAACTGCAAACTTCAACCCTATGACCGTAGCCTTTCTTTTTTTTATTTTTAAAACCAAATCAATAAAGTAGCATAAAAGTATATTTAAACTCGCAGTAATGAAAAAAAAAAACACAAGCACATGATGCGCCACTTTTTATTCAACAACCTGAATAAGCTAAAGTAAACATCAAAACATTTTTCCTCCAAAAATTTACTTTACTTATAAAAATATATCAATTCACCCAACCGAAATAATGAGTTTTTTTTTTAATTTTACTTTTTTTTTTTGTAAACACAATGGCAAACTAAACAAACAACAACCTTCAAAAAATAATATCCTACTCAAGATTTAAATGAAAGAGTGAGTGTCCTTCGAACGGGAAAGTTTTACCTTCCAATAATCACGTTTATTGAGGAAGGGACAAATAAAATGTATATAAAAAAAAAGAAGAAAGACCTATTTCTCTCTTCCTTTGACAAGACTGACCCTTATCAAATCAGATAAGAGAATTAAAAATTAAAATATTGTCCAATCTTCATAGAAAAAAAAAACACAGTTGAGTCTTTTAATATCGACTCGAAGAAAAAAAACTCTTTTTATGATTCGATACCAATTATTTTTTTCAACTCTTTTTTTTTTTTCAACCATAAAATGACAAACAATTTGTAATCGCATTACAAATACCAGGACCAACCCCAATAACCCTTAAAATATCTACGAACGAGGGCGAAGGTATACATTCTTACCCCGCGCAGCTCGCAAAGCAAACATATTGAATCTCAATTTCAAAGGAATCACAATTCTCATTCCCATTTCCATTTCCATTGGGCTCAATCTCTAAGCCCCTTAATGTCGTCTCACCCCTATTTTTCTATATATTGTGGTCAACCACAAAACCCTATTTGTGCCTGGCCTTGTTGCAAAAGCGCTATCTCTAACACAATGCACCAAACATCCGTCCATTAGTTTGATTGTCAACACACTTGGTTTTAATTTCTGAACAAAATGTGAATCTCTAGAAAAGAAAGACGAGCACTGTACGGCACGGCGACGGCGGAATGTGAAAGTATGTGGAAAAGGATATGAGAAGAGACTGCTTTTTACTCGTCCTTGTTGTCGTTTGAGTTCGCATAGAAGAATATAAAATATAAGTTGGTTTGGTACTTTGCCGATTCGTGAATTATAGCCAACCAGGTCACCACTCAACAGTCACCACACTATACAGGATAACAACAACGACAATAACAGCAACAACAACAACAAAAAATAAATAAAACGTCGAGAATTCAATGGAAACTTATTATAAAAATATCATCAACTACTTTCCGAACGCGCAGAGCCTCTTCCTCGCTCTTGCTTGCTAGCTAGCTAGATAAAACATCAAGCTCACTATACTCTCGAAATGCCATTCGACGAAAAGAAGCCAGCAGTTTTGTGCCTTCAACAATGCAATCAGCTGCTGGCATAGGTCAAGGACAGGAATAGGAAATGAATATTCTGAACGGCAGCCATGACATATGAATGGGTTGAATTGTATATCAGTGTATAACAGATTTTTGTGAAACAGTCAACATCCAGTATTTGTATTTTCGTGCCTTTTTTTAAGATTAAAATTAGCAGGGACAACTTTTACAACAATAGAGATTCAGATAAAAAAAATTTACCTAAAAACAAAGAAATAAAAATTGGTACAAAAAAAACAAAAATAAAACAGGATTTTCCGGGCAAAAAATATGTTATAGTTTTTCTTAGGAAATTTGATATTTATTAGAATGAACTTTTTAGTATTTGACTTAAAACTACCAGATCATTACACAATGATAAAAAATGTCCATTATATTGCAAAATTTCATACAAAATCAATTAAAAACGAAAAAAAAATTTTTTCTAAATTTCATCTTTAAAACTTGATTTTAGACCAGGGTCGATAATTTTTGAAACCAAAAAAAATCATAGTAGAATGAAACCCATAGGAAAAGGAGGTGAATATGATGAAAATTAAAGGAAAAATAAATTACGGGCGAACCGAGTTCGGGAAGTGGGTGGGTTGAGTTTTTAATGGTAAAAAATGGTATATCTCGATTTCCGGCAAAACTACAAATCCTATAGAAAAAAGTTGTATCGCAAAGTTGTAGGTAATAAAAAGATCTACAACTTTTGTATCAACAATTTTTTCACATAACCTCAAAATTAATGTGAAAAATTCAAAAAACCGAGTTTTTGGTTTTTTATTTTTATCTTTTTCAAAAACAAAAATTTTTCTACGAAATTTGGTGAAAACTTACCTTATTATGTCCCAAATACACTGTAATTTATTTGATTTAAAATATTAATTTGTTCACCTTATTTTGACTTAATACCAAAAAAACACCCTAATTTTCAATCGAAAATTCACGTGTCAAAATATCAGCTTTTTTCAAAAATTCGGTGAGCATGACGTTCGTTAAAATGTCTATTTTCTGATGGTGTAAAAAAAATTTTACATTAGTATACTATAGAACATGTTCTAGTAAAATTCAAAAAATGAAAAAAGCTTGAATTCGAAAAATTTTTTTATAATTGTTTACAATTTTGGCTTATTTATTCAAATTTACACTTTAATTACTCAAAAAACGTAAGATTAATCAATGTTACATGAAATCTTACGTTTTTTGAGTAATTAAAGTGTAAATTTGAATAAATAGGCCAAAATTGTAAACAATGATAAAAATTTTTTTTCGAATTCAAGCTTTTTTCATTTTTTGAATTTTACTAGAACATGTTCTATAGTATACTAATGTAAAATTTTTTTTACACCATCAGAAAATAGACATTTTAACGAACGTCATGCTCACCGAATTTTTGAAAAAAGCTGATATTTTGACACGTGAATTTTCGATTGAAAATTAGGGTGTTTTTTTGGTATTAAGTCAAAATAAGGTGAACAAATTAATATTTTAAATCAAATAAATTACAGTGTATTTGGGACATAATAAGGTAAGTTTTCACCAAATTTCGTAGAAAAATTTTTGTTTTTGAAAAAGATAAAAATAAAAAACCAAAAACTCGGTTTTTTGAATTTTTCACATTAATTTTGAGGTTATGTGAAAAAATTGTTGATACAAAAGTTGTAGATCTTTTTGTTACCTACAACTTTGCGATACAACTTTTTTCTATAGGATTTGTAGTTTTGCCGGAAATCGAGATATACCATTTTTTACCATTAAAAACTCAACCCACCCACTTCCCGAACTCGGCTCGCCCGTAATTTATTTTTGCTTTCATTCTTATCATATTTCCCTCCTTTTCCAATGGGTTTCATCCTACTATGAATTTTTTGTACTTTTTAATGTTTTTGAAGGCATCGGCACTGGTCTATTTCTCAAAAACTATTTAATGAAACAACTTGAGTCGAAAAAAAAAAAAAAAAAAAAACAAAATAAAAATTAAATTACTAGCTTTAAGAAAAGTTATAGCACATGATTGTACGTGCATTTTTTGATTTTTAATAATTTGTTTTCTCCCAGCTAATCGGGAAGTAGGTCGGTAAGCACTTAAGTGAATTTTACTGTACCGCGAAAATGAAAATTTTTCCTTCCAAATAACTTCTAAGTCACTTGGTATCCATTTGATGTGAAAAATTTGCCCAAATATTTCTGGCCAGGTTTTAGACCAAATTACCTCACTTGCAACGCAACGATTCATGGTCAATCAATTTGAAGTTTTATAACTACAAACCACTTTAAACTAACGATAGTCTACATTGATTTTAAAATTTTAGTCTTCAACGCAAAATCATTCCAAAAAATAGTTGAATCAACGTGGCTTTTGTTGATTTTATGTTGTTTTTCCCTCAGTGTAAAGCTGGATTGATACCAATACTATCTATACAAAATCTTAATTAGGTGAAAGGGTGTTTCTGTTTTTTGGGAAATAAGGAAAATTCGCGATAAGTTCGATAAAATCAATCGTATGAAAGGTACCCTAACGAAATTTATTATATGTTTTCCTCCCCATGGGAATTTAGGATAAAATAAGTCTATACATTTTTGTTCATGTGAAAGGTTGTTTTTTTAGGTGTAGAGAAAATGTGGGTATATTGGAAAAAGTAATTAATAATAGTGGTATCCTATCGAAATTCAGCAATTATGTTTTGATTGATTGATACACTGAGGGAAAAAATAAATTGAAGTTGAAACGTCGTTGTTTCAAAGATTAACTACTTTGATTTATGTGACTTTAAGATACGAAACCATCAAAAATTAACCATTTTTCCACGTTGATTTTAAAATGCTTATCTTCAACGCAAAATCATTCCGAATAATAGTTAAATCAATGTGGTTTTCATTGATTTTACGTTGTTTGGTGGCTTTTCCCTCAGTGTATTGGGGTGTAAGATGCACTGCGACCTATAAGATCTATTGTACCCCTCTTTTAAGCTATATGAGTTAGTACCTCATCTTATAGCTCCTCCTCTAACCTAATTCCTTCCAATTATTTTACTTTTCAGATTAGAAACAAGAATCTATGGTTAGAAGGTTGTTCTTTTGAGAGAAAACAAAAATTATAGCCCACCCTAATGAAACTTGGTAAAAACGTTAATTTTGGGATAGAAAGCGAAAATAAAGTCTTCATAAATAAAAATTAGGTGCTCTCGAAGAGACGTAAAATCTGTATGTAATTGGTCCGAAAAAGCAAATAATTCGTGTAAAACGTCTAAGAACTTGAGTATTAAGGTTCAATTAGTCATCGAAACCAAAAATAAAATGAATCATTGGCTTTTGGGACCAATAACAAATTTTGCTGTTTCTTCAAAAAAAAAAAAAAAATACATCCAATTTTTTTCGTACCTAGATTTTTTTGGTCTTTGGTTCTTATACTTAAAGCAAACTTTTTGCCGGTACAGCAACTATTCAATAAATTTTCTAAAGCTACTTTCTTTCAACCAAGACAATTTATGTGCGAAAAAGTCGAAAAAGGTCTAACAAAGTTACGTTGAGGCTTCAAAATGTAAATAGCATCAAGCCACATGGACAAAACGTTCAGTTAAAATTGTATGAACAATAGCACGATCGTTATTTAAGGGTTTTTCGAAAATCAAGTGCCTAATTGGAAAAACTATTTCAAAGTAATAAAACAAAAATCCCATAATTTTTTTTCAGATTTTTATTTTGACGCTAGAGGGCGCCTCAAAAAGGTTTAAGGTTTGACTTATGACCAAAAAAAAACATGTCCTGACTAAACCTCTGGTTATAGAAAAATGGTTTATACCTTTTTGAATACGGTGTAGGTGTTTAATGACCTCATAAGCAAAAATATACCTATTTCAAATGAGAAAAAATTTTAACCCTTTTGGAGCGCCATCCAGCGTCAAATAAAAATCTGAAAAAATTAGTGTTTTTTTTTTTCAATTTATTATTAATTTAATTTTGAAAGTTTTCTTTTTTTTTTCTTAAATAAGAACACCCTAATGAATATATTATACGTATACGATTTTTGGAATGTCTCCAGTCCACAAAATTTTCATAAAAGTTCATAAAAAAAAAACCTATTTTATTTGTTAAGGTTCAATGGTGAGCGTAGTTTTCCAAGAGGAGAATTGTTGCTTTTTAACTTAAAACCCCCAAGTAACAAGCTACTATCTGTTACTGCAAGTACAACATATTTATTAAGTATCTATTTCTTCAGGAAATAGAGAACTGCATTGGTGTCTATCAAATCAAGATCAAACTTATAGAACAGGGCGGCGAAACATTTTGGGTTGCAATGGTGGGTACACATTTTAAAGTCTCTTTAAACAACACAAATGCCGTTTTTCTAACACATTAGCAGAAACTTCTTCAATTTTGAACTGAAAATATAATACATATTTGACATAAATCTCCCACCAATTCAAGAAACTTAACATGAAGAAAAGTGGATATTTTGTACAGATTTAGTTTTCCATGTTAACTTTGAAAATTACAAATACGGAGTTTTGACTGTTCGATGATGAACATTAAACACATCTCCATATGTACGTGTATAACGTGATTAATATTCCTTTTCTATTTAATATAAGTACGTGCGCGCAAGGATGTTGTGAACATGAACAACCACATATATACAGCAAAAGCAGTAGCAAAGACAATATATCGCCAGAGGCATAGTCTCCCCATCCCCTTGGGGAAGGCCATTTAACATTTTAGAAAAACCCATTCAAATTTTTTCATACCTTTTGATGGAGGTTGTTATAATAGCGTATGATGTAAGGCGGAATGAGTTGTGCCGTTTCCGAACCAATCCACTGGTCTATCGGTGGGGTTGATTTCGATGACGCCTCTTCCATAAAAGAAAATGGACACCCGATTGACATTGCTTCCCATCGACACTGCCACTATGTTGTTGTTGATGATGACTTAGGTCAACAGTCATGCAATAAATAGCGCGCGATTTTTTTTTAACGAGGGGGGATAGAGGGAACCTAGTTTCGATTGAAATGGCGCGCACTATTCGCTTTTGTTGTTGTTACTGTCGAACATGGAATTCCGTCGTCCCGTTCGAGTTCGGGACAAAACAACTTGTGAACACTTTAAAAAGGATCACAGAGCCTAGCTCTCCCTTTTCATCATTACATATCTAAATGCATAAATACACAAACAGAACCACTCCGACTGCGACTATAGCGACTACGACGACAACATGGACGATAAGGGCAACAGCAGCAGGAGTCTTTTCTCCTGGCAAAATAAATGGAGCGCTCAAATCTAAACAAACACTACGAACTAGGTCAACGTTTTAATCCGAATAAAGAGGCTACTCCTCCTCGCAAAGAGTTTTCTTTCACTTCGCGTTTGTCTGTATGTATGTGTGTGTTGGTCCGTGTCCATTAATCCTTACGAATTTCCTTATAAAAACTGCACAGGCTCAACTACCGGGCCAGGAGAAAAAATGCATTGCAAGACGGCTGGGAATAAATTCTGAGATTTCCTTCGTTTTTTTTCTTGATCCAATACCGCGCGCGATAGTGACTTGCCTTGTCAAGTCTTCATTAAAAATCGGACACGTGATGCCTTCAGCTTTTACTTTGCAACGCTTTCTCTTTCTTCTGAACGATGACAAGGACGAAGCTGATGCTCGATGTAGGCGCGATTTTTTGCTTTTTTTTGCCAAACAGCTGTTTTGTTGGAACTATTTTTGCTACCTCCTCCTCCATTACCGCCGCCGCCGCCCATTCGAGCGCAAAAAGCTAGTTTTTCACTGGAATGTGTCCCCGGGGTTGATGGTTGATGGTTATGGTGATGGCAGATGGCCCAAGAAATCAAACTATTTAATTCTGAATGCAACAACATGGAAGGAACGAACTGCACACCCTCGTCGCCCGTTCAACCGAGAAGTGTCATCAACTGGGCGAGAGAGAGAGCGAGAGTGAAACGGCGAGAAAGAGAGAGAGGAGGGTTTTTATGACAACACAAGTGTTGCATCATCATCATAATATTCATCAATACAACATCAACACATGGCTTTTATTTGCATAATATCTGTGTTTGTGTGTTTTTTTATGAGTCCTCCGAGAGAGGGTGGGAGGGATGGCTGAAATCTAGTGTTTCTAGCGCCACTTTTTACATCTGGTAGAAAATAGAAGAACTTTCGTGACGAGGGAAATGAAAGTTTTCCGTTCCTTTACACCCAGGGAGAGAGAGTAAGCTTATTCGAAGTTCGAAAATTTACCATGAGTTGAATATACTATAAAGTGACTATTGTGAATGAGCCTTGAAGACTATAATAGTGTAGGAGGAGGGGGGGCTTATTTCCGGCACTTTAATAAAATAACAGAAAGTATTCTAATTACGACAGGTCCAAGTTAATTATAGACGAAGGTTGGGATCATAGTGTAACATCTCATTATGGAAACATTGATGGTGATGGATGCCTTGGCAGACTACAACTATGTTCTATACTGGATTGTGCAAGGGCGAAATGGAGGTCAGGGTTTATGATGAATTAGGGAATTAATTAAGGAAGGGAAATTAAGTTATCAGTATAACATTAGGGGCGAAACATGATTTCATCAAGATTGCTTTATTGTATTTATTTTTAATGTAAATGTTTCATGTTTAAGTTGTATATGTGAAAGGGAGGTTTTTTGTATTTTATGGATTTGGGGGTTTTAGTAGGTCACACTTTAAATTAAACACTTTAAAATAGGTAGACATTTGTTCTATAAAATAACTTTTCACCGAAATAAGCCTGCCGGGCAACAACGCTTTTGGGGGAAAAAACAGGATTTTAAATGCAAAAATCAAATTTAGCGTTTTTAGAAGGAGGAGAAGAACTTTCAGTACAGAAATAAAATGATTAAAAAGTTTAGTGCCATTCATATGAGCTGCGACCTGCGTCTGTGAATAATTCTTTTAAAGCATTTTTTAAAGCAAATATCGACTAATTCTTTTATTAATTTTTTTTAATATTGTTTTCCCATAAAATAGGTTTTACAGCACCAAATTAGAGT
The DNA here is from genome assembly GCF_945859705.1 of Episyrphus balteatus. Taxonomy (NCBI): domain Eukaryota; kingdom Metazoa; phylum Arthropoda; class Insecta; order Diptera; family Syrphidae; genus Episyrphus; species Episyrphus balteatus. The sequence continues at coordinate 757,672 of NC_079136.1, read as the reverse complement.
ACCTATTTTTCAACTCTATCAGTTGATAGTTGGAGATCGCAATAAGGCCTCTAAAAGTCCCCGAAGTAGACTGAATCGATTTTCTAACGTCACACCCGTTACATCTTATTTTAATATATTGTGACATTTCAAGACAAATGTAGGTTTAAAGTATAATAACTACTAAATTTATTAGTTGCTAAAGATGTTTAAAACCTTATTTAGTGAATAGTACACAAACGAGGAACTACAAATGAAGTAACTGTGTCACACCCGTTACAATAGAAATATCCAATGGTTTAATGGTTCATTATGTCTTTTAGACTTTAACCTTCCGATAACAACACACTTATTGACTTTGCTAGGATTAAATTTAAAAAAAAAAATACTTTTTAGAATAATAAAAATTATTTATTTAATCATAACACTTCTTAGGATCAGAAAATAATAAAATTCATAAAAAAAATAATAATTTGTCAAAAAACAAAGAAAGAAAAATCAAGTCAGCGTGGTATAGCTACGGTGACCATCCGTCCCGGTTTACCCGGGACTGTCCCGTATTTCTATAGCTTGTCCCGGGTTTTTATTTAAGAATAAGTGTCCCGTATTTTGAAATTTGCCCCGTGATTGTCCCGTATTTGCAATTTCCCTGATTTTTAATTCAAAATTTGAATTACATCGTAAGGAAAACAGTGATTGGTTTTTCTTATTTTCCGGGGATAAATTACATAATTAGCTTAAAAAGCTACTCAAGAAAAAATTTTTTTTTCGAATAATGAACAACATATGGAAAAGTTAAGAACCCAGCTAAATTCCAAAACTTTTAAAGGCATGTTAAAAGTCGAATTAAAGATTACACAACTTCAAAGTCGTTTTAAATAAAATTAAAATGTTAAAAATCAGCTGTTACGATTTTGATAAATAAGTTATTTTCAACAGTACTTATTACAAAACGGTTTTTTTTTTTTTCATTTTTGGCTTCCTTGTTAACGACTTAAATGATTTCAACGAAAATAATAATAACAATACTTGAGTATTGAGCCTAGACCATGCGAGTTCAGATGCCAGTACACTACGCACTGCGCTTCCTCACCACATGATTAACTTCACCCAATTGTAGACTTTTTAGCTTAACAACATTTCAATGAATAGACTTAGCATTTTTACTAGGGCCTTCAAGATGTAAGATTATTGTTATTCGGCTATTTCAGGTTTTTCTTTATGTATACTCTATTGCAACGGTTCTCAACGTTTGAGAGTGTGCGGACCCCTAACAAAAAATATTGTCAGTTGGCGGAGATTGTATGGAGAAAAAACCAAATTAAAAAAAAACATATCCCCGCAAAACTTGCATTTGATTCAAGAACCGCTAGGGGTCGCGCATTCGAATTTAAAATTGAAAAAACATAGAACAAAATGGGCTTATTAAACACATATAAATTTTGCATTAAAAAAATTGTAATTAATTTATGCGCATTTATTCTTCTTTAAACAGCCTCCATTAGATATTTCTCATTGCAATCGAACCCAGAAAAAATTGGCCCAGAAAACCAACGATATAGATCAGGGCTTACGGAGAAAAAATATTTTTTAAATATTTTTCAGTTAAATACTTTAGTTTTATAAAGTTATTTTTTTTTTTTTGTTTTTGTTTAATTTAGTTCCTTATTAATTATAAACAGGGTGTCCCAAAAGCAATGGATCAAACGAAGTATGCTGATAGACCAACTTTAGGGCTTTCAGAATTTGGTAACTTGTTTATTCCAAATCTTTACGGTTTTCGATTTAATGCAGTTTTTGTGAAATTTCCATAAATCCCGACTTTGCAACAATATTTTCTTATTCCTTATTATTAGGCAATGTTTTAGTGAAAGAAATGTAAAAAACAAAAATCAATTATGAGCGGAAAAAGCAAAATACTGTTGCAAAGTCGGAATCTATCGAAAATTCACAAAAACTGCATTAAATAGAAAACCGTAAAGATTTGGGATGAATAAGTTACCAAATTCTGAGAGCCCTAAAGTTGGCCTATCAGCATACTTCGTTTGATCTATTACTTTTGGGACACCCTGTATAATCCTTTTTAGTATCTATACTGAAAAAAAAATTTTTTTAAATTAAAAAAAAAAAAACAAAACAAAAATACAATACCTACAGGGAAACATAAATATTTGCATAGCAATGCGCGACCCCTAGCGGTGGGAAATAAATAAAAAAATATAACATTAGTTTTAGGACTAGGTATATACAACTTTTGCGGGGGGTTGAATTCCAATTTCCAGAAAATTAAATTTCGCTCCGGCCTACGACCCATAATATTACATAAAAAAGCACCTCATTGCCCTTTTGTAATTAAAAAATCAATAAAAAAGGTTGAGAACCGATGCTCTATTGCATATCAACAATTCCTTGCATAACTATACCAAAGGTGGAAAGTAATTAGAAAGATTTTAGACGCTAGTATCTACATTAGTTTTATAATTAAGTTTAATTTTCGTATAGGTATTTCATACTTGTAGTAAGGAATATTTCCCACCATAAAATGGGAGAATATTTAAGAATTACAAGGCTAAGAAAATAAAAACGTATTGCCCCCTCCGTTTAAGGAAGAAGCGTACAATTTCTAAAACAGCGATAAGAATTGTTTCAAAGTCCAAAATTTATTTTTTTTTTTTTTTGACATGCTTAAAAGACATTTAGTTAAAATTTTGAAAATACATACAAATAAAATGAGTAAATATAAACGAGAAAAAAACTTTCAAAACATTTTTATATCGTAGTCAGTTTGTAGATAAGTAATATTGAATTGTAATTACATATATATAAAATATTTGAAAATCTGACTCATCCAAATTTGTCTTAAACTTTGTTACAAACTATGTAAATAGTTTTTTTTTATGTTCTCATATCCTCAAACTTGCAAGAAATTGCTTGTTTTTTTTTTTTTATATTTGAGTAAATTAATACTAAATCGATCTGGAATGCTTGCTAATCCCAAAGAAGCTATGTAATAAGTTGTTTATACTCAAATTGCAACATCTACCATTAAAATCTAACAAAACTAACAAACCATAAGAAATAATAATAAAAAAAAAAAAAACATATCGTCATCCCAATGACCCAAAATAGACATTTATTTAGGGGTAAGTGATTTCTTTTTACAACATGTTGTATACTTAAGTTGTTGCTTAACAAGACTTGGGTATTACATTTTAGGAAGGAGAAGAAATAAAATAAAAAATGACCCTTTTGCTTTCGGCCAGGCGGCGGATAGATGATAATGACATATAGGCAAATATTATTGCAGGAACAGGACAACAGGTATAAAATAAAAAACAAAACAAAAAAAATAAGACTCCTTCCCTTGTGAGAACACAACACAACATAATTCAACTTGAAAACACATAAATCATACACTTTAGCACTTTATAAAACAATTTTGTGTTAACAAATTGCCCATTTTCTGTTATGGTCGTTTTTTGTCCCAGGAAATTGAATAAATGTCACGAAGGACTTAAAGCACAAGGAGTATTATAGTGTGGGAGTACCAGCAGTGGCGGTATGGGTTGAGATATGGTTTCAAGAAAAAAAAGGACATTTTTTATTTCGACATAATTTTTTAAGTTCACTTACCTGTAAATGTGGTGATACCAGCAGCTGCATCAGCTCCGCTTTTTCCCGCGCATATTTGTGGCTAGTTGACGATGACAGCGCATCGATAGCATCACGGCTTCGTGTAACCGCATCTCCTGGCGGTGCTCTAGATGGTGACATAACGTTGCAACTAATTCGATCGTAAAGCTGAAATAGAAAAAAAAAATAAATTAAAGTTGAAAAGTCATTAAAATTTTATGTCGTCAAATGTTGCATTTTAAGAAGACTAAAATGGTTAAGCTTAGGAGAGGTGGCAGGTTCATACCTGAAGTAGTTGATGGAGTTTGTTGTCCCGCAACATTTCTCTTAGAACTTCTGGATCCACAAATGTGTCTTGTAGAGCATAGATATCATCTAAAGAATCGATTACTCGTTGAACAGCTTCGAGGCCAGCCTCTTCATCAGCCCATTCGTTTAAAGTTTCTGATGCTGTTCCAATAGGCACTTTTTTATTTTAAAATTCAAACAAGAAAACAAAATTTTTAATTTTAAATTGTTTATTTCAGTTTGACTTATTTTTCAAACAAAAAAATCAAAATAAATTAAGTAGCAAGTGAAAAATGAGCAGAGTTGTTGTTTGACAAGGATGATTAATAAATACATATTTGAAATATTTCTTCATGCTAACCATGAGGTAATTGGCAAACAAATAATATTATGTGATTATTAAAACCTTTTCGTGGTTTTATTATTTATGAAATATTAACAATTTCAAATAAATAATTTAGTATATTTAAAAAAAAGAATGGATTTGTCCGTTTAGCTTGATAACATTTTTTTATTTGGGCATATAGTCCGGTCAAATTAGACTAAAATAAGGGGGTGAGGTTACATTAATTCCCAGCAAACTGAAAATTGGTAGGATTGTTGGAAACACCATCATAAATTAAATCTAAAAAGTACTCATCGATCCGAGGCCTGGTTGTCCGTTATAGGGTTGTCCATTCTCTATCGGACACCCTGAATTGTATTCGGATCTGTTCTAAACAAGATAGGCCCCAATCGGAAAAATGGCGAAAATTTCCTTTTTTTTGCTTTCCCATATTCTTAACCATAGAAGAACGAAATTCAAGCTAAAAAAATAATGAAATTTCAGGAACTGTTCAGTTAGGAAAGTAATTCCATGTGAAAAGAATATACGAAAAATACCTATGTCTTAAAATCTATTTGTGTCATTTTTTACCGGTTCCTTAGCTCAAAATATGAACTTCTGTATATAAATAATCCCCCAAAAAAATTAGCAAGTGAGTAGAATGAATTAATTCCCTAAGGGCCAATTTTTCAATAGTCAGTTAAACAGTCAGTTAGTACTTATTCCCAAGGATAGAGAAAAAATCAATTTTTCAACAGGCAGATATAGCTTATTCCTAAGAATAAAACTATCTGCTTCTTTCAGAGACGAATAAAAATTATTCTAAGGAATAATCTAAAAAAAAATATTGTGTCAGTTGTCAAAGCTTTTTAAAAGAATTTTGAAAAAAATACAGTGGAACACAAGAAAACAAAAACAATCATGAATAAAAATGACGTTTAATTTTAAATATTTTTGAATTTGACAATTTTTGTTTGTTATTCTATAGAATAAATTATTCTTGATTGAAAAATTCAATGTTTTTATCTGATTGTTTATGAGCCTAATAACTTTATTCGTCGAACAGTTAACTGACTGTTTATTAGAAGATTGAAAAATCGGCTCTAAGTCACACAATTTTTGAGAGTTAAAAAAAACATGATGTTAAATTACTTTTTTGCATATTTCTTGCGACTTTATACATAATTGAATGAATGTTTTTTGCATTTGTAGGGTGATATTTAGACCTTTCCAAAACCGTTATTAAAAATGAAATTGGTCCATTTTAAGCTGATCTATTACAAAAAAGGTGAAAAACACATTTTATTTTTTTTTTTTTCTAAAAAAAACATTTTTTTGTTTTTTTTTTTTTAAACTGTTTTTGAAGTAAAAAATTATGATCTTTTTAATAAAAATAGTTTCGTGATGATTTTTTCACTTTTAAGCTGTTTTTTTGCAATTTTTTATTTTGATGATTCAAATTTTTACATAAAACGATAATGAGGCTCGGCACGAGTACGATAACTTAGGCGACAAGAATTGATAACGGTATTTTGTAGAGGAGTTCAATACAATTATTTTTTATTATCGGAGGAGGGGTCTATCTCCCCTCGTTTAGGCGGGAGGGGCAATTTTCTAAAATATGACGTAAGATACAAAAAAAATTATTAAAAATCAACGGCAATACTTACAGTTGTAACTGATATCTTTCTGAAAAGCCAGAATTGTACACTTAATTTTAGTTTTTAGATCAAATTATTTCAATTAATTTTTCTCGAAATAATCAACTTCAAAGTCAAAATTTGGGGGAAAAAGTTTTTAAAAAACACATTAAATACTATTTTTGCCAAGACTGTCATTTTAAATATGAAATTAATCAATGCAATAAACTGCCTCAATCAATTTCTTATCAAATACTGAAAACCAGATGCTTCTATGCCTTCTAGTTTTTGAGAAAATTGAAAATAATAAAATTATCTTTTTATCCGATTTTTTTGACTATTTTCCCCAATATTAACAGCTTTTTAAATTAAAAGTATCATGCCTTTCCCCCTTCGCGGGTTCTCAGGATTTTAACTTCCTTTTTGGGTCCTCTGTCCCGCTTCTCTTAGGCGATTTGAAATTGGTCCTTAGAATCTCGCGATTTTTTTTAATAAAAATGGTAAAGGTATGAAGTTCTTACTTTAACAAAACACTTTTTTGGGTTAAAAAAAAATAAAATTTTTGTATGAGCTAAACAATATTTACTCGTGATTCGTGGAAAATGGAAAAATTAGGCAATATTTGTTTGTTTGTTGAAACTATAGTAAAAAGGAAAGAAACTGTCGCTCACTGTCATATTTTATCACGGCCCTAAACTTGCAAAAATAAGAAAACCATTTTTTGGTAAGTAAGACCCTAAAACAATACCTGAATAACCTCAGAGCCAAAAAAAAAGGTTCGATCGCATTTCTCAATGCAGAAATTACTATCGTTTACTGCTTCACAGCTACCAAAACTTTTTTGAGCCTCGTCATCAATATAAAGAAGAAGAAAAAACGTAAACAAAGAATAATTTTCATTATTTTTTATTTAAATTTCATGGACTTTGTACAACTGCATCTAACTGATCGGCCCAACATTTTAATTCTCGTCATGAATATGCTCTGTTGTTTAGCCTTAATTTGAAAAATCTTTTAAACATTAAGAAAAATGAGTTAAGTAGCAAGGTAGCTCATTATCGGCTTCTTAACATCATCCTAAGTAAAAAAAAAGGCATACAAATCTCTAGAAAGGATCATAATTATAATCCTTTGAAAATTCGATATTTAATTATTTAATGAGGTACCTACTTCTGAAAATTAATTTTTTTTTTTCATTTTTTAATACCTTTAAATTTATAAAAATTTATATTAGCGCTTAAAAGAATAAAATCAGCGGTGCGAATAAAAAAAAAAAAAAACACCTAAAACTTTGCTTAAGGTCAGCATCAGGTAAGAGTACAAAATTTCCGGTGTCATAACCAAGAAATTTCATTTCAATTTCCTGTAACAACAAAACCAAAATCCCATAAATATTTTATCTTGTTATAAGAAAAATAAAAGGCGAACGAAAAAAAAAAATACTCTTTTGCACCCACAAAATTCCTTTAACACTGTTCTTTAAATTTATTTAAAAGAAAAAAAAAATAAATATAATATCAACACCCTCATTTTATTTTTATTCCTTTTTTTGTAAAAAAAAAAATACAAAAAAAATGAAAGAATAAAAAGAAAATAAGGTCAAGACCAAGACTTAAATAATGCAAATAACTCAATATCCAATTAAAAATACAACACATTCTGCCGGAACCACCAGCTTCCCTCGAACGGAAGTAAACATTCAAGCCTGAAAAGGGCTTCATTTTCCATTTTCTTCTTTGTCGCCTGTTTCCGCTCGTTCGTTCAGCTCGTTTTGTTTGTTCCTTCGTTCGTTCGTTGGTTTGTCGTTTATTCATGTATATATAGTATACTTTTAGGGTGCACTCTGTTTCACTCTGAATTTTCTAAGCAAACCAAAATTGAAAATTGCCTCCTTTAAGGGTATAAAACCCTCCCATGCCCCGACCATATAAAAAGGAATAGCAATAAGCATGAGAATATAAAGACCAAGGAAATTAATTTTCAATACTTTCCTGTCAAATGACAACAACTCTATAAAACCACACCGGGTTTTCATAAGAAAAATAAAAAAAAAAAAAAAAAAAAATAGTAAAGAAAAAAGACAAGAACCTGTCATTGTCCTTGTTTTTTACTTACTTGAGTCAGTGTCGGTACCAAACAGTGGATCCATTGCAATACCACCAGCAATAGCTTGCACAGCTCCTTTCAATTTTCTTCGGGCATTGTACCGTTTTAGCTCTTCGACAGTATCAGCCAAATGCTGTCTCTGTAACTTATCTCGATCCTAGAAGGAAACAAGCAAGACAAGGAAACACACAAAAGACACCATGTACACATCAAATAAAGGACTCTCTTTTCCATAAAACCGAAAAAGCAGTTACTTACTCGCATCCAGGGATGATCGAGGACTTCTGTTATCGATGGTCTATGATGTGAATTGGCGGCAAGCATTTTCATAACCAAGTCCTTGGCTGTTGAAGAAATCGATTTCCATTCGGGCGCTTCAAACTGTAAGAGCACACAGACAAAACGAAATGTGTTGCAGTGAAAAAGGACGACCAATTCATTGCAACAACACCCATAACCGCCGGGCGAACATAGACGACAAAATGGAAAACGCATTTGTGATTGTGTTTGCATTCTCTTCGCCTGGATTCGCACAGCTGCTATTTAGGTACACCATTAAGCAAACTTACCGAAATCATTCCACGTGCAATAGAATCCTGCAATCGCTTTCCCGATCCCAGGAATGGCAGTCGTCCTGACAGCAACACATGCAGCATTACTCCAGCGCCCCAGACGTCGCATCCTTTGCCATAGATTCGCCTTGAAACAACTTCCGGCGACATGTAATGTGGGCAACCGACACGACCTGCACATGTGAGCGCACACACACACACGAACACAAAAATAGATTAAAGTTATTCAGATTACTGCCCAAGAAACATGGCAAGAAAAAGGATTAAGTTTAAATAAAGAAAGCACATCAACTAAAGGAAGACAAAGCGTCCTGTTTTTTTTCTCTAAGCTAGAATTGGATCGGGGAGGAGAAGGAGGAGGTTGAAAGGACTTGTCTAAAGTCTAAGGATGGGAAATGATTTTCAATTCTTCTTCTTCTTTTATAGTGCAATTTTCATTTTGTGGCCAGCTAAAGCAGGGAAAGGTAGATGTGAATGTGTATACATTGTTGCATTTGCATATAGCCGGAATAGATAATCGGCTTTTGTGAGGACGATGACGACGACGACAAATAAGAGGGTTATTGTGTCTTTTGTATCCGTCCTCTTCTTTTTTTTTATATATCTTTTTTTGTTTATATGAAGAAGATGAGATGAAAATATAGTTTTAGCTGCGGGGAGAGTGGTGCTTCAAAGTAGGAGCGGATGCACTTATATTCTATGCTACGTTACAAGGATAGAGAGCGAGCAGCGTTCGCTCTTGGGAGAAATTAGAAATAAAAATGAAACAAAAAAAAATGGAAAAACTTTATGGATTAGGTGCTTCAACTTCAACACTATAATCAGCATAATTGAAGGGTACACATTGATACAGAGAAACAAAAACAGATGACTGGATGAGGGAATAGTTTTTTGTACACTGTGAACCGGATGTGGTATAGTGTGTTGCTTTGGCTAATTAGAATGTTGCAGCAATGGTAGAGCCCACCACATGTGACGAACTTATGAGTCTACTACACTGGCACAAGCAGAATAAGTGAATGGTGAAAGCAGATGACACTTTGTTGAGTTGCTAATTTTGGCCAAACTTCCAAACATAAGGACAAACTTAAATCAAAGCAATGATTAGAGAATTGGTCTTACTGGCAGATGATGATATATGGCAGTGAATCAATGGCGTTGAAGTTACAAGTGAAGTTATTTGTTCTAATAGTCAATTTCCTGGATCATGTGTTAAAGTGAGGAGATGTTAAACTTACATAATTATGTATAGGGGTATCGTAAAACTTAGTGCTGAGCAGATGGTCAGAAATATTGGTATCCTTTAAAGTCGTGGATCAGTTTTTAATTTTGTTAAATAACTTGAGTCATACTTATAACAAATTTCAACATGTTTTGTCTTTAATAAAATAAAAATAACCAAATTGAAAAAAACTTGCATAATTAACTCAAAAATGACTATAACGATATTTGTTTAGCTTGATTTCTTACTTACTCCAAACCAATTCTAATAAAAAATTTGTAACAAAAAGTCAATGTAAAAACTTTAAAAAAAAAAATATAAAAAATTAAGGTTTTGGATTTTTGAAGAAGTTTAATTTTTTTTTTTTTTTTTGGTATTGAAAAATACATGAATTTTTTTGAAACAAGGTATTTAAAGATATTTTGCAAGACCTAGATCACTAACGCACAGCAACCAGTAAATAATGAAACTCGTAAACCAAATACTCTTTACTGTGTATAGGATCAATAGCAGTTTTGCATTCTCGCAAATCAAATTTGATTATTTTAATTATTTGCGAAAATATCAGCCATTTGTAGGAGCACGAAAACGTAGTTCACAAGCCCTTTTTTTGCTAACGTACCCAGAACGCAAAACAACTTTGTCAGTCTGCGAACGTTGTAATAATGTCTACCATTTAAAATGGTACACAAAATAAGCTCGTAAGCTTTTACTAGACCTAAATTGCAAGTCTTCATTCATCCATTTAATTTTGTACAATTTGCAAACCATTTATACTGGTATTCATTTGTAAAAATACGAAAATAAATCTCGCAATCCATTTGTGAATATTTATGACGCTCACGTTTTTTTTTATTAAATTGCGAACATTTGCTATCGCATCTAGCATTTGTAGCGGTAAAATCTGGCAAATCATTACTTTTTGCTTTTCAAGATCGCAAATTTACACTATCTCAAATCAATTAACTTACCTGGCAATATTTGCGAAAATATCAAACAATTGTAGAAGCAGGAAAATGAAATTCAGAAGCTCTTTTTGACTTCCGTTACTTTATCGCGAATAAGTTTTTAAATCTGCGATCATTTGCGAAGATGCCTAAAGCAATAGTTCGTAAATCTTTACTACAAAATTCAATGTTACCTACATTTGCGAATGGAGCTCAAAAACTAATTTGCAAGGCTCAAATCATATTTAACAGTTGCGAACGAAATGGTAACGGAGTTACGAATAACAGAGGTACGCGCGACAGAATTACGGCCGTCAAAGTTACGCGAAACCGAAGTTACGAAAAACTAGAGTTACGAATTTTAAAGTTATGTTAAGCTATGACATGTGATTTTTGGGTTGGCAACAATTGCGAGGAACGATATGGAATTATGGAAATACAAACAAGAGATTAACATTTTTCTCATTGGTCAGAACTAAATGAGTTAAGCGAAAATGGGTGTTATTTAATCTTGTAAAATTTTGATTGGATACACAGAGAAAAATAGACCACATAAAGTAGAACAAAAACAATAAGATTTCTCTATGGTTTTCATCCAAGAAGGAAACCTTATTAAAACAATCGGGTTTTCCTTATTGTTTTAAAATCTGCAAAAAAATAAAAAAAAAACGATGACCAGGCTGGGAATCGAACTGGAGACTTCAAATCATTAGTCTCCCACCTTACCAGCTGAACCAACCTGCCATGAAAATATTGATCGCGATTTTTGTTCTAGTGCTAAGTTGCAAAAAAAAATCAACTTTTCAGTAAAATTTTAATAAGATTTTCTCTATAAAAATAATAAGAAATCTCCTTAAAAAAACCTTATTAATCGTTGCCTTATGAAATGTATGGAAGGTAAAACAATATGGCAATCTGTTAAGCTATGATTACACGGTCAACGAAATCGTTCAACGCGTTGACTCTCTGACGTAAAAATGACGTCACAATCTGTCCCAAGAGTGTCCATTCGTGTGATCGTCAACGAAAACTGTTGTCATTGCGTTGACCAGTACGATGACACTCGCGTTGACACACATTTTTGGGTCAACGCATTGACTATTTTCGATGACCGTGTAATCTCTCTGTCAATTTCATTGGGACGCGTTGACAGGGTTTTAGGACTGGGTGTCATCGCACTGACCCTGTCCCAGCGTTGACTCGGCAGAATTTAATACCGTGTCATCGTTTCATATTGACACTGTTTTTTGGATAGAAATGTGATGAAAGTTGGATTGGAAACTTTTTTTGTAGGGCGATTTTTTTAATGGTGTACCGTTTTGGAGGCAGGTTCTCATTTCACCTTTTTGTTGTTTTTGTTACAAAAACAAATTTTTTCGGTATGGTCATGGCATCCATGTTGGATGCAAATTTTTTTTTTTTACAAAAATCCAAAAACCATTTGCATATTCTAAGCTACATTTTAAGACCATTACCATTAACATTGGGTGCGGCGTTCCTATGCTATAAGCGTTTGAAGGTGGCCATATTGATTTTTTTGATTTTTTTAAAATCAAAAGTCGAAACTTTCTTATTTTTTTTTTCTAATTTTTTGGCAAAACTTTAGTAATTTTACATTTATATTTGTTCAACAATCTTATTAGAATTCATTTAAGACTTTTATCTTAAAAGTCCATTGCGTATATCTCGAAATATTTACATTTCAATGCGACCATGTCAAACAAATTTTCGTTTAATTTTCTATGAGAGCTTTTTTCAAATCTCATTTTCTCCGCTTTTTATTTTTACAAAATATCTTTGGAAAATTTAAATTTTTGCTTTGTTTTAAACAGTGTGATCAACAAAGTTTTGCGAGTCAACTCGTTGACACTGCTAAGTAAAGGTCACATTGACACACCTGCGCGTCAACGTAATTTAGGACAACATTGACGCAATAGTGTCAATCGTGTGATAGTCAATGTTTTATGCATTGACACTGTGAACGTTGACGGTGAGATGACAGAGAGAATATGTATTTTTTCTTGACGTCATAGAGTCAACGCGTTGACCGATTTCGTTGACCGTGTAATCATAGCTTTAGTTTTTAGCGGGTCATATTTTTCTCTGTGTAGGTAGGTATAGATATACATATATGGTTTTGTTTTTGTGAGAAGATCGCAAAAACGTTGAAATAGAAAAAAAAACATAAGTATACTTATGTAAGTTTGGGGGACATAATTGAAATTAACTTCTTATTTGTCCAACTAATATTGCACCTATATTCATAGCATATTTTGTGATACCCACTTTGTATATCTATATCTATCCAATCAAAATTTTACAAGATTAAATAACACCCATTTTCGCTTAACTCATTTAATTCTGACCAATGAGAAAAATGTTAATCTCTTGTTTGTAATTCCATATCGTTAATCGCAATTGTTGCCAACCCAAAAATCACATGTCATAGCTTAACATAACTTTAGAATTCGTAACTCTAGTTTTTCGTAACTTCGGTTTCGCGTAACTTTGACGCTCGTAACTCTGTCGCCTGTAACTCTGGTATTCGTAACTTCGTCGTTTTCCCGTTGCGAACCATATAATATGATGGCATTAATACTAGGCTCGCATACAATTCGTGGATATAAAGAAGGATCCAGATCGTAAGCCTAAACTATTTCCTTACTCTCAATATAATACTATTATTTGTATTTTTCTTATTTATGTCGTTAACGGTTATACAAGTCTACAAGGATTTTGGTTGATACAAATATATACTTTTTCTATGTGCTGAACTCGAATCGGAAACATTCAGAAACATTCGATCAGCTCCCGTTTTTTAAATATTACCGTTAGAAAATGCAAAAAAAAAAACGTTTTTTGACTACTATTTTTTAAACATAAATGTATGGAATTTATATTACTTTAGATTTCAGTTCAGCACACCGAAAACCATCAAAAAAAATAAATTTTGCTTTTTGTGGGGAAAATTTTGTTAAATTTTGTAGACCACTGTTATCATAATTTTAGCATAAAGATGGTATGCAAAAAAAAAAAAAGTATTCTCTTGTTGCAAAATTTTAACGTTCTTATGACTGTTTTTTTTTTTTTTTTTAATTCATTTTGTAGGTGTACCTACATAATTTTTTAATTATTTTTTAACATTTCTTTCGGTGCAATCCGTATTTATAGAGTATTCGGTGGAAATACATTATTTAAATTTGTTTTATTTTTTTTTGTTTGGATTTTTATTTTTTTTTTTTTAAGTTTGTTGGGTGTGGATTACTTGATTACTTAAATAATAATTAAATTAATTGTTCGTTAAAAAAAAAGTAATTTTTTGACTTAAAAAGGAATTAAAAAAGTTTCCGTAGGATCATGTATATCACATAATACAGACATAATTTGAACTTAATTGTTATTTGAAATGAAATTAATCAAAACAAAAATATATATATATTTTAATAGCTTCAGTAGGTATTTAATTTGTCAAGTCCTTACACATTATTTTTATTTTTTTGTAACTTGAAAGAATTTAAAATATTTAATTAAATTAAAATTTAATCTTTTCTCTCACACTCGTTATGATTTTATACAAACGCATATTAATATAGATAGAAATGAATCATTGATCTAATTAAGTAACACCGTATAGAGCCTTGAGCTAAAATATTTGTCACTGAATTTGTAAATCAAAAACGTTGACATAAATAACTAAATATTGATATTTGTGCAGGTAAATAATTGCATCTATTTACACCAAGTTTCGTATGAATTAATTTGAATACAAATCTAATTTGTCACGTCAATGCAAGCATTACAAAATCATTTTTTTTTTAAAGGACTTTGTTTTTTTTTTCAAAAGAACTATAGTTATCGATTCTGTAGATAATAAAGGTATGCTAAATACTAAATTTAAAATTTAAAAATGTCTACTTTTAGGCGTAGCACAATTTAAAATGAATTTATTTTGCAAAAGTTCTTCAAATTTTACTCAGATATAAACACATTTTATACATCCTTCCAGGGTAACCTACTAGGTTCACTAGTTTTTGTAGGTAATTCAGTCAAAAACTTAGCTAATTTTGGAAAGTGTCTGCTCTTCCATGAAAATGTGAAATCGCAATATCAAATTGGTTTTGTGAATTTCGTGAAATATGTGTGCTGAAATGATTGCATTTCTTTGAACTAAGTTTCTGATAAAGTTAAAAACATGATTAATTTCAAACAAAATGTGCGCAACTTTAAAAATACTTGATGATTTAAGAATTTCTACATAATTTTCTAGCAAAATATGTGCGAATTTTCAATGTCTTAGCGTTTATTTATTTTTTATTAAGAAAATGATTGTTTTAGATATTTTTTTTAGCTAAAATTTTACTCTTTCATAATATTAGATACATTTTTTACTTTTAGTGGGTAAATAAAAGTGTTTACAAACAAAACAAAAAATAAAAGCAAATAATGAAAACTAAAATGTTTGGATTTGGGGGTGTGGGGGGAGGCAAAAGTACTGCGCTTACCCTCCTCGTCAGTTTTTAAATAAAGCTTTCCTCGAGGTGTCATTATCATGCATTTGACATCCATATCTAATTCTGTATTTGTGTGTGTGTTTTTTTAAGTCGTTATGTGAAACATTTTAAACGACCGACGACAAAGACGACAAGGGTGAACGACGACGAAGAAAAAGAAAAAAAAAAAGAAATATGTTTTATTCTTTTAAGTTTTTTTTTTACTTTGAGTGTATTTCCTTTTTGTTTCTTTAATTTAGAAAATTTGTTTTTTGCATGTTTTTTTTTTTTTTTGTTTTGTCCCAGGACATTAGGAATAATATTTTTTTATGAAATAATAAAAATAACACAGACAAGAAAAATAAAGAAAAACGTGAAAGAATTAAATATACCTAGGCAGTAGGGTGGGAAAATAAAAGATACTTTGTTTCAACTTTGTTTCGACAAGTTAGAAGTTTACATATATGAATAGTTAATTTCCTAAATATGTATGTCAAAAGACCATAGTTTTTATTTTCGTCGTAAGTATATTTTGTTTAACCTTTAATAAAATACTTTAAAGATAGCGACATTATAACACCTCTTTCTCGTTCTATTTTGAGAACTTTCTCTAAGACTAAACCACTTATAAAAATAGACAAATAAAAATCAATGTGGTTTTCATTGATTGCACGTTGTTTTATGGTGGCTTTTCCCTCAGTGCATGAATGTCCTGATCCTGTTATTCAAGAAAATCATATTGTGTCTAGATTTGTGTCGGAATTTCTTCGATGGAGAACATTTTTGTGCTATTAAGGCCCATTTGCTGAAACTAGTCATAAATTTTGATCTTAGCTAGGCCGAACATAGCTCTTATGATTTACTTAGTTTATTCTAAGTTTCTAAGGCCCATTTGCTCATACGAGTCATAAATTTGATTCATAGCTAGGTCGAACATAGTCCTTGTGTTTTACTTAGTTTATTCTAAGTTGTTAAAAAAAATTTATGTTTAACCTAGCAATGTTTTACTTTCATGCGAGAAATCGCTGAGAACTTCAAATTCGAATGTCAAATCAATATATATGTCAGTTAATTTTATTTTTTTTTGAGCAATTAAGCTGAAATTTTTTAATAATTTTGTTGTTTTGTGGTTTTTTATTGCAAAAATTAATTAAATATAGTGAAACTGATAAAAAATGTGTGTTTGATTTGATAAAAAAAATTATTCATGTGATGGAAAATTTTTACAAATGTGTTTGTGTGTCACAATTAAGTGACAGAAAATTGACAAATATATGAAAAAAAATTGACAAATACTTTTGTAAACATTTAAGCGACCAATTGTATCATGGTTAACGTATAAAAGTGAGTTGACCATTCTTTAATTAATTACTGATGTTAATTTTATAGACAACATCATTTTTAAGGGATGTTATGGCTTTTTGCTCAATAAAAATTTCTTTTGTAGATCATAAAACTCTTATGTTCTACTATTTCTTGCCCCTAAGTTATGTTAAACTTAGAAGAATTTATGACACGAGTTAAAGTTCGTGCAAACGACTATGTAGAACTTAAGGGTTTATGTTTCACATAAAGATTTAAGTTCCGTTTCAGCAAATGGGCCTAAAAAATTTGTATGTTCAACCTAGCAATGATTTACTTTCATGCGAGAAATTGCTGAGAACTTCAAATTAATTTGTCAAATCGATAAAAACGTCAGTTAGTTTTTATTTGTTTTTGAGAAATTTTAGCAAAAAAATTGTTAAGAATACCTTTAAATTAATGGAAAAAGCTATAAATAGTGAAAGTCTAATAAAATTTGCGTTTTAATTAATAAATGGAATAATTTTAGTGAATGTGTTTGTGTTTTGTGAACGTATGTGTGTGTCAAAATAAGTGTTGAAAAAAAACAACAAAAGGGTGAACATTCTCTCAAAAAATTTTTCAGAGAATTTTTTGCGTTTGCAGATGGTTAGGATTTATAAAAGTAAGTCAACTCATATTGCTATACTTAATTTTTGTCCATTTTGGTACCAACGCATCATTTTTTGAGCTATATTCTCTCTTTTTTCTCTAATAAATATGCTTAAGTAGAACGTAAACTACTTATGATCTACTATTTCTTCCCCCTAAGTTATGTTTAACTTAGAGGAATTTATGACCTAGTTTGAAGTTCGTGCAAATCGCAATGTAGAACTTAGGGCCTTACGATTCACTTAAATATTTAAGTTTCGTTTCAGCAAATGGGCCTAAATGGTTGTAAAAGCTATGAAACTTAGGCCCATTTGCTGAAACGAGTCTTAAATATTTATGTGAAACATAAACCCTTAAATTCTACATAGTGGTTTGCACTAACTTAAAATTGTGTCGTAAATTGCTCTAAGTTTGACATAACTTAGGTGGAAGAAATAGTAGAACTTAAGGATTTTATGTTTTACTTACAGTATTTTATTGACCAAAACAGAATGAACGCGGCTTGAAAAATGTATGCATGTGATAAAAAAGGAAATAAATTATCAATTTAATATAAATTTACTCACATTCATTAGCATTAACCATTTACCGATGGTAAAATTTACAACACACATTTTTGAAACACTGTTCACTTTTTGTTTTTATATTGGTCATTTTAACTTTTGACAAACAAAAATATTTACAAAACAAATTCTGTCAAATAAATATTTTTTTTTATTAAATTAAATACACTTTTATTGCCACTTTCACTATTTTACACTTTTTTCTGCAATTAAAATTGCCAAAACAATAAATTTGTTGAATTATTTCCGGCAAATTGCTCAAAAACAATTCAAATAAACTGACGTTTGTGTCGTTTGACATTTTAATTTGAAGTTCTCAGCGATTTCTCGCATGAAAGTAAATCGTTGCTAGGATGAACATAAATATTTTTTAGAAACTTAGAATAAACTAAGTAAAACCTTAGAGTTATGTTCGACCTATCTAAGATTAGAATTTATGACTTAGGCCCCTATAAAGGTTGTCAAATATCAATTGATAAATAAACGATTAACTTATCAATTGATATACATTTTGGTATTACGGTTGTCCATTGATAAGTTTTTCTCTATTGTGAACAATGATCAAAATACAATTGTGAATAGGTGCAATTTTTGTTTTGACGTTTCGTCGTCGTTGTTGGTCTTGGGTTTTTAACTTGCGGATTGTTATTAAAAACCACTCACATATTTCTCGTGAGTCCAATGGATTTGAAGCATCGCGTATTTTTCTTCTTATAATGGCTCTCTTCAAATAATAATTCTATGGATGACATTATTCACTGACACTTGAAAATAAAATAGAACCATTTATTTCACAAAACTTATTTTATTTGACTAAAAATGTTCAACAATGAGGTTTTTTTAGTAAAAAAATATGAGAAAAATCTATCAGGAAGAAATTTGTAATTGATGGAAAATTTGATACATAGCAAAATTTTTGACATCTATAATACCGAGTTTATTAAAAGAACTATTCACAATAGATCTCAAATTTTTAGCAAAGACACAATTTACCAAAAATTTTGATAGTCGATCACGGTAATACCGATTCATTAATTATGTTGATAAATATCAAATATCGTATTGATATTTGACAACAGTAATGTCTTAGGTTAGGTAGAAATGGCTGTCAGGAAAACGACTGACACACTTAGACCACTTATTTGTCCGTTGTGATACCATAATTTTGCAAGGAAATTGCTCACAGAATAGAGGCCTTAGATTCATAAAATCCAACGATAACCTTTATTCTGGTATGTTTGACCATAATATAGTTAAATATACCTAAAAATTTGTTAAATATATCAGAAATCAAGTTAAATATACTAGAGTCAGCAATTGCACTGATAACGGCGAAAGAGTTGTGGATTTCTGCAACTCAGGTAGCACTACTTCTACTTCTAACTAAATTGACAATTAGCCGAAGTTTTAGTCTCTTAAGTGTTCGATAGAGACGATGTGCCGAAAAATTGGAATGAAAGCAAAAGAGTCGGAAGGCCAAGAAGCACATGGCGAAGAACATTCGAGGAAGAATCGGAGAAATTTCTGAAGAGCTGTAGGCAGCTGACATACATCTCAAGGACCCGTACAGGATGGCGCACAGGAGTAGTAAAGGGAATTTGCCCAACTAATAGTTCATAATAGTACCCAGTGATGCAATGGGTAATGCGATAGACTTTGACATCAAAGGTCTGGGTTCGAATCCCAGATTCCAACTTCTAATAATAAAAAAAACATTTTTTTCAATGGTACTGGCTTTTGCCAGTAGTCTGTAGTCTGTTCGGACTCGTCGCTCATTTGTAGGTCTTTAACTTGCTGCAAATTTAAGACACGATCATCGAAAGTGGTAATGCGGGTTCGTTTTACTTTACCGACAAAAAACAGCCATTCAACTTTGGTAACATTAAACTTTAGAGAGTTCAACATCGAACAAAGCTGTTAAGATCAGGGGTCGAATTACGGCATACGTTCGTTAACGAATGGTTGCTATGTGTCCCTATCGTTTTCTAATAATTAAATAGAGACAGAAATTAGTCAAAACGTTAACGTATGATCGTAATCGTGTGCCGTAATTCGACCCCAGAATTAAATCAGCTTATCATTTTTAATCGTTGAAGTTCGAAATCCGAAGAAAAGGGAAAAGGAACATGAAAAGCTAAGGGTGCTGCCTTCGGCGACAAAATTTACTGGATTAAAAGGAACAGGGAGAAAAAATAAAAGGGGAAACAAGACAGAGCCTTGCGGGACACCAACATTGATTTTGTAAGTTTTAGATTTAAATCCAATAAGACTTGTATTCAACAGTCCGAAAGGAACCTTCTAAGCCCATGATTGCATATGGGTCACTGATATCAAATACGCGCATTTTCAACAAGATAGCTTAATGCCAAAATCTGTCAAATATCAAGAGCAATGATCTTACTTTCTCCAAACGGATGTGAGATTTATTCCAGTTCTCGGTGAGATAAACCATCAGCTCACTGTCAGTCATTAAGAACCTTTCGTTCGTTCGGATATTTCTTAAGCAGATAGAATAGTATTAGAGCTAAGTATGTGTTTCTCAGTAAGTAGGTCGCTCATGCTTTGTCGGAACAGAAGAAACAAGTTACTGCACTAATTTTTGCAACAAATTATCTCAAGACACTTTAAATGCATTTTTAGTGGTTGACAGATTTTAAAAATTTAATTACACAAGATTTGAGTGATGAAGGATATAATAACTGCTAGGTGGAGAATGGAGAGAGGTACCCCATAGACAAATTTAATTTCAACAATAAACACCATGTTTTTGATTGTACACAGCTTTCTTTAATTTGTAAGCTCATTTCACTGTAAAAAAAAAACACAATACAATGTAACTGTGGATATAATATAACAAACTCCCCGTCACGATAGAATACCCACACAAACAGAAAGAAGAGTGATAAAATATTTAGCAAATTCACAAGAAAAACTTAATTAATGTAAAGATATACTTAGATGAGAGAACTTTTTTTTTTTTTGTATTTTGTCATAAAAAGAAAGTCTCTTTCACTATAGTTTATGCTTTTGTAAGGAGCATCTCATTGTGTTCAGAGCCAACATCATATCGTCGTAGTCGTCGTCACCATTTGCCAGCGGGGAAACCATTCTTTTTCCGGTTATCACTTTTTTTTTTGCAGTTTAGTCATCGTGTCACATAAAGTATGAGAAAGGCAACAGTGTTATAACGTATACCCCGTTATTTAATGACATTTTTGCGATTCAAGAACATATTATGCAGGCGCAGCACAGGAGACGAAAGAAGAGAATATACGTAGTGTACGTAGGACAGGCGATGACGAGGCTTAAGGCTTTTACATTTCAGCGCGCAAAACATCAGAAAGGAAAAATATAATAAAAAAAAAGGGTTGCTATAGCTTCTTTTTAAAAGGGGTGGAATGGGGTACAGGGTGGAAAGTTGAGGGTACGAAGTCAGCCATCAGAAGAAGAATAGGAGGTGTGGTGGAGGTGCCTTGCGTTGAAATAACATTTCGTAAAGGATAATAAAGTAAATGGTTTGGTTACGCTTCGTTCCCCTCTTGTTTAAAAAAACTTTTCATTGTGTTTCAGTCTTTTAAAGCTGATGCTGGATGGTTTCAACGCAACGGTCGCGCCGCGCCGGTATAGCAGAGGAGTCAGGTGTTTTCAGAACGCAAAATAGAGATTCTTTTTTTTTTTGTTTTGAAAAAAAAAAGATAGACGAACCTTTTTTTTTAAGTCACTTTCCTCACATTCAAGAAAATAGAAAAAGATTTACTTTTTTTTTCAATTTAATTTAAAATAAAAGAATTCAAAAGCAACTGCAGTTACTTTATGGTATTAACTTATTTTGTTTTGAGAATCATCAGGAATAAAATGTGAGACAGTTATTTCTGAGGGATTTAAAGCAGACTACCACGTGTTACCTAATTTATAGAAAAAAAGAGTGCTTTAACTTTGCAAAATTTAAACATTTCTTGTAGAGGAGAACGGATAAAGCAAGAAATAACTCACCTCGGTGTCACAAATTAGTTTAAAAGAGTTGACTTTAATTAGACATAGAACATCTTTTAAATGGAAACCGGTTGACATAAGTCTTTAAGCAAATGCTTGAAATTATAATGCAGTCAAGGTTTTCGGTTTATTGTATTCCTAAATTTCCTTGAAGTTTTAGAGAAATAAAATATTCTCGGTTGACTGAGTTGTTTTACTCTTCCGTCACACCGAACAAATACATTGCAAAAAATCTTAGAATTTTTGGACTCAATCGATTCAAATCGTTCAACTTGAAAACAACGAGAGCCTATCTCTTATTTGAATAGCCTCCGTACACCTTCAGTTAGAAATCAGCCATTATACAATTTTTTCAGATTTTTTAAATTTTAAGGGGTTATATCTAGCTGTAAGTGCAAAAAAACGTTCTTTTTTGCGGATTTTTTGTGAAGAGGCATTTCATTATACAAACATAAAGAATACATGTACATATAGCAAATTTAATGTATAAAAATAATTCGCTGTGTATTTAGAAAAATATTGGGTTCCGTTATTTTTGTAGTAGATCTCTTAGACGACCTCCAAAAAAAGCTGTCTGGCGGTGAGCAAGATATCTCTGATACAAATCACCCAAAATTGAAAAATTCAAAATATTCATTTCCAGGATAGACAAATGCAGGTAATGAACGAAGGAATAGTCAAAATTTTGATTTTTGACAAAATGGCGGCTTCTCAAAGACAAAAATCGTTTTTTTCACGAAAATTTACACTTTAAAATGGCATACAAAATCCAATTATTGTCAAAAACCTTTTTCCTTCGTTCATTACCTGACAAAAGTATCAAAGAAAATTCAGTAAAAATTTCAAGCCGATCGGTCCAGCCGTTCCGGAGTAATCGTGCTCAACGCCAGACACATTTTTTTTTGGAGGTTGTCTAGGAGATCTACTACAAAAATAACGGAACCCAATATTTTTTTTTAAATACACAGCGAATTCTTTTTATACATTAAATTTGCTATAGGGATATGTATTCTTTAGGTTAATATAATTAAATGCCTCTTTACAAAAAATCCACAAAAAAGAAGGTTTTTTTTGCACTTACAACTAGATATAACTCCTTAAGAGGTTGAATTTGATTTGCAAAGTGGTAATTTTTTTTGCAAAATGCTGAATATGTTGTTTGTCTACAAAAGCGAAGCTGTGAGAAATTGTGGATATTTAAGGCGTTTTCAGTGGTCTGAAAATGAGTTGAAGCTCCTAATGTCAAATTTTTATCTTAATTACAATTTCTGTACCTACAGAAAATGGTTATGAATCTATTAAATAAAACTCTTAGTTGGGTTGTGCCTTGTGCCCATTTTTTTTATATGACTATATCTCTTGCAGGGAAAGAGCTACAGAGCTCTCAAATCTCAATTGCAGTCAGGGTTGTAAAAAATATCAATTTAAAAAAAATAATTTGAAATTAAAAATAACATTTTTATTGCAAATAAAAAAAATGCATTGAAAAAAAAAAAATTTATTGCATTTATTTTTTAATTTGCATTAAAAAAAATTTGCATTGAAAATAAAATTTTTATTGCAAATAAAAAAATGTCTCCATTGAAAAAAAAAATCAATGAAAAATGTATGCATTAAATATGTATATTTTTTAATACTTGTCGAATTTTTTAAAATTTTGGCTATTTCACCTTACATAAACTTTTTCAACTATAATATTGAAGACAATATAAGATCAAAAAGTTAAAAGTAAGAAATTCGAAGGTTAAAAAAAAATATTTAATGCACACATTTTGCATTGATTTCTTTTTTCAATGCAGAAATTTTTTTATTTGCAATAACATTTTTATTTCAGTGCAAAATATTTTAATTTGCAATAAAAATTTTATTTTCAATGCAAATTTTTTTCACTTGCAATAATTTTTTTTAATGCAAAATATTTTTAGTTGCAATACCTAAATATTTTTTTTCAATGCAAATATTTTTCAGTTGCAATAAATATTTTTTTTTCAATGCATATTTTCTCTCATTGTATCTATGCAATGCATAGATACAATTCCTTTTTCGATTACTTTGCCCAACTATAACTTGGTCTTACATATTCCTTTTTTAAATTTGTTTTGCATTTTCATTACAAGTCGAAAAGTTCATTTCACTTTTTGTTTACTTTTGGGGTTACCAATAATCAAATTTAAGGCTCACTTAAATATTTAACTGAATTCTTTTTATTTCACAGTAGGTACCACTATAACCAATTTAAAGCTAATTTAATAGTTGTTGGTATGGTAAAATAGTTAAATATTTATGTGAGCTTTAAATTTGATTACCTATTTGTGATGCGCTATATTTTTGATCATTTAAACTTAAGTTTCAGACATCAGACTTGCATTTACATCTTCTAAAGTTGTGACCAAGTTGTTGAAAGAATCAATCAAACGGGTCATTTTCAGACAAAAAAAGGAAAACAGAATTCTTCGATGTCAAAGGTTTTGAAGATCTACACAATTATAAGCTGGAATGAAGACTTAACTTGTTGGTCCACCAGTTAAATGCTCAGTTTAGTAAAGGGTAGTAAAGTTTTATTGAAAAATTCAAAATCAAAAAAATTAAATATATAGAAGGGGGAAATGTGGTATTAGTGAAGGCTCATCTTTTTTAGAACCTTAAAATATTTAAACATTTAGACGAAACATTAATCTAAGAATCTTGAAACTGAGTCCATTTTCCCTCGTAGTAGGTACCAACCAAAACCCCAAAACAGATATAAACTTAAGTTCAACCCTGTTCTCATATTGATTCTGTCCGTATCCTTATGACCAATAAAATCCAATTTTACATTTAATACATATTAATAGCACTTAACTCTCGTTTTCAATTCCACAGTAATTGTCAAAAATTTATTTGTCAACACTCTCAATTGAAGGTATTATAGGGATATCACATAGTTTTTGAAAAATAAAAAAAAAATACTTGAAGACTAGTGCAGGCGCCACACATAGAAACAATAAAGAAAAACACACACAATAATAAAACTTGAAATTAAATTGTTATCATTAAAAATGATTGAACATTCACTGAAGCAACACTCAAACGCAATTTATGTTTAAGCTCTCACACACAAAGTGTTGTATATGTGAACGAGCAGCAGCTATTAACACAAATTATACTCACCATGAGTTTCTATAGTATCTCTGCCTCCAGGCAGCTGTATGGCCGAACCGAATCCACCCAATTTGACTGGAGCCGAGTTGTCTGCGGTAGCTAGAAGGGCACAAGCTGGCCTTACATCCCGATGCAATATATCATTTTCGTGGCAATATCGAAGTGCCTCAAGTATTTGGCGCATATAATGACTAAACATGCATTTTCATTATTTGTTAGATGATATTAATGAAAATGAAAATGAAAATTGAAGTTGCACTTACCAAGCTACTGCTTCGCTATACACAAATCCTGCTACCGCTCTGCGAACAACCTCAAAACATAAATCAGATCCTTCCATACTGAAAATGAAAGAAAAAAAGTAAACAAATCAGTTTATTTGTTAAACAGAATATTTAATGCAGTTTTTTTTTCTTAAATTAGAAAAAAATATGAAATACAAAAAGTTTTTTTTATGTTGAAGCAACAAAAAAAAACTGAATGCAATGAATATCCTTTGCGAAGTTTTACCATTTTTTTGATTTTTATTTTTTTTTTTTTTCTCAAAACTTTGATGAATATAAATGATGGAAAGTTAATTTTGCACGAGTGGCAGCTGTAAACAGAAGGACACATCCTCAATACTCGAGTCCTTACAATGTTTGGGTAGGTTTTATGTTTCAACAGACCGCTTCCATATCCGTCGATAATATTTTGTTTTTGCTTTATTTTTCTATTTTTTTTAATTTGTTTTTGACACTTTTGTTAGGAATTTTTGATGACTATAAAAGTTTGTAGTTAAGGTTGTTTTTATTTGTTGTTGCTGTTTTGGCAGTTTGTATAAAGTAGCACAGGTAAAACGGAAAAACGAAAATAATATGGATGACTGGGTTTCACGTTTTTGCTCTTTTAGTGCAAATTGTTTAAAATTTATTGGTAAGCATTATTGTACAACCTGAATTGAATAATTATGTTTTTCATTACAATGATTTTGAATAAATTCAAATTTTGAATTTATTTTTGTGGGTTTTAACCACAATGAGGTTTTTTTTTTAATCACTATTATTTCCAAACAAAACATTAGGGTTAACAATCAACAGGCTTGTATGAAGCAATGGACTTGTATGAAGACAGAGGCCATACTCTAGCTCAAGCTTATGCGGCATTGAAGTGCGCATCTATGTAAGTACAATTTTTAATCGAATATAGGGTGATGGCACCAAATGTTGGCCAACTCTAGTAGTCGAACATGCATTTTAAGATATCCTACATAGGGGAGTTATGGGAGAGGATGGATACAATGTTTGAGTTTCGAGCAATGCTTAGTCTCGGTTGTGATTTACTAGTTTCACCTGCGATTTGCGAGTTTCGCAAGCGATTTACTAATTTTGACAGCGCTTTACTAGTTTCAAGCACGATTTTTTAGCCTCGAGCGGTTCTTGTTTCGGTATGATTATGATTTACTATAGTTTTTGCGACGGTTTACTAGTTTCAACTACTTTTTACTAATTTCGGCTGCGATTCACTAATTTCGGATGCGATTTACAAGTTTTCATTACGATATTTCAGTTTCGAACGATACTAGTATCAAATGTGATTGTTATTTTGTTTAGCCGCGAGAAATACTTGTTTCGGTTAGATTGTGATTTACTAGTATTTGCGACGGTTTACTACTTTCGGCTGCGATTTACTAGTTTGGAGTAAGATATTTTATCTCGGAGCGACACTTGTATCTGTTTCGGTTGCGATTTACAAGTTTCGGCTGCGATTTTCCAGTTTCAGATGCCACTCACTAATTTCGGCTGCGATTCACTAGTTTCGGGTGCGATTCACTAGTTTCGGCTGCGATTCACTAATTTCGGTAGCGATTTACTAGTTTTCATTACGATATTTAAGTTTCAAGTGACACTAATATCAAATGTTATTGTGATTTACTGGATTTGATACGTTTTACTAATTTTGACTGCGATTCATTGGGTTCGACTGCGAGGTACCAATTATGTATTTTACAAGTTTTGGGTAAAATTTTGTTGTTTTGACTGTCATTCGTCAGTTCTTAAAGTTTACTCTTAAGCCTTAACCTTATTTATCACACTAACAAGAGC
Source organism: Episyrphus balteatus (assembly GCF_945859705.1). Taxonomy (NCBI): domain Eukaryota; kingdom Metazoa; phylum Arthropoda; class Insecta; order Diptera; family Syrphidae; genus Episyrphus; species Episyrphus balteatus. The sequence continues at coordinate 730,736 of NC_079136.1, read as the reverse complement.
AATATTTTGTTTTTATATTGAAACATGTATTTGATTGACGTTTTATAAACAAAGCGTCATAATGAGTCTCAATTATTAATATTTTTTAAATCAACAGCTTCCTCCAATAATAATTGTAGGTGTCAGCCTGCTACTTAAAAAAGTTTTATAACTTCAAACAAAAACATTTAATGAAAAATATCAACAAAAACACATTTTTTTTTTTTATTTTAATATTTTAAGTGTGTATTTTTAACACCGACTGTGTTTACATTGATAATGATCCCTGGGATACCTACTCCTGCCTGTGATGTCTCCCAAACATGAGTTTATACACACCGATAAGCTATTAATTAAAATGGCATTATTATAAAGAAAATCGAATATTTATTTATTCTATCGTGAATATTTAATTAAAGGCCGCTTAACATTTTGCAGGTTTTAAACTCTTTTGATTTCATTAACGATATACAATAGGATGGCAAATTACGTCTGTAAATCGATTTATTCAATATTTAATATTGTTGTCTGTCCTGCATCATATACAAAACAAAAACAACATCAACGAAAAAAAAAAAAGGACATCATTATGAGAGTGTTTTGAGGGTGGATGGGATTACTATTTAATGTGAATTTAAAAGCAACGCATAATGTGTGTTTCTCTCTCTCTGATGATGCTTTCCAAAAGGGATTTAACCAAATGTGACATCTTCATGAGCCGGATAGTTGAAGGGTATCACTCGGATGGTGGTCAAATGTCATTTATGTTGAAATTAACTACAATTTTATATGAAGGACAAAGAGCCTGAACTGGCAGAGTAGGTAAAACAAAAATGAGTGCAATAAGCTTCAAAGAACGTCTAAAAGCCATACATTCATACGCTGATGATTTTTTTCTTTCTCGTCCATTAGTCTTAGCAAAGGATAATCCACGAGATGCTTCACTGTGGAATGGAAAATATTTCACGATTTTACGTAGATGCTCGTAGTTGTTTTCAGTAAACTTTTGGTTTTGAAAAAGTACCTACATCACCAAGATGAGACGTTTCAACAGAAACGAAACAGACTAGTTAATGAAAGGTTTTGTTTTGTGTTTCTTTCTATCTACCAAACTTATTAGGTCGAAATACAAGACGAGTTAAAAAAGGTAACTAAGATGTGAAGATCAAGATAGGATAGGTTATAAATACGAGAGATTTTAAGTATTTTTTTAATTTTGATAATCAGTACAAAATCAGTAAAAATAATCAAAAAATTTTTTTCACTTCAGTGTTAAATTGCTAAAAAAAATTGGGCCAAAACAAAAATAAAAGAAATTCAACTAAGATTTGATTTTAAACATTTTTAAAACATACAATATTGAATAAGGCTATTAGATATTAAAAACCTTCTCGAATCTATATTTAGAATCTGCTTTAACTCCTTTGACTCGTACACTATTAACTTATAGTATAAACTATATTTTAATACTAGTTAAATTATTTATTTAACAAAACAAAAAAAATCTCTTTCTCTGTGAAAATCGGATTAAAAAGGATTTTAATAAGGGTTTTTATTTTTATTTTTTTAGTGTGTATTATTTAGAGCTTGACACAAAAAAAAACCATTATGGAAGTGAAAGCAAAAAACTCAGTTATTAAAAATTGCCTTCATTCAGATTATATAAATAATTTTTCATAATATCTATTTGTTAGTATAAGTTGTGTACGTGAAAAGTTACAATTAAGTCAATGATGAATATGAATAAAAAGATATAGTTCAGTCAATGAGGAAAAAATGTTAGGTATTTTGTGTCATGGTTTTAACACAATTTAGTTTTTATTTTAATTCTAGATCCATGTAGGCTTATTTATCCTTATGGAATTTTTTACCACTTAGTCCCATCATCTATAAATGTACCTATTTTTATTTTAGTCTTATAAAAATAGAAATAAATCTAATAAAAAAAATTTATAATAAAACATCGGTGAAACAAAAATTTGATGAGGCTTCATCATAAAAGTTTTTATAATCTATGCTTAGACTCAGTATACCTAAAACTGAGCTTACTCGTTAACTTTTACCTCAATAAACTCTATTTTATTTCAGGTTTTTATTTAATAATTAACCAAAAAAATTATGAATTTGAGTATGATTACCAAGACCAAAAGGAATTTATTCAAATATCAAGGTAAAAGGGTGCCTTTTTTAGAGTAATTAAAAAATTAATTTTATTCCTTAACCCTTTCGGACCCAGCGTTACTCTCATGTAACATTTTTTTAAAAATTCGTAAAAAATATTAAATTAAACAATTTTTTAGGTTACGATGGCTTAATTAAAAGATAATAATGCCTAGTTACTAAATTTTTACAAAAAATTAGTCGATATTTGATTTTTTTTTTTCAAAAAAATTTTTTTTTTTATATAGGAACTTCGGGCACTATGGCGCACCGGGCATTATGGCGCACCTCTCAACTACCATACTTCCAATACTCATTTTTAAATAAAACCAACGCAGAAACTTCTGTCTTCGTCGAACACGTGCTGGCTGACGATCGCAGGTCAGTGCTATTATTTTTGTTCCAAACAAAAAAGAAAACAAAAAAAAAATACCGGTTCGGGGTTATAATATAATATCGCTTTGTTTTTGTTTGTTTGTATCTCGGGAAGTATACAGTTCACGTGTTTGTTGTGAAGAGTGCAATGCAGAGTACAGTTTTGGTTTTGTTATACATCTTATAATATTTTAAATGAAGTAAGAATTGTGTTTGGTTTTTGGTGTTTTGTGAATATGTGTATATTTTGCAATATGGCGCAGATGCTATAAGGGCATTATGGCGCGACATTATACACGACTGCGCCATAATGCCCATATGAAGTATCTAATTTCAAAAGTAACTTACATAATGTCTGAATTTTTTTTAATTTCAAAATAACCTCAATTTAACTTTAATTTTATGATACAAATTTATAATTATATTTCAGAAATGCCGAATGTACGTTAAAAAAGTAAAGGGCTCCGATGTAAATGGGGTTCGCCATATTGCCCGTACATAGGGCAATATGGTTTTTTTTTTGACTATTTTTAATTTAATTTATTTTTTGTTAAAAAGCTTTTACTTTTATTCTTAAATAATTTATTTATGTTACGATTTTATGAAATTTAAATAAAAAAAATTATTGAAGTAAAAATTGTTGTCCGCAGTAAAGTTATTTGAGTTTGTGCTTAGGTATGCCATAATGCCCTACTTTACCTATGGTCAGTTTTGAAAAAAAGATATAAAAAATGTAAATGCAGAAAGTGTTTTGTTTTTTTGCTTAGAAGAAGTAGCATAATTTCATAAAAAGTTATTTTCTCAGTTCTCCGACTTTTTTTGGTGGTCATAGGCAGTGCATGCGTTTCGCCCAGGTACGACATTGGGCCCACTAACTAGCTGACTTATAAATTATGGTTTTAAACGGAATTCCTTTTATATTTATGGCTACCCCATGGATAGATTCAAAATGTTAATGGCCACTGATACAGTTACAAACCAGATAAGCCCACTTGTTGCTTTTCCCAAACCATACACAAAAATCTAGTGGGAATCGTTAGTAAAATGGTAACCAACTCTTCAACTCTCACCGAAAAAGCCGAAATCAGAAGTCTTCAAAATAAAAATTTCTCTTGCAAACAACCCGAAAAAAGAACAATTCGGAACTTACAAGGCCCACGCGCCAGATCTTCTCCGGTAAAGTTTTGGCAAGTGCAAAGGCAACTGGACACAAGACCACTTTAGATCCTGAGTAGGTACCTGACCAAAGTGACTTTCCAGTACTCTCCCACTTGAAAAAAAAAAGATTCCTAGAAAGTTCTTTAACGTTTAACTTTCTGAAACAAGAACTTTTAAATGCTTTACCGACGAATTAATTTTGACATTGTGTCGACAGTTTTAATTGCCTCATTGAAATTTTTTATAACTGAAGAAATCCAAACATTATGACAACAGTTTCATAACATTTTCGTTTACCGAAAAGCAATTTTATACTCTTACGTCGACATTTATCCTCTTTCATCACAACTTTACCAAAAAAAAAAAAAAAGAAAAACTTATTTAAAACTTCTATTCTATTGCCTCTTTTTGGTTGATGAAAGAAGTTTCTAAACGCTTGCTTATCTTTTAACAGATATGTTGACGAATTTCCGCATGAAGAAATTTTGCGAATGGAGACATATGCATTTATCTATCTACAATCTACTACATTAGATGCATTCCTATATCGTTAACGACGAAGGCATTATACCTATACTACAAATACTATTACTAAATTCTATAAGGATATCCCTGCTTTTCCTTTCATTCACATTCTTTTTCAACTTCCGCCAGGCATTTCACTTGGATAACGGATAAAAAAAAAAAACCAGAATATAGCGGAAGCACTCTAGAATGGCATCAAAATTAAAATACTCACATACATCATCTAGTACAACTTAAATACTATGCACTCGGTGAGCTTGAGTTGTTGTAATAACTTTTGCAACTTGTAATCCAATTTATTTTTCGGAAGGATGTTTCTCTGAACTGAGCACACAAAAACGGAAGAAACTGAATTTCAAAGCTTTGATACCTAGTCTCTTCCAACAACTCCCTCCTTTTCTCCAAGCAACAACTTGGAGTAACTTTTTTTTTTTTCTTTTTCTATCTCTACAATGTCGCGGGAAGAGTCACAAGGAGCACTTATGAAAATGTGAAAAGTCTGCATAAATTAAATAAAAAAAAAAAAAACAACCATCGAGGATATTCTGAGAAAATCAAATGAAACCGTTACGGGTTTGTTAGACGCTCAATCTTAGAAAAAAATTCAATTTAATTGTATAAAATTGGCCAAAGTATTAGCGTGTACTTACAACTCAAAGACCATGTAAAGCATCCCCTCCGAGCTGTAGGTCTCTAGGAGTTCGACGATGTGTGGGTGTTTCAGCATGTGGCAGATGGTGGCTTCACGTTTAAGATCTGAAATAAAGAAAAAAAAAAAACAGGAAATTTTAAACTTAAAATTGGTTTTTCGTTCAGATATTAAATTCGATAAACATATTTTACGATCAAGACACACACATTTAAAATTTTTAGTCATTTTTGTTGAAAGAAAAAAAAACGAACATTATACTCGTACAAAAGGAATCACTCTAATTTACTTAAGGGCTGAACCTGAGGGTTTATTTTGCTGCTACACATTTCTACATGGCCCGTTTGTTGATTGAAATGTACTCTGGAGGAGAAGAACTTGCAACTTGAACAATAAAGGCAACATGGGTAGGGCCATTGGGATTATATCGATTTGGGATTAAATTGATATAAGTAGGTACCAATAGATCCGGCAAACAGATGTTAATGCCGACAACGACCTATGTCATTGCATCATCTTGGCATCTACTACAATTTTAAGACAATGAAGACCACACTCAAGTGCAAAATTATACTCCAACATGTTTAAGTGTTAATTGGAGTACATGGGTTTGGGGGAGTTAATTGTTATATAGAGACCAAGAAGTGTCCACAAAATCTATCAATATCTTAATTTGGGAGATGTTAATTTTCAAGAGGTAGGTATAACAGGTAAAGGAATAAAACTAAGAGAACAAAAGGTTTTAAATTTTGAGTTTACTCTTTAAGGATTTTAATGATGTTGATACGTTCGAAGATATTTTGAGCGCCCAAAAAAAGAGAAAGAATATGAATATCATAACCCTTGTTTTTTCGCACTCGTGAAATTTACCTTTTGGCCGCCATTTTGGATTTTAGTTTTTATTAAATATTTCGTCTTCTGTTCATTTTAGGTAAAAGTTGTTTACACAAAAACCGTATATAATTTAATTTCGGGTCTTTTATCTTGGGAACACTTTTTTGATATTCTGAATATTAAAGAAATTACAAGCCAAAAAAACAAAACAAAATAATAAAAAAAAGAAATTTTTTTAGTTTTTAACAGTTTTTATCAAAATTATGAAATTATTCAGAAAAAAGATTGTTCACCTTTAAATTCTCTATAAGTCTATACAACCTTTTTTGTATCGCTATAAATACTAAAATTATAAAGTATTAATACGGTTTTTTGTTAAAAAATGCTTTGTATCTTTACCAAATATTGAATTTTAAATGTTTAGTTAGTATTTTGTAGCCTTTTTTTCAAGAGAAAATTCAAGACGTGCAATTTTTTTATTTTTAAGTATCTTCATTTGGTAAAAACGGAGTATTTTTTAACAAAAAAGTATTAATAACCTTTGTTTTTATAGCTTCATATATAAAAAAAAGTTGTAAAGAGTTGTGAGATTGTAACAATCTTTGAAGGTTTTTTCATAATTTGGATAAAAACTACTCAAAACTTAAAAATTTTCTTATTTTTTGTTTTTTTACTTTTTGGCTTGTAACTTTTTTAATATTCAGAATATTGAAATAGTGTTCTCAACATAAAAGGCGCGGGATTTAATTGTGTACGTTTTTGAATAACCAACTTTTACTTAGGATGAACAGAAATCGAGATAGTTAATAAAAACTAAAATCCAAGATGGTGGCCAAAAGGTGAATTTCACGAGTGCGAAAAGTCAGGGTTATCATATTCATCCATTTTTTTTTAATCGAATGAGCAAAAAAAAATTGGGGGTGGTACAAACTGCTGGGTCACCCATATATGAACATCATAAATGCATTGTACTTATTTGTTAAATATCGAACTCCAGATAACAATGCTATTTGCTTCAAGCAATGGTTGATGCTCTAGAGTCTAGAGGGAAAATTAATGGTGGAAAACAAGTCATTTTTCTTTAAAAAAAAAACTGCACTGGCGATTTTGATTACAAAAATGCGTGTACTGTTGCACAAAATATAAAATGCACGTCAAGTCGCATTTACATCCTCTTATGGTAAAAGTTGTTTGAATGTTAAAATTTCTTATAGCATTCATAAACAAAAATTTTAATTTAACTTACACTCTTTTATATAAACATTTTCGTTGAAAATGGCTAAGTCGTTTATGAGAAAGTCAGAAATCAAGAAAACGTTTCTATGGCGGGTACCGTTTATAACGGTTCAAAAAATATTTTTTGTAATTTAAAAAGTAGGACTTTATTTGACACAGTAGTATTTTTTTTTATCAAAGTCGTTAGAACTTTTTTTGAGAATAACTTTTTCCATTTTAGTCATATGGCAAGTACCGTTAGTTTTGGTGTCAATAAAAAAAAATTCAATTTTCCCTGTAGGGAATCACCAAAAACTTTTAACTACCAAGTTTGAAATAAATTGCTCAGTAGTTTAGGCTGCAGCTCGAGATAAAGACAGACACACAGTTAAAAAATTTCACGCAAGGATATCAGTGGTTAATTTTCACCCTGAGTATATGCATTACAAGACTAGCTTAATATTATATTTGCAACTATGTTTTTTTTTTTTTTCTAGAAAAGGTTTCAAAGAAATGTACGTATGAATGTGTGTGTGTGTATATGTATAGGGATCATATAGCATACATGAGCTTGAGTTTAATTTGTCTGTGGCTATGAAAATTTCACTCAGGGATGCGGACGTGCTTATTAGGAAACAAGGTTGTTAAAGTGGAAATCCCTGTGAGCCCTGCTTTTATATATAATATGAGGTGAAATTGGCCAGCACTTGTATGTAGTATAATAATGAAGGGATTATGGAGGAGTATATATTTATATATTATATATGTATGTGGAATTACTAAATCCTTAGCGCATAGGCATGTATCAGGAAACCTTTTAAGGAAATTACTTCACCCCTGGCATATTGTAGGAGTAGATATAGATATATAGAATAAAGGGCAAAGAATATAAAAAAGATAACTTTTAACTTCCATATTCGGTGGGTGTAGGTATATTATATTCATAAGTTAACTACTTCAATAAGATGGTCTACAGTAAGTTGTCGCAAGCCGCATATTTTGTCCTTTTTTTTGGAGAACGTAAATAATTTGAAACTATTGTTCATAAAAATAAAAGGTGTTCATTAATTTAAATTGATAATACATTATAATGGCTTTTTTCAATAAAATACAAAAGTTAAAAAGCTGCGGTTGAGGGATGAAATGATTTTCATGAATAAAGTTAATTGTTTGATCATTTTTTTGGTCATTTCAAAGTTGTAGGCCATAGAAACCAGAGGGTTACATGGTTTTCAAGTTAAGAGTTCATTTGTTAGTAATAAAACTTTATAAGTGGTCACATTAAAAAAGGGAAACTTATAAACAATTAATTTTGATGATTCATCTGAAATTATTTTACGAAAGATGGTGTGATATAAATTTTAAAAAGATTTATTGGATGTGAAAAGAAAATATTCTTGTTGACATTTCATAGAGGATGTGTTTTAGAAACTTTTTGAGTCAAAACAATACGTGAATATCTTAGCAACGAAAAAAGATAGAAAAAAAAACGGATAACAGATTTGAAAAGAGCACCGTCGTAAACATAAGACTGCATACCCAGTTCAAAAAATAAAATTTGGAGTACACGGCACTCCAATACTAGGGCGACGATATAAAAAGGGAGACAATAGTGTTTTAACTCTATGATACTTATAAAAAGCCAAACACTTGAAGATATGCCAAACAGTAAAAAAGATATCGGAAAGATTTTGACAGGTCTTAAAAAACCCTTTCTAAGGGTAATATTCTAAAAACCTTGGATGATAAATTTTTTTTTTCGAGTTCAGCTGTAAACCTTCAGAAAAGTACAAAATTTTTGTATTTCCTCATTTGTTTTGCTTCTTCTAAGTTAAGTTTTTAATTAAAACGCATCTTTTTATATTTTTGAATATTTATTTATTTTTTATCCAATATATTTCGAGGTCTTAATTGCCTCATCATCAGGGTCTAGAAAACATAAAAACCCTGATAATGAGGCAATTATGACCTCGAAATACATATATTAGATAAAAAATAAATAAATATTTAAAAAATATAAAAAAGATACGTTTTAATTAAAAACTGAACTTAGAAAAAGCAAAACAAATAAGGTAATAAATAAACAATTAACAATTTAAACACAAAAACAAATAAAAAATATACGATATTTTTGTTTCTGCAACAAAACTTTTGTAAACTAGTATCATTAATAAATCATTTGTTCTTGAAGAGTCAAAAATTTATAAGTTTAGAAATATATTTTCTCTATAAACCACAACAAACCAATATTTTGTTTTTCCTTAGCAATCATTTGTTGTTGTTTACCGCGCAAAATTTTACTGAGTTACCAATTAAACAGGGCTTTAAAAATTAGGACCTTTTTGCCTACATTATTTGTATTTTTTTAATGTCTATAATATAGACTCTATATATATATATTTTTTTTTTTTTTTTTTTTTTCATAAAAACACTTTCAGTTTCTCTTCTAGGAAATCAAATGAAACTCTTTATTACGATGTTTGAAGTCAATCGCTTCAGAAATAAGGCCAGATACACTGTGGGAAAAGCCACTATAAGGCAACGTAAAACCAATTAAAACCACATTAATTTAACTATTATTCGGAATGATTTTGCGTTGAAGATGAATATTTTAAAATCAACGTGGAAAAAAGGTTAATTTTGCGTGGTTTCGAATCCTAAATCCACATAAATAAAAGTAGTTCATCTTTGAAAAAAAAATACGTTTCAAGTTCAATTTATTTTTTCATTCAGTGTAGAGACAGACAGAATTGCGATTTTTTTCGCATTTTCTATCAATGTCATGTCGATATTTTTACGAATCCTAAACTTGTCCTTTAATACCCAGGCCGAAAGTATAATCATTTTTAGGAAAAAAACAAAACCGACTTCCGTGGATCAAAACTGGGTTTTATGGTTTTTAAAATAGTTCCTATGGCTAAAAGTGAACTAAATTGAAATGGGACCACGCTGCAGCCACCAGCTTTCCAGTACAAAAAGAATTATCAAAATTGGTTCACTCAGTCCAAAGTTATGCGGTAACAAACATAAAAAAAAAAAAAAAAAATATACAGTCGAATTGAATACCTCCTCCTTTTTGGAAGTCGGTAAAAACTGATTTAGACATTCATTGAAATAACCTCTGAGCTCTAACTGGATATCCCTAACTTTTTAGTGTAGCAGATCATAGAGGTGACAAATTAAACGATAAGTGGGTCACTGAGGCGTATACGTAATTTTTTTATAGAAAAACTTAAGCAATTAATATATCATTTCTATCGCGGCTCGAAATTCTTTAAAAAAAGTGTTATTAAGACAATGAACTGGAAAGACCTAAGCCTAATCAAGAATTATGTGAGATGAGCGAAGTGCTAGAGATAGAAATCTCGCTTCATTAAGAATAAATTAACTTAAAACGGCGGTGATGGTAGACAATGGGAAGGGAATCCCTCAGGAAACAGTCAATAAACTCATCAGATAAAAGAAAAATGGATAAAAAGCTGTTATAAAAGCTAAGAAGGCAATATAAGATAATAATCTAATCAAATGGAGTTGTTTTTTTTTTTATTATAGAACCTTATTTGAATTGACTTCGGTTTCGCTATTTTTCCGAATGAATACTACAATACCAAAAGCGAAAAAAAACCACTCACTATTATTAATGAAGGACCAAGGAAATGAGAACTATATCTTGTAAGTATCTCCATAATGATGTTTTCTGAAACATCACTTCAACAATTGATTTTCTCCAACCTTCAAAAAATTTGTAGTAATTTGTAAAACTCAAAAGTCCTCTTACATAAATCATTTTGGCAAATTATTCAACTCAATACCAATTTTCATCGGATTCGCTAGAACAGTATTGCTTTTTCAATTGCTCTTTAATGGTCCCCACCGGAACTACTGAACAATTCTTGCTAGACTTGGGACTGACCTTTAATTATTCATTGCGTGTTAAAATTAGTAAACCACTTCAATCATAATAGCTGTGACTTTTTCCATCTTGTTAAAATTAAAATTCATGAACTTTTAATACAAATGTTGGCTAGCAAGCAACTTCATTACAACACGACAGAAAGAATTTTTAAGTCATTTGAGTTAGAAGGAATTTGTTATTATAAATGAAGGCACACAAGCCTATCGTGCTATTACTTAACTTACCAATTCGGTTGCTTAAAAAAAAAAATATCGTATTTAACGAAGGGAAAAGTAGATTAACGCCAAATTCATTTATTAAATTATTAAACATTCCATCCGAAAATGTTTTAGACCAAATTCCTCGTCCTTCTTTTATTTTATCTTTTTAACTTGAAAGATTTTCCCTAAGACGGACGACTTCTTATCCTTTTCAATACTTTTTGTGCCTTAAAAAACAATTTGCTTTTCGTACTTTCTTTTTTTTAAATACACCCAGAGAAAAAACGCATAGTAATTTTTAATCCGTTCTACATTGAATCAATAGTGAAAAATATATTCATTAATTTTCTAAAAAGTCGTCCTATGCTTAACTTACAGTTTGTCACATCGGTTTTTATAAGTGAGATGGCACAGTGGTAAAGCACAAGCTTGTCAACCCAGGTATAGCAGGTTCGATCCCCAGCGGATGCCAGTTTTACTTTTTTTATTTTTTTAATGTGTGAACAACTTTGATTTAATGTGTGAACAACTTTGATTTAATGTGTGAACAACTTTGATTTAAAGTGTGCTACTTTGATTCAATCATTTTCCACTTTAGGCTAAAAATGTAGTGATTTTCCATTGATTCAAAGTGGTTTAGATTGATTTTACGTTGTTTTTTGGCTCAGTGTACCAAACAACATAAGCAACAATTCATTTCAAAAATGGATTATACAAAAATTGATGGAAGGCTTACTAATTAGACAGGAATAACTCAAAATAAAGAGGCCCATCAATGCAATATAATAAGAATAACCAACCATTCAACTCTCCCAGCATTTTGTATAAAGCTAAGCCATCTAATGCCAGGACATCTATCATAAACTTAGCAAAGTTATTTCTTCGTTCGTGGAAAAGGGTCAGACACGTTCTTCATGGCTTTTTGTAAAAGACACCAGTGCCGTGGACCGAAAAATATCAGAAAAAAAAAATATATATATATATAATTAAGAGAAATAACCCTTCAAAATTGTGTATTAATGCCCCAACATTTTTCAAAGAAATATATATTTTAACGAAACAGGAACTTCCCTTAAAAATGTTCATAACTTAAAGAAAAAGAAGAAGAAGATGATGAAAAAAAGTTTGCTTATTATTGATCGACTGGCAGGCAAGACAGCGTTCGCTAACTTTTCTCTCACTTGGCTTTGCTTCTGCCTCAATGGATGCAGTTTTCTTTGGTGAAAAACTTGGACTTTCATTTAAGAATGAAAAAGAAGAAGAACGACGAAAAAAATAAACCCCAACCCAAAAGATGAAACTTTTTTTTACTTTGATGGGGGTGCAGTGTATATTAGTTGGCTTCTACTTCTTTTTTTTAACAGTCAACGTAGCGTGGTATTGGCGCAGTGCGAAAAAGAAGTAGTTAACAGTGAGTAAAGAGGTTTGTAATCAAACACCCCTGTGAGGGGATTCAATTTCCTGTTGATAATGTTTACAGGTAATTAAAGTAATGAAAGAATTGCTTTTATATGTATACGTACCGGCTGTACTCAGCCCCGGGCTGGCAGTAAACTTTGCAACGTCTACTATTTTCACCGCAAATTGTTGTCCGGATTCCCGGTGAATGCATCTTCTCACAATCGAGAATGGTCCCCTGGAAAATAAAAAAAAAATAAATATTAATATCAGATAGAAAAAAATTTTTTTTACAAGTATTTTGAAACTATAAAAAAAGTTTTTGTAAGTTTTTAATAAAATTTAAAATTAACGAAAACACTTCGATTCAAATTCATAGATACAGCAACTGTTTTTAATATTTCACTCATACATACATAAGGTTTGGATTTTCTATATGTTCTGAGTTCATTCTGCCAACGTTTGAGAAAATAGCTAAAAATAAGTTCAGTTTTTTTCCATGAAAACATGGGCTTTTCCTGTCAAATTGCGAACTTCTGTCGCAAAAAGCTGAAGGAACAAACAACGATTTTGGGTATATGTGAAGAGCTTTTTTTCAGTTTTTGAAAAAAAAAAATTATTTTTGCGGAATTTAGCGAAATTGAATTTTTTTCAGTGCAAAATTTGTTTTTTGGTTGGTTTTATACGTTTTAGACGATAATTTAGTTTTCAGACTTCCTATTGAAAAAAAAAAAGAATTCGCTCTAACATTTTTTTAAGGGTGGACAAACAAAAATTTTGGGTGAAATAACATGGACAAACGAATTAGAAAGTTTGGTTCAAAAATTTAAAGGTCGCAGTTCTGGCTTCACGGAGCTCAATCGTTTTAAAACTTTGAACACTTTTTCTGTAGGTACTTAACGCGGTAACGCTAGAAAGTTTTTTGTCCAAATTTTCATTTTATATTAACAAAAAACAAATAAGTGGGGTTTATTCGCTATAAATCGCTTTTTCAAAAGTGATTCAAAAAAGAATTTTGATTTTTTGAACTCACATGTTCCAGCAACAAGTTATGAGGGGCACCGCATTTCTACCCAGTTATGAGCTTTGGACGAATGAGGGCTTTCTAAATTGCAGCTAGATCAAGGGCGTGAAAAATGTCTTACATCTTCGGAGAAATTCTAAACATTTCGCAGCGTTTTAAGCGACATTAAACATGTGCTCATTCCACAGAAGGTGAAGTTAATTATAATAAATTCGTATACCAATCAAATATTATGATATTTTTTAATTTTATTTCTTTTTCGCAAGTTTTGTGGCAGTCATTATTTTGTCAGTTGAGCTTAAAAAATTTCTTAAAAAGCGTCCAAATTTTGTAAATTGTGCCTTATGAGATTTTATTTAATTTTAGTCTTTCTAATCTACAAAGGTTAAGAGGTCCTTTTTGTCGATCTTTCTCTGCTTTTGATAACAACACCTAGAACGATATTTTTGAGCAATTCTGGCTCTTTTGGCCGAAACTTCTTAAAAGCGATAAAATAAAAAAAAAAAAAAAATGAAATGCAGGACTGGGTCACACGTACTTGCTCTTATGTTAAAAGTAGCTTAAAATGTTAAAAATTTGTATAGCTTCACAAAACTAAAATTTTAATTTATTTATTTAAATCATATGAAATGTTTTCAAAATAACGAGAAAATACTTTTAAAATGGTTTATATATTGAAACTAAGTATGACATTTAATTTCTCGTAAAGAATTTTTGGAATTTTCTTTTTTTTTCGAAAAAAGTAGGAACCGTTTTTTTTTTAATTAGTTTTTTTTTTTTTTTTAATAAAAACTTCAAACATTTTTCAAAAAAAAATTTTGGTATTATATTCTGAAGACATCATCATTATTCGACACATAAAAACAAAATTTAAAAAAAAATTATCGACCCGTTTTCAAAAAATTGATTTTTAAATCCAAAACTGAAAGTTTTGAAAATTTTAAGACATTTTAATATTACGGCTAGTCAAACGCTTCTATGTAAATATTTTCGTTAAAATCGGTTAAATGGTTTATGAGAAAGTCAGAAATCAAGAAAACGGTCCTATGGCAGTTACCGCTAATAATGGTTCAAGAAATATTATTTTTATTTCAAAAGTAACAGCCTTATTACGGTAGTCAAATTTCAATACGATATTTGACTATTATCAACAAAATTGATAAATCGGTATTATGGTTTTTAAATATCAATTTTTTTGATAAAAGTTCAGATTTAAGAACTATTGTGAATAGGCCCATTGACAAATTCGGTATTACGTTTGTCAAAAAAAATTGGTATTTGTCAATTTTTCAGTCAATCACAAATTCCTTGTTGATAAAATATTTTTAAGAGTCGCGAAATTCAGAAACATGTCTATTTTTCGGTGAAAATGAAATTGATGAAGAAAATACTTTGGAGCAAGCAAAGATTCGAAGAAAATTACGCGATGCTTCAAACCCGGTGGATTTGGCAGAACATATGAATAATTTTTTTTTTTTTTTCATTACTTTAATTAGGTAAATTTTGGTTTACTTTTTAGATTTATCAAAAACTTCAGACTTTCGAACGAAGCCTTCCTTAATGTATTTTTAGATACATATCTCTTTACGAAAAGTTAAAACCAATAAAAAAACACCATTGCGAGCGTATTAAAATTTGCAGCTGTCTCAATATTCCTTCTGGCAAGGTGTTTTTGTCACTTACAATCTTTCTCCTACGTTGAGAAAACACTTAAAATAAATGGCATTATTTATTTTGTATTCAATATCCACATTTTTCAATATAATAAGCTAAATAAAATAACAACGAAACATTAAACGTCAAAATCAAAAGTCGATTTGCACCATTCACAATAAATTTTTGATCTTTGTTCACAATGGATCAAAAATTTGTCAACTCGCGTTCATAATACCAATTTATCAATTCATTGACAAATTTTTTCAATTGTCAATAAATTGATCTTTGACAACCGTAATAAGGCTGTATGACTTTATTTGTTTTAGTATTTTTTTAATACAAATCGTTTTTATTTCCGTTATATGACAGGTACCGTTAATTTTGGTCCTAAAAAAATTTAATTTCTCCTCTAGGGAATCACCAAAAAATCTTAATTGCCAAGTTTGAAGAAAATCGCTTCAGTAGATTGGGCTGCAGGTCGAGATAAAGACAGACACACAGACAGACAGAATTGAGAGATGCACTTTTTTAGCATTCTCCATCATCGTAATGTCTATTTCGATTTTTTTACGAATCCTAAACTTGCCCTATTTCATTTCTAAGTAGAAAGTACAGTAGGAAGTAAAGTTTTCAAATTGTCAAATAATTTGAATTTTTTACTGACATTAATATTAATTTGTTTTTGATTTTTTGCTTTTATGTTTTGATATATTTCTCGCTTAAGAAATGCAAAATTAAACAAAAATCCCTTTCATCACACATCCTCAAAAAAAAAAAAATGAAATTGTTAAAATGATATTGATCTTAATCAAATGACACTCAGTGTACAAGTACATCAAACAAGTAACGCCTGCTGCCTGCAAACCCCCATTTTCAAACTCTATGTATAATAAATTACGTTGGCATAGCCTTGACCTATGATACTACATTATATAAATAAAAGCACACACTCCACCTAATTCTTTTGTTAGAAGACAAACTATTGTTTAAATATGAGTCCAATTTCAACAAACTATAAAATAAAGTATATAATTAAATGATAAACACTGAAAGGTAAAGTTAAACTTATCATTTTAAATCTCGGGTTAAATGTGGTTTCTAATTTAGATTTTCTACTAAGATTACAATAAAACTATTTAATTAAGAGATGAAATAGTAGTGTGTTTTTGAGAGTTCTGGATCCTCCCAACCTCCCAAGCTCTAGTACAAAAATTTGTATGGGAAGTGTAGGTAATCTAGTACATTTAAGGGTGACTATTACTAAATTTTGGGAGGCATTTTTTATGATTTTTTTTTTTTAAGCGGCTGTGTATAGCATCTAAAACCAGAAGAAGATGAGGGAGAATGACAAAAAAGTCTATATTTAGAAATTTATGAGGGAGTTTCATACTTCCAATTAGACAATACCTTTACATTGATTGAAAAAGAAGGCTAGTTATATATGCACACACACACACACACACACTCACAATCCATGAAGTAAAATCTACTACTTTTTTATATTTTTATTTGTGCGTTGGAGTTTGGAGATGAATCCATATGCTATCGAGTACATCATTTTAATATCATTATCTACTAAATTTTAGGCGGTATTTTGTGTGTGTTTTTTAGAATTCTTGATGGCGATTGATAAACCTGTATTTGTTCAATTTTGTTTTTAGACCTGTATTTGTGTGTATGTAGTATCTATTTCAGAAGAGGAAGAAGGAAAAAGAACAAAATTTTAAGAACGTCAGGAGGGAGTTTGATAATTCCAATTAGACAATACATTGTTGATTTTAAAAAGTAGATTACATAGGGACACATACACCTGCATTTGTTTTAGGTTTGGAGGTGCTTCTCATCAATAGTCTCATTGTAAAGAAATTGTGAACATACAATTCGACATGAACGATCATGCTCGTTTTATGTAAAATATCCAAGTTCAATATTAGCGTTGCATGTTGTAACATGAAATAAGGAAAATCAGAAAGGGATCATCTGTACCTAATAGATATCTAAACATTTGATGTGGTGGTGGAAGTGTTGATATTATGTATGGGATGCGCGATCAGTGTATTACGGTCTTACATTTTAGTGTTATTGTTAACACTATTGTTGTTTCACTCATACAGGTTTTTTTTTTTTTTTTTTTTTTTTTGTATGTAAATAAAGAAGCATAAGAATGAAAGATAATAATAATATAAGCGTTTTATAGATTAAATGTTTTAGACAAGTGGTGGGGGTAAATGTATAAGAACTTGGTTTAATTTTCAAAATGATCATTAGTTTTCAAGTAAGCCGGTGAAGAAGGGTTTGCCTGAATCAAGTATATTTTATCGAAGCGGTGTATTCAACTATAATTAAATTCAAAATGTACAGTTGTGATAAATGTCAAAAAACATTTACTAGACGAGATAACTATGTGCGTCATATGAAAATAAATCATGAGAATAAACTTTCGGTGCTGTGTGATGTTTGTGGTATGATCTTCGACAACACTAGAAATTACCAATATCATATGAAAAAATATCACCAAATGACAGTTCCATATAATATGATGTCAAACAAAAGAAAAAGTTCTGATTCTGATATCCAAGTTAAACGAATTAAAATTGAGAATGATCTGAACAATGAATTAAAGCACTGCACTTATTGTAGAATGGATATCAAGAAATCTATGTTCCAAGGACATCTTAACAGTAATTTGCATAAAAGTAATGCTTCTAATAAGCATTTAGACAACGTTGAAGTGATCTGCACTGCATTTAAGAGCCGTATCAAAAGTTATAGAATTCGAGATTGTGATCGTCATATCGACTATAAAGACTTTATGAAAAAGCAAGAGTGTACAATTTTGGGACTTATAACAGAAGTTCTACAGGCGCAAAATGTTTTAAAAGTTAATTTCGAAATGTTTGGACTATATGTTAAGGATAACAGCGATGAAACAGTTACCGATACTAAGTCATTTAATACAAAAAATGAAGTAATAAACCAGTCAACGGATTTAAGGAAGAGTTATCGAAAGTTTACTGAAGACATCACATCAAAAAGCGAAGAATTCCAAGAACGTGATAGTGGGTGGGCATTGCAGGAAGTGTTATACCTCGAAATAAATATCAATAAATACAATCCTATGCGTGGAGCATCTTACATTGAATTACCAAGGAACATTCAATTGAAACATGCCATCATAAATGTGAAGAACAACGATGATGCATGCTTTGCTTGGGCGATTGTATCTGCTTTATATCCTTGTCAAGACAACGCAGATCGAGTTTCATCATATCCTCATTACAGTAAAGTGCTGAATTTAAACGGTGTGGAGTTTCCAATGAGTATGAAAAATATTTCAAAATTTGAGAAATTAAATAACCTAAGTATTAATGTGTATGGTCTAGAAAATAATACCCTTGTTGGACCTCTATTTTATACTTGTGACAAAAGAGAAAAACATGTTAACTTATTATATTTAGAAAATGTTGAAAACGGACATTATTGTTGGATTAAAAATTTAAATAGGTTAGTTAGTAGTCAAATTTCTAAACGTAACGGTGCATTGTGGTTATGTGATGGATGCTTAATGTATTTTTGGAGTGAAGATCGTCTAAATGAACATCTGAAACATGATTGTAATAAAGTACATACCATATTACCAACTGAAATTGATAATTGTTTAAAATTTAAAAGCTTCAATAAAAAAATGCGAGTTCCTTTTGTAATATATGCTGATTTTGAAGCAGCCTTAAAGCCTTTTGATACATGTTTACCAAACCCTCTAAAATCATTTTCAAACAATATTCAAATGCATGAACCTTTTAGCTTTGCATATTATATTAAATGCAATTATGATGATTCTTTAAGTAAATTTGTTTTATACCGAGGTGATGAATGTACCGAAAACTTTATGAATAATTTAAAAGAAGATGCGCAGCGTATCAGTTCAATATTAAAAAAAGAAATCCCAATGAAAACTCTAACTAAGGAACAAGATACTGATTTTATAAATGCTAAAAAATGTTTTATATGTGGTGATAACCTCAATGAAAATCGTGTAAGAGATCATGATCATTTAACTGGACAATTTCGAGGTGCAGCTCATTCGGAATGCAATTTAAAATATCAAATACCTGATTTTATTCCTGTTATTTTACATAACTTGAGTGGTTATGATTCTCACTTTATTGTTAAAGAATTTGGTGATAGTGATGAAAAAATCGATGTTATACCCACAAACAAAGAACGATATATTTCATTTACAAAATACATCAAAACAGGCATTAACAATAGTAGTATTCAACTACGATTCATAGATTCGTTGAGATTTATGGCGTCAAGTATTGACAAATTGTCAAAGAACCTTAATCGAAATCAATTCATTGAAACTAAAAAAGCTTTTCAGAAAGATGAAGAATTTAATTTGGTCATGAAAAAAGGAGTTTTCCCATATGAATATGTTTCATCAGCTGAAAAATTGAAAGATACAAAACTACCTCCCAAGTCTGCTTTTTATAGCACTTTAAATTCCTCAAACATAACAGACGAAGATTATTTACATGCTCAGATAGTATGGAACACATTTAATATGAAAACATTAGGAGAATACAGTGATGTCTATTTAAAAACAGATGTGATGCTCTTAGCTGATATTTTTGAAAATTTCCGCAATGTGTGTATTAAAACATATGATCTTGATCCTTGTCAGTATTATACAGCACCGGGGTTAAGTTGGGATGCAATGCTAAAAAGTACCAAAGTTGAATTAGAGCTCTTTACAGACATAGATATGATTCATTTTATACAAAAAGGTATTAGAGGAGGATTAAGTCAATGCACCGGTAGATATGCAAAAGCAAACAATAAATATATGTCCAACTTTGATGAATCAAAGAAATCAACATTTTTAGGGTATTTCGACGTTAATAACTTGTATGGATGGGCAATGAGTCAATATCTTCCAATAAATAATTTTCGTTGGCTTAGTGATGAAGAATTAAAATGTTTGAATATAGAATCAATAGTCGATAATTCTAATAAAGGTTACATTTTATGTGTCGATTTAGATTATCCTGATTATTTACATGATCTACATAATGACTTACCATTTTGCCCTGAAAACTTGAAACCCCCATATAAAAACTCGAAGAATACAAAACTAATTGCAAATGAGTTTGATAAAACAAGATATGTAATTCATTATCGAAATTTAAAGCAATGTCTTGCAAATGGTCTCATATTGAAAAAAGTCCATAAGGTGCTGGAATTCAACCAGAGTGCTTGGCTGAAATCGTATATTGATCTCAATACACAATTAAGGACCTTATCAACTAATGATTTCGAAAAAGATTTTTATAAACTGATGAACAACAGTGTTTTTGGAAAAACAATGGAGAATGTTGATAAGAGAGTAGATGTAAAGCTTATTACAAAATGGGATAGTGTTGGAAAACGTCTCGGTGCTAATTCTTTGATTAGTAAACCTAATTTTCATAGCCGGTCAATAATACATGAAGACTTAGTAGTAATTCAAATGAACCGATTAAAGGTTAAATATGACAAGCCTATTTATGTTGGGTTTTCTGTTCTGGATTTATCTAAAACATTAATGTATGATTTCCATTATAATTTTATGAAAGTGAAATATGGGAAAAAGTTAAACCTTTTATATACGGACACAGATTCATTCATTTATGAATTTGAAACAAGGGATTTGTATGATGATATAAATAAAAATATAGACTACTTTGATACTAGCGATTACCCAGTGGCTAATCAATACAACATTCCAAGAGTAAACAAAAAAGTCTTAGGGAAGTTCAAAGATGAGTGTTCAGGAAAACTTTTACTAGAATTTGTAGGTACTAAATCCAAGTCATATTGCATTGTAACTGAAGACGATATAGTAAAAAAAATAAAAGGAATCAAAAAGAATATTGTTGGTAACGAAGTTACTTTAAATGATTTTAGAGAATGTATAAATAACCCATCTACATCCTTATTGAAAACTATGCATTGTTTTAGAAGTAATAAGCATTTTATATACACGCAATTAATAAATAAAATCACTCTCACTTTTGATGACGATAAAAGATTTGTTATTCCAAATTCATATAAAACCTTAGCGTGGGGTAACAAGCGAGTAGAAGAATATTATTTTACGTAGACTTAAGATATAAAATAATAGTTTATGTTATACGAAATATTTTTATGTTAACCTATATGATAAGACGATAATATCAAAAATAAGGAAGTTGTTATTTTAAATAGAAATAAGATTTCTCAGTTTTGTATTTAATTTTAGTTTTATACTTGAAACATTATAAGCAATAAAATCAATAAAAAAAAAAAAAAAAAAAAAAAAAAATCGTATTTTTTATTCATTCTTGGATTATTTCGTTTATATTCAACTTTTGGTATGAGGAAACGGATATCCTCAAGGATCCATTTTTTTTTTTTTTTTTTTTTTTTTTTTTTTACTGCAACCCAAAAACAACGTCGTAGTTTATAGCCCAAAACGATGTTCATAACTATTAAACCTCTTTAAACTGCTTTTGAACCGCTTTAAACTGCTTTTGAACCGCTTTAAACTGCTTTTGAACCGCTTTAAAACCGCTTTAAACTGCTTTTAAACCGCTTCTAAAACGGCTTTTAAACCGCTTTAAACCGCTTTTGAACCGCTTTTAAACCGCTTTAAACCGCTTTAAACTGCTTTTATACCGCTTTAAACCGCTTTTAAACCGCTTTAAACCGCTTTTATACCGCTTTTAAACCGCTTTTATACCGCTTTAAACCGCTTTTAAACCGCTTTAAACCGCTTTTAAACCGCTTTAAACCGCTTTTAAACCGCTTTTATACCGCTTTAAACCGCTTTTATACCGCTTTAAACTGCTTTTATACCGCTTTAAACCGCTTTTAAACCGCTTTAAACCGCTTTTGAACCGCTTTTGAACCGCTTTTAAACCGCTTTAAACCGCTTTTAAACCGCTTTTATACCGCTTTAAACTGCTTTTATATCGCTTTAAACCGCTTTTAAGCGGCTTTAAACCGCTTTTGAACCGCTTTTAAACCGCTTTTATACCGCTTTAAACCGCTTTAAACTGCTTTTGAACCGCTTTAAACAGCTTTTTAACCGCTTTAAACTGCTTTTAAACCGCTTTAGACTACTATGAAACCGCTTTAAACTGCTTTTGAACCACTTTAAACTACTAAAATGTAAGACCGTAATACACTGATCGCGCATCCCATACATAATATCAACACTTCCACCACCACATCAAATGTTTAGATATCTATTAGGTACAGATGATCCCTTTCTGATTTTCCTTATTTCATGTTACAACATGCAACGCTAATATTGAACTTGGATATTTTACATAAAACGAGCATGATCGTTCATGTCGAATTGTCGCTACAGATGTTCACAATTTCTTTACAATGAGACTATTGATGAGAAGCACCTCCAAACCTAAAACAAATGCAGGTGTATGTGTCCCTATGTAATCTACTTTTTAAAATCAACAATGTATTGTCTAATTGGAATTATCAAACTCCCTCCTGACGTTCTTAAAATTTTGTTCTTTTTCCTTCTTCCTCTTCTGAAATAGATACTACATACACACAAATACAGGTCTAAAAACAAAATTGAACAAATACAGGTTTATCAATCGCCATCAAGAATTCTAAAAAACACACACAAAATACCGCCTAAAATTTAGTAGATAATGATATTAAAATGATGTACTCGATAGCATATGGATTCATCTCCAAACTCCAACGCACAAATAAAAATATAAAAAAGTAGTAGATTTTACTTCATGGATTGTGAGTGTGTGTGTGTGTGTGTGTGCATATATAACTAGCCTTCTTTTTCAATCAATGTAAAGGTATTGTCTAATTGGAAGTATGAAACTCCCTCATAAATTTCTAAATATAGACTTTTTTGTCATTCTCCCTCATCTTCTTCTGGTTTTAGATGCTATACACAGCCGCTTAAAAAAAAAAAATCATAAAAAATGCCTCCCAAAATTTAGTAATAGTCACCCTTAAATGTACTAGATTACCTACACTTCCCATACAAATTTTTGTACTAGAGCTTGGGAGGTTGGGAGGATCCAGAACTCTCAAAAACACACTACTTGAAATAGAAGTAAAAACACAAAGGACTTAGTTTTACTTTTTTACCTTAACGTGTGTGTGGTGTTGGTGGTTGTGTAGTTTCCTTTTCTTTTCTGTTTAACACCGGAAGTTTGTATACGGAAACGCTTTTACCTTCCTGTGTTTGAGTGTGTAAAGTAGTTTCTATTTTGATATTTTAAACTTAAGAAAATACGAACTAAAAAAAAAGAACTTAAGTTTATGTATAAGAGATTTGAACATTCCATCGGACTTAATAAATCATTGTTATCCAATATTTAATCTATATTGTATTAATCCCTACTCAATCCCTTTCAATGCCAAAAGTATTACAATACTTGTTGCAGAAGAATGAGGAGATTTAATGCAAATTTATAACAGACGAGATAAGCTGTTTGAATTATAACCGAAACAGATTGGGTATTTTATGTCCTCACAGGTAGAGATATAAGAAGTATAAAATTTTGTTGCAAGCATTTATTTATAATCACAATTAATCCAGTCAAAAAAGGGTTTCACCTCGGAATTAATGCTAATAGAAATTTTTTTTTCTCAATATCTTCGTTTTGGCATTCTATAACATACCTCAAAAGTCTAGAAAAATCTAATGTCCGCAAGTCGCGATTTTCAAGGTCAAAGCGCGAAAGGAGATTTTCAAAATTAGCAATAATAGACAATGGTATTATATACACATATGATACATATATGATACATCAAGTCAATCTGACGTCTCTGAAAAAAGTTATACCAGTTTTTCATCTGTCAACCCATATTATTATAACAGTTGCAAACTTACTACCGAAAAACCCTTAAAAGTTATGGTAGAGGGACCAAAATTTCTATGAAGATTTTCATATCCATTATCATTAAGAATCAAAACAATGCAATGAAAAAAACATTCATATCTAAGAAAAATTGGTATTTTTTGAGAAAAGGGGAAATTTTGCGATATGCACTAAAAAACATCCTGGTACAATCTTGGAATTAGTGCTAATAGGCTAATTTTTTTGTTTCTATCTTTGTTTGGATATTCTATAACTTATGTCAAAAATCTAAAAAATCGCAAGTCCTAGATTTTTCTAGACTTTTGAGGTATGTTATAGAATGCCAAAACGAAGATATTGATCAAAAAAAAATTCTATTAGCATTCATCCCGAGATTTAGCCCTTTTTTCACCTTATTTTATTGTTAAATCGGTTATAACGAACTCGATATGCTTGTTTGAGTAATTATCGGAACTTCAGGAATCGTTCTGAATAACCGATATCGTTATAACCTATACTGACTGTATTTGTTTTTTTTTTATTACAGTTTTAAACTCTCTTACATTAAAATAATTTAATTTACACAAATTTAATAAGAAATGATTTAAATTATGTATTTTAAACGCTATATTTTTGTGAAATCATACATTAAGAGAAAATACTTGTAGAATGAGTGTGTACATTTGTTTAAAATGATTTTATTGCTGGGATCCTGTGAAATCAAAATTAATTTGTTAAAAAATAGTTTTCCCTATCAGGTAACGCAAGGAAGGTTCTTTAAAATTTCAATTTTTCACCTTTTTGAAACACCTTGAAGTGAAAAATGTAATTTTGAGCGAAAAAAAACGGATTAATGGTTATTCTTAAATAAAAATTACTATATAACAAATTTAAAAAAAAAACTCTCCGGTGTAACCTCAAGTACAGAAATAGTGTTTAAAATTTCAAGAGGATCGGTGTAGCAGTTTTGAAGTTATGAGGGGGCACCGATTTTGAAAACGTGAGTTGTACGGAAAATGCTTTAAAGTTTTTAACAATGGTATAAAACGATCCGAAAAGAAGTACAGAAATACTTATAACCTAATCAATTTTGCTCCAATCAGCATAAGATTGTGTTCTTGTCATAATCCCGAAAACTGAAATTTTGAAAACCTAAAATCCCGAAAATCCAAAATCCCGAAAAGCCAAAATCCCGAAAACCTAGAATTCCGAAAACCCAAAATCTCAAAATCCTGAATTGGATCCCGAAATCCCGAAAAATTATATAAAATCAAAAATTTGCGCACATAATTAATTTTATATAATTTTTCGGGATATCGATTTAAAGAAAATCATAAGTATGAAGGTATGAAGTAAACACATTAAAAAAAAACAATATAACTGTTTAATTAAAGTAATACCTCTTCGAACTTGATTTCAAATTCTTATTGTGCTTTCAGCAGTGGGGAAAAATTTATTGAACCAAAATCAAAACAATTGTGAGTTTTAATATTTGAATTATAAATGTGTGTTAAAATTTTTATTTAATATGTGTTTTATTTTATGTTTCTATTAAAATTTCAGTGAACAGCAAATTTTGAAGATCGGGATATTGGCTTTTCTGGATTTTGAGTTTTCGGAATTTTGGTTTTTCGAGATTCTGGGTTTTAGAGATTTCGGAATTTCGAGTTTCTGGGTTTTCGGGATCTTGGGTTTTCTGGATTCTGGGTTTTCTGGATTTTGGACTTTCGGGATTCTGTATAAAAAAAATTTCGGGATTATATCCGTCTTCCCATAACATTTTAACATAACATTCTTGCGAATGCATGCATGAAGTTAAATTACAAAAATGCAAACAAAAATTTATACAATACCTCCCTTATACAATGAGTTCGTATGCTTTCGCAACAAATTTGTGTGTTGTTGATGTTGAAGTTACTATAAAGAATATATATCGCACGTTAAGAATAATTGTGGCACTACCTAAACAACAATGTACATTTAGAACCATCTAGATTCCGGTATAAGACTCGCATCTTTTGCGAAGATCCTCGTTCTTATAACTTATCTAGTTTCTACACGAGGCTCGCTAGTGTCACCTATATCTCAAAACTATGTTTTTGGTTTAGTGTCATTGTTGTTCTAAAGGTGCTAAATACCTAAAAAGAAGTCGCAAACTTAAAAAAAGCTTAGTTTGAAACTTTGGCCTTTAGATGGCTTTTCATTCCAGTAAAAGTGTTTCTTATAGGCTATAACTAGCAGACAATAAAGACGTTTTCAACGATACCTCACTTGTCAAATTATTATAAGTAGTTTAGAAGTTATGATGGAACAAACATGTATAAATACTGGCCAAATAACTTAACCCTACTTTAAGCTGCACTCGCATATACATTTAATTTCACATAAACATAAATGATTTTAATATTTCCATAACCATAACTCATAAAAAAAATTCTTTTTCATCTACATTTCATTAAATTAAATTCTTAAATGAGTAAATCAAACAATAACCACATTTCCTATATATGTATATTGTAACCACTTGCTAAAAAACAACTTCAAAGTAAAACAATTAAACCACAACACAACAGGTAATAACAATAATAATAATCATCATTCCGTTTGATCGATTTTTTTCTTCTCTCACTCTTTCTCTCTCTCTTCAAATCAAATAATAAATCCGGAATTGCTTGTGACAGCAGGAGCAATTAAAACATTGCTTTTGAAGACAGATTTTAACACTCTTGATTCTTGGATTTTAATCAAAGGAAAATTTTGACATGCCAAACACATCAACAGCAGCCAGCTATTCAGCTATATACATGAGCTATATGAATGTGGTTCAGGCGACCACAGAAATTCACATTCAAATAAAACGGATTTGGATAGAGGTTTTTTTGGTGATGGCAAAAATTCTATTTACACGAAGGCGTGCAACCAAACCAGAGAGTAAAAAGTGGTGGTGTGTCGCAACTGGTGGTGGTGTGGCTGTGGGATGAATATGTGTATGGTACTTTGAATGGTTTCCTAGGAGAAGGAAGGACCCGCCACTGCCGCTGTGTGTGCTACCATTCCTCCATGTGGATAAGAAAATTCTTTGGAAAATATCTTTCTTTAGAATAATTTTGTGCAAAGTTTTCTAATCCGCAAGTCTCTTCAGATTTATGGTTATACACTTGGAAAAGCTTCAAGAACGTGAGTCAGGATTAGATGTTTCTTTCCGTAAGTAGAATAACAAATTATTTCAAGAAGACGACGACGACAACGACGACAACGACGACAGTATTACTGGCACAGTGCATCGTCATCCTTGTCTTCGAAATAGGTGATGCCATATGCTCACCCTCTCTGCAATATCAAGATTTCAGTCTTCTTCTTCTAGAACTGCAAACATACCTACTTTTGAAAATCTTAAAACCTTTTGTGAATTTGTATTATTCTGTGCTGAAACTATCAGCCAGAACAGACGGTAACAGCTGCATAACACAAAAATAGGAAACCAAAAATGGCAGAAATAAGTTCCGGAGGTCAATGCAGACGTTACATTCTTATACCTACTCTACTTGACTGTGTACCTACACAAGTTGAGAGTTGAGAAAAAAAGTTCTTTGAGTGTTTAAAATATTTACCAAAAAGACTTCATTGAGGAGTGTTTGAAGAAAACTTTTCAATTAACCCTCCTTTTGCGGAGCGCAACTATGTACCACAATCTCTATTCTATACTCTCAAAAGCAACTTGCATTTCGAAGTGAATGCAAAAAAAAAAAAATAGAAATGTATTTTGTTTCCATTGAGTAATTGTTGAAGTTTGCTAAAACTTTAATTTATAAAACTGAAGGCATTATGCTTCGCTAGCCGAGATTTCCCTGCATTTAATTGTTGTACCTACATTATTTTTTTGTTTGCAATTAAAGAAGTTATTGGTTGTGCTTTGCAAAACCAGGTCATTGTGGGGAAGTGCGGTAGTTATATTTGTTGGAGAAATTGTTTCCTTCAGATTTTTTAAACTAATGGGTTTTAATTTTTTGTGTTAAGCCTTTTTTCAGAAAAAAAAAAAACAAAAATCGTGAAATTCTTCTGAAATCACCCTGTTTATTAAATAGTAAAAACAACAAGATTTCATGTTAAAAAAAATGTTTACTTGGTTTGAAAAATAATTAAAAAAAACTCATCCTCTAATCTGAGAAGGTTTTAAATTTTTAATTTTACTCGTTTTCCCAATTCAGTTGTTTGTAATTTTTTTTTTATTTTATTCTGTACAGAACTCCCTTAATAGTTAGCCATAAGCCTGTATATTGACTTTTAGATGCATTATAAGCTTAAAGAGCGCCGAAAATAATATTCTCTTCGTCTGGAAGTTTGTATTCTCGCTCTCTCTTTGCGATG
Organism: Episyrphus balteatus; assembly: GCF_945859705.1. Lineage (NCBI taxonomy): Eukaryota > Metazoa > Arthropoda > Insecta > Diptera > Syrphidae > Episyrphus > Episyrphus balteatus. The sequence continues at coordinate 702,400 of NC_079136.1, read as the reverse complement.
ATGGAAATAAAAGTTATTTATTATTTAAAAGTTAATTTTGTTTCGGTGCAAAAATTAATAAATAAATAGCACAGTGTTGTTGGCTTTTGGAAGGCGCTATTACTGCGTATAATTCGGGGATGGTTTTTATACTTTTGAAATTTTAATGTAGGTAGAGATATCTGGGGAGACTATTGCATCCTGTGGAATATATATATTTGGGTTTTGGTTTTCCAAGGGAATAACAAAAAAATAATAACATTCAGATCATCATAAATATAAATTACTAAATCTTTTGAAGTTGTCCATAATAAAAGTGGTGGTCGTCTATGTGTCATTTATTGGAATGGTGTCGGTGGTATTAGCTATAAAAAAATGACAACAGTAAGATATTTTTCTTTAATGCTTTCTGCTCATCAAATACAATGGTTTTATTCAAGATTCTGCGTTATGCCTTGATAACGTCTTATTAAGCGATGAAGACTGGCTGCATTCATGAAAAAGCGTTCCTCATACACTCGTTCCGCCTGAGGTTATTAGCAGTGTGGTATAGTGTCAGCAGATCAGGGTGTTAGATTGATCGATTTATTTTTTTGCACCAGGGGTTAGAATCCCAAAACAGCCCAATACTTTTTCTAAATTCTTCGGCAGTTTTCCCAATTATTGTGGTTTTTTAAGGGCTTTGAGTGCTTCAAGTTTTAAGAAGTAAATCTGATGCTTAGGACATTTTGCTATGCCAAATTTAAGACCAACTACTATTTTTGTGTTGCAGGTTATCCTCACTTCAAGGTTTAAAGTGCATTAGACAGTTTGTCACAGAAGCGTCTACAAAAGCAATTGTTGAACTGCAAAGTTATCTGTCACAAGAGAGAAAAAAAACAGAAAACTAAAATATGCTGAAATTTTGCTTATTCGAAATGGTGCCAAACCTGAATTTAATAATTATTCAATAAGAACTCCTTCTAATGTAAAGAAATATTGGTTTTAGGATGCATCCTGTTATTTATTTTGTCAGTAAAATACAGCAGTCTCGTACCTATACCAAAAAATCTTGTTGGAATGGCTCCCAACGCAACGGGGGGTTTCTTAAGAGCCTTGAGTGCTTTAAGTGCTTTAAGTTTCTATGAACAAATTTGTGCCCTAAGGATATTTTGCTTTAAAAAAACATTAGAACAACCGCCTTGTTTGTGCGGAAGTTCATTTTGATTCTATAGCATTTTAAGTTAGGTGCTTTAGACAGTTTGCTACAGAAGCATCTAAAAAAGCAATTGCTGAATTTCAAAATTATTTGTCAAAAAGAGAGTAAAAAACGCAAGAATTTGACTTGTGCTAAAATTTTGGCTATTAATAATGACGCCCAACAGAAAACAAATAATTCTTCAATAAGATCCCCAACTAAGAAAATATTTTTTTTATCAGAAAATCGCATCACGTTCGTATACCAACAAATCTTGTTGGAACGTTAGGTCCTTCAATGGCTCCCAACGTGGGGTAGATAATAATTCTTCTGTTAGAAAAAAAAAGGCCAGGAAAACTGACTTGTGCTGGAATTTTACTCATTCAAAATGAAACTCAATGCGGAGCATTCACTGTGATAACCATTCGCAAAATAGAATATTCAATAATTAAAAGCTGACGCACATAGGAGTATTGTCGTCAAAAACCTGGCCATAATTATTTTTCGTGGTTTTTGTCACTATTTCTGTTTAAAATGAGTATTCCTATAAGAAAATACAATATAAACCTAGTTTTTGTTAATTTTATTTTATTACCAAAAATTAAAAAAATTGATTAATGGCCTGTACTCCGCCTGTCGACATTATTTTTCTCAATTTTTTTTTTTTCCTCATCCCTAATACCCAATTCAATTTTTTTTCTCTCTTCCCCAATTTTAATTAAGATCACCCAAAATAAAATACACTAATAACATCAGTAAATTTAATTTAAAAATAAAAAACGTTGCATAAAGTAAGCAGTATTTTCTATCAGAAAGTGAAAAACTAATTGACCCTCAATTCTCTAAAGAGCACCTAAGAGCACCCAATTTTTGTTGCATTGTGTTAAAGAATATATAAACTAACTCATAAGTTTCAATTCATCGCAGAATAACGGGGTATACTAACACAAAATCATTAAAGTTCAAATAATAACTTACCAAAAATATCAAGTTTTTAGATACTAGTTCTAAGCCCGAATTAAAATAGAAAAAACCATCTAACATTTTCAAAACTTTATAAATATCGTTGATAAATAACTGAAGAATAATGCTCCATTTAAATTTGTTTAGATTTCTATCACAACACTTCGATATCTCATATAGAATAACACTTACCAAAATACTTCGCATTCAAATAAAAATGAGGTGGATGTAACAGTTAACTTTGAACTCATTTTTTAACAAGACACGATCGAAAAACAAAAAAATGAGTGCAGCATATTGACACATGTTTATTTTGCACCCATTTTGCCAAACTTTTTGGTGTCAATTTAGATTTTCAGAAAATCGACTTATGACCAGGTTTTTACTGCAAATACTCCTATGTGTGACGTGGGAGAGTTATCAACACGCTCCAAATCTATAGAGGTGTATGGCCAGATGATGGGAAATAATGCAAAGGACACTAAACACATTTATGTCTTATGAACAATCATATCATTTGGAGTTGGCTTGAAAATGTTAGATTTTGTTTTTGGAATGACTAAAAGCTGCATACCTAAATAAATTGGTACATCCTTTAGAAAATTGCCTTCTTCTCTAATAAATTTTTTCGGGCAAACCTACTGTTTCCGGAAAATTTGCTAGAAGCAAGAAATTTTAACAGTCCTTTAATCAGTGTAGAAATTTCATTCAGCTCCCGCTTATGCCCATATGCGTTTCCCGTGTTTCTTTTTTTCGTTATGGACGCCCAAAATGTATACTGTCCGACCTGTCATTCTTCCTACTTTTCAACTCGCAACTTTCAAAATTGGTATAATGCATTACTTTGCTAGACCCTGGGAACCCCTCACCCGAGCATTTCTTCTCTGTCCAGGATCAGTGCCATGTATAACACTGGTAGTGACTGGCGGAGAGGTTCTATTTCTTCTACAATATTTCAGTTTTATTTTATATCGCTCTCTTAAGTCACCAGTGATTTCCAGTCGTTCCAAGCCAGCGACTGATATGTACTTGTACACTTTTTGGTAAATAGTTAAGATGTCGCTAGCTCCACTCCTATTTTAAGAATCAGCTCTAAGTTAGTCTTTAATCTTGTTGGGCCTTAAAAATAAATTTGATTTTTTTTGATATTCCTGAAGTAATCTGCTCTAGATTAATTGTTATTGATGTAAGCACCTAATATTACTTCAAGGTTTTTTTTGTTCAAACTAAAAATTTAAATGCATAAAGCCGAACATAAGTGGCTATTAAACTCATTCGGTTTGTTCAGCTGCTTCACCAAATACAAGAAAGACAACCAAACAGCCCAGAACTAAATCTATTCACCAATTTTTTTTTTTAATAAAAGGATTTTAAATTTCAATCTCATTTCAGTTCATGGAGTTAACTGTACTATAAAAGGATTTGAGAAAAAATAATATATAAACATAAATTCCACACTCTGAAAGCTCAGTATTCTACCTGTGTTATGTATATTTCGTTGCACTTATCTTTTGGAGTTAAATGGAATTCCTGGGTTTTGCTCCAGGTTTCTGCTATCACTTTCCCGCATAAAAATCAGGAATACCTACTACTTCTACATTTTTCTGGTTATATAAACATAGGATTTACTTTTAAAGGTATCCTGTATGATATCGTCCTGTTCTGTTCTGTTTTTTTTTTTTTTACTTTGCTTTTTTTTTGTTCGTTCATGTATGGTGTCTGAGTAAATTGAGTTTTATAGTGCACCCAGAAAATGTTCAGCCAAAGATTTATATAGAATTTTGATGGGTGCTTTAATGGTGCTTTATTTCAATTTCCATTTAGTTTTGGGTAAGGCAAGTTATTTTTAGTCTTAGAGCCCACAATTTAATTTTTTTTTTGTTAAGGAACAAAAAAGGATGTTTCATATATTGTATTTACTTAAATACTAATATCGTGCTTCGTTGAGCAAAAACCATTTAAGTCTGTCTGTTTATCGTGAGGCAAATGTAAGACTTTGATTGAATTCTTGTTATACCTACTCTCACCAATGCTATACTCGTTATCTGCGATATTCATTCAAGATTTGATGACGGGAAATGGAGGAGTTTAGTAGGCAAAAAAAAAATATTTCTATTCTCTCACAGGTTGAATATCGGGGACTAGCCCAGAAGTGGAAGTTCTAAGTGGAGGTGGTTTGGGAAGAGGTTTCGAAAAGACTGGTATAAAATTGGTAAACTGCAGACAACTCTGAAGACCTAAAAGAGAAAAACCTCCCAATGTTCGTTTTTGTCGATGAATTCTGACATTTTGAAAAGTTTAAGCAACTTTAATAAGCAGTTAAAGTTCTCGATACAACACATTTACATAATTGAGTAAGACTTTACTTTCAAGTATTAATGACACAATCAGTGCTTTAATTAACGTCAATGTTTAACTACCAATCAAAGAAAGTTGAGAGTCACTTCCCATTATTCATTATATACCACCTTTACCCATGCCCAAAAGGAATACCTACAAAAAAAAATAACCTCCTTCTACAAGAATCAAAGCCCGGAACTTACAACAAACGTTTCTTAACGTTATAAACCTTTAGGTTAATGAATTCGATTAATTCATACAATGAAGGTCGTGAAGGTGGTATATAGAATAGGTACATCAAAGAAGAACGAACGAGCAAAATATATATAAATTGCTGCGCACATCAAAACCAGTTTGAATAAATTTTCAGGTCAAATTATTTTTCGTCCTGCTGCGTTGATTTTTTAATTTTTTCTTTTTTTTATTTCATTGAACGCGTGGAAGGAATATTAATGTGGTTGTGTCAAGGACTTTTAATTTAATAGCAATAGAATATAATAATATGAAAAGGTACTTATATAACTTTTGAATTTAAATATTTGACATTGAATCGATTTTGCGGGAACATTTTCGTGAAAATGGGAGGTTGGAACTTTTCTGATGAAAAATAAAAAGAAAGAAATGAATAATTTAAAATAGAATATAATTTCCTTTACAAATCACAGACAAGGTCCTAGAAGAAATTGTTATAGTGCTTGGTCTGGTTGTCCGGATTTTTTTTTTCGGTAACAGTTAACTAAATGTCAAATAATGACGTTATTTTTGTATAAAAACGAAGCTTAATATTTTTAATTGCGTGTTGTGTCGAAAATATGTGAAGTTTATTTTAAAATGTTGGGCATTTAATAGTAGGGCAGGTGTAAAAATAAAAAAAAACACAGCGATTAGTAAAGAAGAAGAAGATTGGTTTCATAATACTTCTGAAATCAGTAAAGTAGATAAATAAGCACTATACCTATTTATTTGGACTTGTTAAATTATTGATTTAATACAGCTTTTTACGGCCTTAAGTCCGGTGGAGCTCACTTGGATTCATCAGTTGACTTATCGTGAGAGACCTTGTCAATACGGAGGGTATAGACAAAAAATTGCAGTGAGTAAAATTGATCTTTTCAAAAATTATTCCCAAAACACAACCAGGTAAGTGATGGGGAGCAAAGACGAAAAGATCTTGGGTGTGAGTCTTATAATATAAAATTATTAGTATCATGAACTTGTTTTTATTTCAGATTGCGTGTTAGGAACATTAGGGTTTTCTTTAGGATCCCACAAGCTTATGTTTAAGGTTCTTATCCAGACAAAGAATCTCATATTGAGTTTTTTGTTAGCTTAACGAAAACATTAAGCATACTGTAACTTAATAAAAAAACCAAAAATAAAGTGAACTAAACTATTTTTAAAAGACGTTTCTTTTTTCGGATTTTTGGAGATTTTTTGGGACTTTGAAGTTTTCAGTACAAATTTTGTTTTTTGAATATCTTTTAAACGTAGGGTGGACAAACGACGATTTTAGGTATACGTATAGAACTCGAGATGGACAAACGACAGAAATTTGAAATTTTGAAAAAAGTCAATTTTTGGAGATTTTTTGGGACTTTGAATTTTTCAGTACAAATTTTGTTTTTTGAATATCTCCTAAACGTAGGGTGGACAAACGATGATTTTTTATTTGTATACATTTCTCGAGGTGGACAAACGATTGCCGTTTGAATTTTTGAAAAATAATCATTTTTGAGGACTTTTTAATTTTCAGTAGAGGTACACTGTGGTGTATGCGTACTTTTTTGAGAGTTGCTATAAAAATTTCTTTTTGGAATATCTCCTAAACAGAGGGTGGACAAACGATGATTTTTGGTATACGTAAAGAACTGGAAGGTGGACAAACGACAGCAGTTTGAATTTTTGATAAAAATTGATTTTTGGGGATTTTAGGGGAGTTTTAATTTTTCAGTGCAAAATTTGTTTTTGGAATTGCTCCTAAACGGGGGGGGGGGGTGGAACAAAAAAAAGAATTTGCTCTAAAATTTTTTTTGAAGGGTGGACAAACGAAAATTTTGGGTGGATAAACATGGACAAACGGTGGACAAACGAATTAGACAAATTTGGTTCAAAAATTTTGAGGTCGCAGTTCTGGCTTCACGGCCGAATCATTCAAGCCTAGATAAAGTCACTTTTTTGCAAAGTATCCGATCAGCGACAAACTTGTCTCAATCTTTAATATAAAAACCATCCTTTTGAAGTTCTTAAGAATATTTTCCAGTTTAATTTAGGATCGAGGATTACGTCTTAAAATGTTTCATAAGGTATTTCCAAATATCTGTCCAGTCATGAACTGAAGATTTTTAGATAACGTCAGAATTAAAGGCAAGCCCAAATTTTCTGTGATTTGTGATTTAGCTCAGTATTGGGGTTTTGGTTTTCGGGCAATGTTGAGTTATTTTTTCCTTAGCTCAAAAAGAAAATTAGCCGGATATTGTGTTGAAGATCCGTGGATTATTTTCCCTTTTCCCTTTAAAAGACAATTTTAAACAGATTGGCAATATTCTTTACAGCTTTAATTTTTGGTTTATGAAAATAATCTTTTGTAGACTTTAAAAGGGCCTCCAGGATAAAAAGTAAAATTTATGAAGAAGAGTAAGCTGGTTCTTGTCATCTACCTAAGGTAAGACAGATTTTCCACTTTCTTCCAAATATGATAATCATCCACGACAATTTCATTTGCATTTTTAGACCGTAACAAATATTTGCTAACGTTCAATCGGACTCGGCTATTGATTTTTGAGGTCGCTAATGCAGTCAATATAGTAAGTTTTGAAACAGGCCCTTGTCTGTCTTGTTAAATTCAGCCTGAAGGAAGTCGAAAAAAGTGTGACTACGGCATTTGAGGAAAACCTTCAACGGACCTGATTAAGGCAGCCAAAAGATGTATTTAACGTATGACTTAGTTTTTTTCCATTTTGGAACTACGCTCTGCATATACTGAAAATTGAGCAACTTATGTTGGTCTTTAGAAAGCATTTCTAATCAAATTGTACTATTCAAAATTTAAGCAATAACATTGCGATGCAATATGACCTAAATCCCCATTACCGCCCGGAACTAACTTAGATATGTAAATTTGGTACCTACCAGATCTTAAGAAATATATAATTTTAGTACATAGTTTGAGTCATTATTGGCTTCTCGTCAAATTTTTGACTTTAACGGTACTAGAATAGATTCTTTGGTCAATCACTTTTGTTTGACGGTTCAATGTCATTCCAAACCTACATTTAAAGTTTAAAGCCTTTGCTTTAAATAATATTGTGTCGAAGTATCATACCTATAGACGGTTTTGATGCATGTTGATTGTCATTCAAACTGTATACGAGACGGTTGGTTTTGTTGGGATCCCAAAACAATTATTTTTGAAGAAACAATTTACATTTTGGAATAGAAAAATACTTAAAACCCTCAAAAAAAATTCTCTACGTTCATGCGGAAATATCATATTTAGCAACAAAAAAGGAATGGCATAGGTACCTACTTCATCGTTCATCGATGTAACCCCTAAATCCTAAGGTAGATTTCAGACAAAAAAAAAACATACCTAATTCTATTGTATATTCAAATTCAAAATCTCGAATAGGGAAAACAAAATCGATTTTGTTTACATATTTATTCCCGTCTGTTGCGTTTAAAAGTAAATTTGCTTGCATCAGCAGAACCTAACCATCTTCCGATTTGACAAACATTATTTATTACTTCAACCAAACAAGCAAAGGCAAAAGCAAAAGCACGCAACACGCATTTAATTTGCCACCAATTACACGCTCCGATGGCAAGTGACAGCAGCCGTTTCAAAGATAACAATCTAAATCATGGAAAATATAATCCAAAATTTGGCATACCTTGCCTATACTATCTGCCTACCAGTGGGGTTATCTGCATGCGATGAAATCCTTTTTGCAAGGAAATGCTCTCCTTTTTGTGGTATCCTTCCTGCTGTTTTCCTGTTTTGTGTGTTGAATCCCATCATTAAGTTGATTTATATTTTGATGATGATAAAAGTTATGAACTAAAACAATGCACGCACTATGAAGATGTTATTATTTTTTAGTTTCACAGAATTTGATTATCCCTTTTTTTATTGAAAGAAAACAAAATAACGATATCTCGGTAAAGGGTGTTTCTTTTTAAATAGAAGCTCACCTTTCAAAAACTGTTGACGTGTTAATTTAATTTTTTTTTTAAACCTGTTACTATCGTTAAACTTGACAAACTCGTTTTATAAATAAAATAAACTTTGCCAAAATAAGCGCATCTATAGTAATCGTTTATTTAATGTTCAATAACATGTCGTCGTTAAGAAAAAATCTCTTAACAAAAAGCCTTTATATCTACGACTACTACTTTCTTAAAAACTTGTGGTTCTCTCCGTAAATCTTCTAAAAAATAAATTCAATATAAGTTTCAGTACATTTAAAGCCATTTGTGGTAGTTAGACTTACAAAAAAATGAAACCATACTTGCCCTGCAGAACGTTAAAAAAAAAAAACATTATGTTCGCTGAGGCGTATGCGCACTATTTTTTCGGTTTTGGTGTTTTAAAGCTGCAAAATGACTGACCTAAATTCTATGTTTGTTTTTTTTTTTACAAATTCCCAAGAATTATTAGCGTAGCTTTTTCGATCTTAAACTAATACTAATATTTTTTTCGAAGAGCATAGTATAAGTAAATTTTAAATGTTAGATTCTATTTATGCCTTTTTTTTGGTGATCAATGACAGCTCTTAGACCATAATTGGTTTGAATGTAAAAATAATGTCAAAGTTTAAAATTGCTTTACTAAAATTACTATTTTCCATGTTTTTTCTTCATTTTTATCAAATTTGAATGTTTATATAAAATTGCCGCAAAATAAACAGTGTTTTTTGTGAAGAAATGCGAAAAAAGAAATTATTAGTCAGCAAAGCAATTATAAGTCATACAGGATTTTTCGTTTTTAAAATATTATTTGTTCAAAGCTCCTCTTTGAAAATGCAAGACCAAAACCAAAGCGCCATTCGCTTTTTTTCTTAAGCAAAATTTGTGTTTCTATTCAAGTCACGCGCATTGTATTGTCTTAATGTTGCTTTCGGTTAAAACTTTAAAATATTATTTTGAAAAAAATTAACGAGTATTGGCTATTAAAAAAGAAATTAGAAAGAGTTCACTATGGCGTATGCGTACTTTTTTAAACTTTTTCTATAAGGGCATTAAAAAAAAATGTGAACGCAGATCTAGTATAGACTTGAAACTATCAAAAGGCTTGTTGAATTTGAATCGAATGCATAGGTATTACCTCCACCACTGCACCACAGGACACTGTCTAATAGCAAAACGAATGGGGTGTTCTCAAACGACTTCTGCAGGAGTTGCATGGAGGAAGAAGAAGAAGAAACTGTTCAAAACTTTCTGTGCATCTTCCCTACTCTCCCCAATAGAAGAAAACTACAACTATGAGAACTTTTCTGTGAAGATGCTACTGATCTAGTGAAAACACGAAAAAAGTCTATCCCTATTCATTATAAGCTCCGAGTGGTTCGACTAAGGAGTTAACTTGCTAGTCTTTTGTGGTATCACGACTGACTCATAACATTCTGAATATAATGGTGAAGTTGTAGCTGTAGCTTGTAGCGTAAGTTGAAGAATTCTCAACTTTTACCTCAGCTGCCGCCAGCGATGCCAACTGAGGCATAATTATGCCTTTTAGGCATATTTTATTAGCTAAGGCATTGAGGCTTATTTTTTGCCATAAAAAGGCATAATTTTTTTCATTCTACTCTTGATTTATATTTTAAAAGTTTCTCATAATTTTTTAAATATTTTGATAAAAAAAGACTAAAAACTAATATTTTCAATATCTTTTAAATAAAGGTTGTTCGAAATTTTATCTACAGAATTTGTTTTTACCATTTAACTCTTGGTAGTGTTTAATTTTTCGAAGAATTTTTTTCACACTTATCACTTTTACTAGAAAAGAATCTAATTACGTGTAAAAAGGTCTAATACGCTTGCAAATAGGCTAATATTTTTTATTGGTGAAAAAAATTGGCCGCTAATATCTTCCAATTATATGAAGCAACGTCTTGAAATATTCCTTTCGAAGAAAATAAGTTTCCGTTACGTGACAAATAAGTTGCCTTAGCCCCGATTTTTCAATCGTCAGTTAGACTATCAGAAGAATGAATTTCAATATTAAAATATTTTATTCCTAGGAATAATCTCTATCTGAAGTTTATCTGACTATTGAAAAATTGGCCCATAATGTATAAATTGATTAAATAAACATTTCGTTTTGTGTACTTGTGTACTTTTTGTATAATTTTTTAAGCATAAACTACGAAATTTAAATTGAGGCATAATTTTTTAGAAAAGGCATAATTTTTTTTCAAGTGAGGCATAATTTTGACTGAATGGGTTGGCAACGCTGGCTGCCGCTTACTTTTGTAGGGTTTTCCCAAAAAAAAATTGACAGTATTACAAACTACAGCTATACATTTGTACCATTGTTTTCAGCCAGTAAGGGTCTAAATGAGTCAGATCTTTTCTATCCCCTATTTGTTTCTGTTATCAAGATTAATATTTACACTGGACAAGATCACAAGAAAGACGATTTTCCAACAATTTTTTCCACATCATTGGAAATTTCTTGGAAAAAGAGAATGTGAACTGAGAGAGATAAAATACAAAATCGTATAAGATTAAATTTATTCTAAAGTTTAAAACAATACTTACTTTCCAATTATTTCACAAAGTTCGTAAACATCGTCGAAGAGTACTTCATCTTCAGCCATTTTAGCAACGAATTTGTTTTACAATAAATATCCTTAAGATTTTCACGTCGACGACGTTATTGTTGTTGTTGTTGTTGAAAGAAAGTCACAAAATCAAAACACAAACTCCGAGGGCATAAAACACCTTCGTTCTCGTCCTTCGACAAACACTTTGACCTTAAGTCTATGAACTCTTTATTTTTTCTCTCTTTTTTTCGCTCTCTCTCTCTTTCTATGGTAGAGTATTCTTATACAAACACACACGATACTTCAAAAAAAAAAAACTATATACACACTTACAACATGTGATGATAAATCACACGATTTGACACCCAAACAAAAACTTGTACAGTCGCGCTACACACTCCCAACTCCCGAAGTTAAAAACTTTTTTTGTTTTTTTTATTTGTTGTTGATACAAATGTTAAAATATCGAGTCACAAAGAATGTTCGTCGCAAATCCTTACAGCATTAGTTTCGTATAGATTTTAACAGGATATCCCTATCGCTCTCTCTTTCTCTCCCTCTCCCTCTCTCTCTTTTGGTTCGTAGGAAACAAAAATAAACACACAACACATCAAAATATATGTACAACGATTCGAGTACGAACTACGAGCAACGACACGAGTATGTACAAACAGTCGCGCAACTTAATCCATTGAAAAATTCTTCGAACACAAAAAAGGATTTTGTCTCCTTTCTAGTGCTGTGTCCTGTTCCTGTTTTAGTTTGTTTGTTTGTTTTTGTAATCCCCTACCGGAGAAGCAGCAAAGCTAGTAATAGAGGGCTTTTTACTATTGGCTTTACGCCAACTGTTGCAACGCGTTTAAACGTAAGTGTGTAGTTGTTGTAGTTGCAAGTTGTTGGTGGTGGTGATAAAATGGCCGTTGCACTCTGCCCAATACAACGATATCCTTCGATTTCTTTTATTTGCTTGTATCCTTTGTCCCGTTTTAAGGCAACAAAGTTTAACTTGTTTACATAAAAAGCGCCAAAAAGAAATGCTTCCAATGCTTTTCGATGCTTCCTTTATGCTGATTTAGTTACCGTGTTTTGGTTTGGTTTTTTTGTTCGATTTTTTTCTCAAAGTAAATTGAATCTATTTCGATGATAGTCATTTCCTGTAACAGTTTGTGTAGCGCACCAATTTCTCAGCAGGAAGTCCTGAAACAAGAGTAGAGAAAATTATAAATTAATTTTACTATACAATGGCATGTTTATGTTTTTAGAAATGAAGAGGAGGAGGAAATTTGTTTGGCATAAGACAAGATGAGATTTTCAAAGGAGAAGTTTGTATTTTGTATCCTTGCAAAACACACATATTGTCATATATACCTTTTGTGATTTATTTAGTCCTGCATAACATTTACCCAAACGCACTTAACTGTATTAATAAAGCAGAGCAGAGAATTTACATTGAACCCACACCCATGAGTATACGAGTAGTGCACATTTCACGAGTGTATCCGATGAAACTACAAACAGTTCTGCTTCTGCTCTAGCATCCCTCCGCACATTTCTACAATTCTCGGAAACCCTTTCGTTCTTTTTTTTTTTTTATTTCAAAAGAAAGAAAATTTGTATAAATCATTTGAGTTCTTTTTTACACATCAGTTAGAATCTGTGTTCTTTTTTGTTTTTGTATTTTTTTTTTTTTTAACATCGTTGTCGGTCGTATACAGTCGTTGTTGAAGATTAATTTACACTGGAGTACCACTTTTCGTACACTGTATAGAGAATGTAGATCTACATCGTACAACCTTGGACTGTTAGAATATTGTTTGCCGGTCTAAAGAATATTATCCTTCAAAGTGGAATTTGAATTGGAAAGAGGAAGAAAAACTTCCATTTTTAAAATGAAAGAGTATAGATAGGTTAGGTTAGGTACCTACTGCTATTTTCTGCTTTAGCTTAATAATATGAAAAGGCTCTAGGTTAAGGTAAGAGAAAAGATATTAAATAAAAAGAGAATGTGGTGAATAATTCTTATTCCCATTCGTTGCTATATCGTATTCGTATATACAACGGTGAACCTATAAACCCACCCAAACGCAAGTAGAAAAATATTGAGTAGAGCACTCTATCGTATACGTAAACTAAAAGGCATTTATAGAATTTGTTTTCTGATTTGAATATTAAACTGATGCGAAGGGAATAGTTAATGGGTTCTGAGGTGGAGATCGTAATAATAATAGATTTTATAGGCATACTAAAGGCAATCGTGCTGCTTAACTTTCTGAAGGCAAATACAATACACAGGGTGGTTCGAATTTTATTGAGACATATTTTTAAGAAGAGGAAAAATTGATTCGTTTAAGAAAGTAGGTGCTTTTTTAACCAACAAATTGGCCCTCATTTGTCGAGATTTACATTAATTGTGTGTTAGTGTCATTAATTGATACAAAAACTAGCAATGAAATTCAATAATCTTTCGAGGTTGAGGTAAGTGTAAAGCTCTTCGGTTTTCCAAGTTTAGCCGAAGAAAGCAGCTCCGTGAAGGCAGGACTGCGACCTCAAAATTTTTGAGCCAAACTTGTCTAATTCGTTTTTCCACCTCGAGAAATGTTTACAAACCAAAAATAACACCGGCACACAAAATAAAAAAAGTGACATGTACCAGAAACCAGACCTATCTTTTTGGGGTATTTTTTACATTTTTCTCAAAACTGGAGGGTGACCGGGCAAAACGGACTTAAAATTCGGATTCAGCGGGTCCAAAAACATATAGAAAGAAAGGTCTGGTTTCTGGTACATAACACTTTATTTTTTGTGATCCTGAGAACCCCGTCAAAAAGGCAGTAGCATATAACTTTTTAGCACGAAATAAAAAGAAAGGTAGGCCTAAAATCTCTTGGTACAAGCAAATACAAAAAAAAACCAGCATTCAGTTGGCCTCAAAAATGGAACGATACAAAACCGGGAGACTTGCCGCCGATTTCTGAGGTCAACCCGGAGAAACCCCACAGGCGGATCACTGGTGTGAAGCAGATACGTGAGAAAGTTATGATCCCCTCGACATCGAGATCATAACAGCGCCGAGAAAAGGAAGAAGAAGAAAGACACTGTGGTGTATGCGTAACTTTTGTTGCGATTTTTTAGTACAAATTTGTTTTTTGCAATATCTTCTAAACGTAGGGTGAACAAACGACGATTTCTGGGCCGTTTACCCGGTTCCCGGCTATGTGTGAAATAGGCCTTAGTATATGAAGGGTCCAGGGGAAAAACAGCAAAAGTCTGTTCCAACTCATATCGAGAAAAACGCATTTTAAAATGTTGTACTCCATGCAACTTAGTACTACTAAAAGCACACAATTTATTTATTTTTTCAGCAAGGCTTTAATTTGTTTTATAAAAGTAAGGATGCCATCAGATAGTGCTCCGTTAATATTACAAGACCTCATAATTAGTTTATTTTTGACAAAAAGTAGACATGTGCCCTTCATATGTAAACAACGCAAGATGGACAAACAACAGAATTTTTTAGGAATTTTAGGGGACTTTGAATTTTTCAGTACAAATTTTGTTTTTTAAATATCTTCTAAAATTACGGTGGACAAAAGAGGATTTTTTGTATATATGTAAAAAACTTAAAGTGGACAAACGACAGAAATTTGAATGTTTGAAAAAATGTAGTTTTTGCAGATTTTATGCCACTTTGAATTTTTCAGTACAAAATTTGTTTTTTGAATATCTCCTAAACGTAGGGTGCACAAACGATGATTTTTTGTTTGTATCCATTTCTCGAGGTGCACAAAAGTTTGCCGTTTGAATTTTTGAAAAAAAAAGTCATTCTGGGGATTTTGAAATTTTCAGTAGATACACTGTGGTGTATACCTAATTTTGTATGGGAATTTTTGAAAATTTGTTTTTTGAATATCCCCTAAATGAAGGGTGAACAAACGATGATTTTATGTATATATAAAGAACTTGCGTTGGACAAACGACAGAAATTGGAATTTTTGAAAAAAAAATTTATTTTTGGGGATTTTAGGGGAATTTCAATTTTTCAGTGCAAAATTTGTTTTTTGAATTGCTCCTATACGGGGGTTGGAAAAACGATAATATTTGGTATGTATTTAGAAATTAGAAGTAGAACTCGAGGTGGACAAACGAATGCAGTTGGTTTTATACGTCACAAATATGGACAAACGAATAAGACAAGTTTGGCTCAAAAATTTTGGGGTCGCAGTTCTGACTTCATAGAGCTTGTCTTTTCACATTCGCTCATGGACTTCCCCGTCCTAGTTTTTATGTATTTTTTCTACTGTTCTGTGAAATCACAAGTCATCAATTACAAAATAAATAGAAAAACAGAACCAACCTTTTAAACCCACTTAAAATTTAAATTTTCGTATTTCTTGTGACAAATTAATTCGGAATCATAAAAAATATTTTCTGCGTCTGTGTAACAAAAAGCAAGTGTTTTTTGCACAAAATGTTCAGGAATTAGTTTGTTATAGAAAATTTTGTTTGTTTTAACTGTAAAGAAGAATTTAATTTTTGATGAAAATTTAGAACAAAAGTTTGCTACCAAATTGAAATAAATTGGAAGAGTTTACAAACCTTCTACACACAAAACTGGCCGGTTTAAACCGATTTCTGTGTTTTTGCCAAAAAATTCTCGATTCAATTATTCTGATAAATACTGAGGTTCTGACCTTAAAAAATTATTTATTGGGTAAATAGTGCTTGAATATTTGAAACTTGAATTTATTGATTTTTCTTTAATGTTTATATGTTGTAGGTATAGGTATGTATTTTTAAAATACATTTTTTCTTACAGTGTCACACATTTTTGAATTGTTATAAAACCACATTGTTTTTATTAATTCCCTTGAAATACATATGCATTAGAGTGACCGCAAGAAATCGATTTTCGAAATTTGGTCGGGGGAACCCCATAAAATGTTCCGCCTTTGCAGATTTTTAGATAGCCAAAATTTCAGCTCGATTGGATAACTCTAAATGGTGCCGACACTCGCTCAAAGTATCAAAAATCTCTGTTTTTTCACTGTTTTTCGAAGAAAATTAGCTCTAGCTCCCAAACAGATCGGGTTATTTTCACTTTTTATATATTAAATTAAAGGTAGCGTTGCTACACATAATTCAGATGCTAAATTTGTTTAGTTTTACTAAAAAAGAAAAATTTTGTCATCAATTTAAATTTTCAGTACTTACCTCAAAAAGAGCTGAAGTGCAAACTCGATTTAAAATGAAACTTTTTTTTAAACTGTTTTATTTAAAAAAACGAAACATTTAACAGAATTCTAAGGCTGTGTGTGAATTGCGTTAAATAGTTAACACCGTGTAAAATTTTTGACACTATTGAGGTGAACAAAAAAATTTCAGCTGTATGTTTAATATTTTTCTCTGCCTCTTTTCTGCTATAAAAAAAAAAAACAAAACAAAACCATCTGCAAAAAAAATTTTACTCAAATTTAACCAGGTCCCAGAGCCCAATAAATTTTTAACAGCTGAAAATTTTTTATTCACCTCAACAGTGTCAAATATTTTACACTATGTGAACTATTTTACGCAATTCACACACGGCCTAAAAAACAAAAAAAATAACATCGTGTTACATTTCTTATACATAATTAATGAAGTAAATACTAAAAAAATTTAATCAAGAGATTTACAAAGTAGTTTTGGAAGCATCAGGATACAATTTTCGGCACTCACTGACTACTTGAAGTTTTTGTTCCTCATCTTTAGTTAAAAGGTTATTAAAATCCGTTATTAATTTGACTCCTCTTTCTGTCATGTCATTTACGACTTTAAGTGATTGCACTTTTTTAAAGCCTTCTTTAAAATGCGGGTTTTCGGGCCAAAGATTTGGAGGTTCTTTGAGAAAACTTGTGTCTATTTTCAATCGGCTGAAAAAGTTCAATGTTTCTTTGTTCACAATATTTTTTAACCCCGCTGTGACAAATTGTTCATCTTCATGTGTCTGTAGCTTTGGATTTACTATTCTGTTGGTTTCCGTTTCACTGGTTTTCAAAATTATGTTGGCCGTTTCTAATTTTTCGCCATCTGGTAAAGTTAGGTCAAAGAACGCCAGACCTGCCTGCTCTGAACTCAAATACCATAAATGGTTTGAGAATTTAGCAAGAGCCTTCTCTGAAATATCTTTGTCTATCTTGCGGTATTTAATGCAATTACGCAAAAGATCAAGATCTTGTTTAGGAGCCAGATAAGCTCTTGGGGCATTAAACCAAGCAAAAGTTTTTTCTTGTTGAATGTAAGTTTGATTTTGAAACTACAAAGTCAATTGGATTTTGCCCTAGTGCTTCTATTGTAGCTTAATTATGCGAGAAGCATTTCTATCAGATGCCTTACATCGATCCAATAACATAGAAAGTTTCATTGTTAATAGCTCTTTCACCCTACGACTATACCTCATACTTTTGCTACCCGAGGGCCCAGAGATAGAGAAACATCCATTCTATCCCAATCCGCAGAATAAAACAGTTAAAAAAAAATTTAATTTTAAATCGAGTTTGCACTTCAGCTCTTTTTGCGGTAAGTACTGAAAATTTAAATTGATGACAATATTTTTCTTTTTTAGTAAAACTAAACAAATTTAGCATCTGAATTATGTGTAACAACACTACCTTTAATTTAATATATAAAAAGTGAAAATAACCCGATCTGTTTGGGAGCTAGAGCTAATTTTCTTCGAAAAACAGTGAAAAAACAGAGATTTTTGATACTTTGAGCGAGTGTCGGCACCATTTAGAGTTGTCCAATCGAGCTGAAATTTTGGCTATCTAAAAATCTGCAAAGGCGGAAAATTTTATGGGGTTCCCCCGAAAAAAATTCGACAAAAAATTTTTTCTATGGGAGTTGCGGTCACTCTAATATGCATATTATGCTTACTAACAACGTAATTAAATCTCCTTTCATATTGAATACGATATCCACGACTTTTTATTCAACTACAATATCGCTTTAAATTGTTACCGAAGTAGACTGAATCGATTTTATTACGTCACACCCGTTACATCTTATCTTAAGAGTTTGAGACGTTGAACAACTAAATATACACATAAGGTGTTCAAGCTATTAAATATTTTATTTAGTGAATAGTACACAAGCCAGAAACAAAAAATCAAGTAACTGTGTCACACCCGTTACAATGGAATTACCCAAATAGAAAACCTCTTTAAAAGCTCTTTAGCAATCCATAGTGTTTGACTGTGGAGCACCCTGTAAAATAATTCGAATTACTTTTGGATACGACGATTTAATTAAATTAAGTTTTAAAAATAAAAAAAAATCAAGAGCCTTCTAATGAAAATTTAAAAAATGCTAGAAATAATTTTTAATTTAGTTGCTTTCTATTCCTACATAGCAGACACGCAGTGTTTTCATAATGTTTTTCATCGTCGTCACATGCTTAATGGTTATGCCAAATTTGATTTGTTAACAAATGCATACATTGATATGTTAATATATTAACTAAAAATGGGTACAATGCAGGGAGTGCTAAGTAGCCAAATACGCCAAATTTATTATGCTACATACCATAGAAAAGGTACGTATGTACAGTGCTGTGAAAAACATTCCGGATATTTTTGTCATTTTTCATCAAATGAAAAAGTTGTTAGCTTTGTGAATTGTATAAATTATTTAATGGAATAACGGAAAAAAACGCATTATAGTCATAAAATTCGTTAATAAGTCGTAGAACACATTCAAACCGAAATAAAACAAAATGTTATCCCTTTGGGATGTTGTAAATTGCAACGTCAAGTGAGTATGATATCGTCAAAAAGTAGAAAAGAGAAAAATCAGTTGAAGATCACTTGGGTGGATGCCATAACAAAATATCCCTAAAAACTGATAGGCGAATAAAGAGTTCTTTGATAAAAGATCCGTTTGCGACTTCTTCAACGATTTGTGAAGAGCTAAATCTGCCTTCAACACAAAGGACAGTAAAGAAGGCTTTGAGAGATTTGGTCTAAATCTCTTTCCGCTCGAAAAAAAAGTCATTCCTTAATACTAAGCATTGTCTAAAAAGGTAGGCAATGAAAGGATCTTAAGAAACACTTTAAATTTTAAAATAAAAATACCTCATCATGGTTGTATTTACAAAAAATCATCTGAATTGCTCGATAACAAAACGGAAAAATATGTTTTTCAATGATAAAAGCAATTTTATCTTGTTCTATTCCGATTGTAAAATGGCAACCAGGCGCTCAAATAAGGACATGTTTGAAATCAAAACAATTATGCTCCCTACCGTGAAGCTCAGCAGAGGATCATTGATAGTTTGGGGGTTTTCTAGCTGCAGGCTGTACCCCGTTACACCAAATCAACGGAATTATGGATAATTTCCAGAATGGAGAAATGTTGGAGTCGATACTGGCTCCATAAAAGGAGAAAGAAATGCCTTTACATTGGCTCTTCCTGCAAGTTATGAAGACAAAAACTCTTAAAAGATCGTAAAACAGTAGTTCCGGGAAGACAATACTCCTGGCTTGGAATAGACGTAACAATTATCCGACTTAAACCCGGTTGAAAATTTGTGGGCCATTTTTAAGTGACAGGTAGAGAAGAAAAAGCACACCTCAGCAACTAACGAACTTGGAACTTTGAAAAATGACTAGGAGCATTTCTCTTGTTCTATTTTATTTAATTTGGCCGAGTCCAAGCCTCGTTGGTGCCGAGCAGTTTTCGAAAACAAAGGTTTCTGAATAAAATATTAACTTTCAACATAAACATTAAAAAAACCGGTTAGTTTTTCACAGCCAAAATTCTGGCTTTACTTCATTTTTCAATTTTTTTTGTATGTGTTAAAAATCATTATTATCTGTTGAAATTGCTTAACTGATATATGAACGACCTAGAAAAAATACTAAAATAATATTTTGTTTCAGTTTTGTGTTATAAAATTTTATTTGATGAAAATGACAACAAAATCCGGAATGTTTTTAGCAGCACTGTATGTATAATACCTCCACTATGCTGCATAACTTAATTATAAGTAACTGCAAACGCATATTAAAGCCTCATGCATTTTTTCTTTTTGTATAAATTCTAATTTACTTTAATAAAATGAGTAATTCTGACAATCATGTTTGTCTTTCTCTAAAATTTTCCTTTTATAAATACTTAAAACTGCAAAATAGTAACCTTTCTTATAATTTTAAAAAATGTAAATTTAATGAAATATCCAATGTAATTATATCTTCCTGTCAGCCATCTGTCTTGAACAACTGCGAAATTAACATTGCATATAATTTTCTTACTAATTCTTTAAAAGAGGCAATTGATTTATTTACACCTAAAATCTCTAAAAATTATGCATCAAAACCTAAATGGTTCAACAAAAAACTAATAAATATTAACAACAGAAAAAACAAAGCTTTTAAACTATTTAGAAATTCAATTAATGATTTAGTTCTCTATAACAAATATCTTCGATTACAAAAGGAGTTTGATTTTTTAAACAAATTCTTTTATAGACAATATGTCTTGAATATGGAGACTAATCTAAAAAAAAAATAGTAAATGTTTTTGGAAATTCATAAATGAAAAAAAGAGCTCAGCTGGTATTCCAAACATAGTTCATTTCGATGGTGAAACATCTAGTGACCCATTTAAAATGTGCAATATGTTCGCAAGCTTTTTTCGTTCAGTGTACAAACCATCTGTACCATCAACCATGGAGAACTCCGATTCTAACTTAAACTTAGTAAGCATTGGTGATTTACAAATATCTTCTGAAGAAATTGAAGATGAATTGAGAATGTTGAACGATGATAAACATCCAGGAGCGGATGGAGTTGTTCCATTAGTGTTAAAAAATTGTGCAAAAGCTCTGGCTTGTCCACTCTCAGTCATTTTTAACCGTTCCCTTCATGAAGGTATTTTCCTTGATGCTTGGAAATTATCATACATTCACCCAGTTTTTAAATCAGGTTGTAAGAATGAAGTTTGTAACTATCGTCCGATCTGTAAAATTCCTGTAATACCTATAATCCAGTCAAATAAGGGTTTAACCTCGGAATGAATGTTAGTAGAAATTTTTTTTGCTCAATATCTTCCTTTTGCCATTCTATAACATATCTCAAAAGTCTAGAAAAATCTCATGTCCGCTTGTCGCGATTTCAAGGTCAAATCGCGAAATGGAGATTTTCAAAATTAGCAATAATAGGCTATGGTATTATATACACATATGATACATGATTTCAAGGTATTTTTTAATACTGATTCCAAAAAATCTAAAATCAAGACAATCTGACGTCTCTGGAAAAAGTTATACCTGTTTTTCATCTGTCAACTCATATTTTTATAACAGTTGCAAACTTACTGCCGAAAAACCCTTAAAAGTTATGGTAGACCAACCAAATTTTGCATGAAGATTTTAGAATCCATCATTATTAAAAATCAAAACAATCCATTACAAAAATATATATACCTACGAAATAATGGTATTTTTTGATGGAGGGGCAAATTTTAGAATATGCACTAAAGAAGATTCTTGTTCATCTTAGGAATAAGTGCTAAAAGGCTATTTTTTTCATTTTAATCTTTGTTTGGATATTCTTTAATTACCCTCAAAAATCTAAAAAAATCTCATGTCCGCAAGTCCAAATTTTCTTGGTTTGAAAATAAGGTGCAGATTTTAAAAAATTGGAAAACTACACTTCAGATTTTTGTGTCAGATCAACATGAATAAGGTGCATTACTTTTCAGGGATGGTCAGGTCGACTTGTTTGTGAGTTTTGTTGGAATAAGTGTTAAAAAATACCTTTAAATCATGTCGCTTATGTTGGTATACATATAAAAATTTAAACTTTTCTTATTAATTTTTTAAAATCTGCACCTTATTTTCAAACCAAGAAAATTAGGACTTGCGGACATGAGATTTTTTTAATATTTTTGAGGGTAATTAAAGAATATCCAAACAAAGATTAAAATGAAAAAAATAGCCTTTTAGCACTTATTCCTAAGATGAACAAGAATCTTCTTTAGTGCATATCCTAAAATTTGCGCCTCCATCAAAAAATACCATTATTTCGTAGGTATATATATTTTTTGTAATGGATTGTTTTGATTTTTAATAATGATGGATTCTAAAATCTTCATGCAAAATTTGGTTCATCTACCATAACTTTTAAGGGTTTTTCGGCAGTAAGTTTGCAACTGTTATAATAATATGAGTTGACAGATGAAAAACAGGTATAACTTTTTCCAGAGACGTCAGATTGTCTTGATTTTAAATTTTTTGGAATCAGCATTAAAAAATACCTTGAAATCATGTATCATATGTGTATATAATACAATAGCCTATTTTTGCTAATTTTGAAAATCTCCATTTCGCGATTTGACCTTGAAATCGCGACAAGCGGACATGAGATTTTTCTAGACTTTTGAGATATGTTATAGAATGGCAAAAGGAAGATATTGAGCAAAAAAAATTTCTACTAACATTCATTCCGAGATTTACCCCTTTTTTCTCCTTATTTGACTGTATTACTAAACTATTCGAAAAAATCGTTTATAACAAATTAGTATTTCTTTTGAAAGAAGTTATTTCTCCTCTCCAGCATGGCTTCGTAAATGGGAGGTCCACTACTACGAACCTTGTAGTCTTTAATAACTATTTAGTTAACTCCCTTGAACGTGGTTTTCAATGTGACGTAGTTTATACGGATTTTTCGAAGGCTTTTGATCGCGTAAATCATTCAATATTGCTATCAAAATTGAAAAAAATTGGGTTTTTCTCCTCGATTTTAAAATGGTTAGAATCTTACCTTACAGGTAGAACACAACGTGTTCAAATCAACAATATTCTTTCTGATTCTGTAAATGTTACTTCTGGCGTTCCGCAAGGTAGTCATTTAGGACCACTATTGTTTCTTATTTTCATTAACGATATTCCTGATCAGTTCAATAATTGCAAATGTTTAATGTATGCTGACGACATTAAACTCTATATCAGAATCAAGTCAACTCTCGATTGTATTAATTTACAAAGAGACTTGAATAGGCTTTTCGAGTGGTGTGAAGTTAACGACCTTCATCTAAATGTTTCTAAATGTCAGTGTATGTCTTTTTATCGAAGTCAATTCCCAATAATTTTTTCATATAGTTTAGGTGAAACACCTTTAGCCAGAATTATAGAAAAAAAAGATCTTGGGGTTATATTCGATATTAAATTAAACTTTTCTGATTACATTGACTATATTGTCTCCAAAGCAGGCTCAATGCTTGGTTTCATTTATCGTAACTCAAAAGATTTCTCAGATCCTTTTACGTTAAGATCACTATATTTCAGCTTCGTTCGATCTATTTTGGAATACTGCTGCATTGTATGGAACCCTATGTATAAAACTCATTCTATGAGAATTGAAAGGATTCAAAAGCGTTTCACCAGAATGGCTATCAAAATTCTTCATTGGAATATTGATATGCCTTCTTATACTTCGAGGTGTTTGTTATTGGGAATTTAATCTCTTGAATCTAGAAGAATATATTTTGAAATAATGTTCATAAGAGATATTATTAACTTTAAAATCAATTGCCCTTTCTTGCTTTCTTTAGTCTGTTGGTATGCTCCTGAGCGTAATCTTCGTTCTCGATTGCTATTTGAGATCCCTTTTCACAAGGTGAATTATGGTTACAATGAAGCTATTACTCGTTGTTTAAGACAGGCTAACATTACTGATTTCAATATGTTTTTAAGCAGAGATGTATTTAAAAAAAATATTATATCTTTTTTCTTCTCTGGTGGGTAGAATATATATATTATAAGTCTTATTGTATTCTGTAGTCTATAAGAGATTTATAACTCTGCCTGACGAAATAAATAAATAAATAAATTATTTAAATTAAAAGGTAGTCTTTGAGCGTTAAAAAAAACATGCCTAAGCGTTCAAATAAATACATAACTACAACAGTTTGATGTTGCCCTGCATTCTTCTTCTCATTCAGTATTTGCAATATTTAAGTTCCATTACATGTTTTTTTTTTTTATTTTATTTCATTTAAACTAACAAACTGTAAGAAATCAAACTATTGCTTTGTCATTGTTTTATTGCATTTGAATAATTTGAACGTTGTCATCTGCATAGGCGGATCCAGGGGGGGGGGGCACGTGCCCCCCCCCAGAACTTAAAGTTCATACTTAAAGGAAATCAAACTATAAGAGTTTTTAAAATATATGAATAATAACAGAAAGAACTTGAGTGAAACTCTTGTCTATTTCTGGCTGAAAATGCGAATTTTATTGTTTGTTGCATCCCTTTCCCATGAAAAGCTCCTCCTCACAAATAAATAAACGGCTATTTGTTGGGTACACACGAATTTTTTTTCGATTTAAGAAAAAGTGAATTTTCAAAGTGATTTTGGTGAAAAATTTTGATATGGACATCGAATGACATTGAATGATATTCAAAAAAAAAAATAATTGTATATGCAACTCTATTTTTTCATACGGAGGGGTTAAAAAATTTGCACTTTTCTCGTGTTTTTTTTAACATTAGTGTTTTCAAAATAGCGGAACACGCCACAACATTGCATAAACTATATATTATAGAACTGCTGGATATGTAGAACAAACTTGCATTTTAGAAGTTTGCCCAAGTTTGCACCCCAAAAATAAAGACCCCTTGAAAAAAACTCCTCAAAAGCGACCCTTACTTATAGATTTTTATAAATATTATTTTATTGAAAAAATTTCTCCAGGGATACCTTTAAAAATATGTAAAAAAAATATTGTTTCAAATTTCAAAAGAATCGGTGCAGTAGTTTTGAGGAGCACCGGCGTTGATAACATTAGTTGTGGGGATAACGATTTAAAGTTTTGAACTCTGGACTAAAAGACTAAAACGTTCCTAAGGGAAGTATTAAAATACTCAGAACTTGGTCAATTTGGCTGCAAGAGACCTACAATTTGATCACAATATTCTTGAGATATAAAACAATTTAACCCCTTGTAGCCCCATGTGACATTTCTGTAACAAACCAAAAAAGATTGCTACAAACTATTTTTTTTCTTTTGAAGCTTCTAATATAATCTTTAAGTATTGCTTTATCGAAATAGTACCTACTTCAAATTTCTAATAAACAGCACCAATAGTTTTTAATTGACAGTTAATGTTGAAAGTTGGGCTTTTTTTGAAAATAAGCTAATTTGTGTAAAAACTACGAAATTCAGAAAAAAAAGTTTTCATTAGTTTATTTTATTTTATTTTTGGATTTTAGGAAAGTGCCTAAAAATTAATATTAGATAGTTTTTTGCCTGCATTTTTGCATTTTTATATAAAAATAAATTATTTAAACTTTTTTTTACTCCCTAAATATCAAAATAACTAAGTAAATAATGACTTTATTGAATTTTTAAAAAATACGTGTTTTATTAAAGATAAAGGCCATTACTTATTAATTTTTAAATTTACGACCTTGGGTTACAAAAGGTTAATGCAAATAAAAAAAAAAAACAAAACTGGGTTTCCCAGCAAAAAAGTATGATTCAGTTTTTTTGTTATTCTTAGGAACTTTAATATTTATTAGATTGAAGTCTTTAGTATTTGACTAAAAACTACTAGATCATTAACTAATATTATAATTATTGCAAAATAATATTGCAAAATTTTATACAAAATCAATTAAAAAACATCAACAATTTTTTTTTTCAAAATTTCATCTTTAAAACTTAATTTCTCAAAAACTATTTGATGCAACAACTTAAGTCAAAAAATAAAATAAAGAATAGATTACTAACTTTAATATAGCACAGGATTGTAAGTGCATTTTCAGATTTTTTATATTTTTTTTTTCTCCCGGCTAATCCAGGGGTAAGTGGGTAAGCACTTAAGTGGTTTTTACTGTAACAAGAAAATGAAAATTTTTCCTTCCGAATAACTTTTTGGTCATTTGGTACCTATTTGATGTGGGAAATGTGCCTAAATATTTTTGGCCAGGTTTTAGACCACTGTGGGTCGTTAAAATTTTCTGCTTGTTAGTCAGTCGTATGATACTTCACTTTATTTCTAACTGTTATTGCTGTTTTTTTGCCAATCCATCCCTTGTGCCCCCCCCCCCAGAAAAAAATCCTGGATCCGCCCCTGGTCATCTAGAAGTGATTAAACATTCAAAGACAAAAATTCTTCTGGCACTTAGCTATTTGAAGATTAATCGACATTTCCTAGATCAATTCCATGAAGTCAAAGGAGAAAGATGATCTATATTTTTCATCGAGATGAAAAGATGTCTGGTCCATGAATTACAAAATTATTTTAGTTTCAGAAATTAATAAATTCTGATTAAGTTAGAACAACAAACACACAAATTACATTTCTATTGCAACCGTTGCATGAGTAAATCTCTGTGAGATGCAATTATCATCACCATCAATCAAAAGAAAAACAATCAAATTCACCGCACTTATTTCTTCGGTCAGAGCGGTCGGTCGGTATGTGTGTGGTGCACCAACCATCATCATCACCGGGTTATTGCTTGCAGAGAGCAGGTGTCATTTTTTTCTTGCTCATCCTCTTAATATCTCACTTTTATGATAAGAGAAAAAACTTGCAAAATGAAAATTCCTACTCTTTTGCATTCAAAAAAGTGATTTCCATTCCAAAAAAAAAAAACACTTTAAGCAAATCTACAAAAACTAGAAACTTCAAATCCAATTTCAACAAACACTCGCCCTTAATTCCAACTCAACGAATTCAATAAAACCAATTAAAAGCAATTAATTGAACTTACCTTTTGATTAAACTGGAATGTTATTCGAATTACAATTTGACTGCACACAAAAATTGAAGGAAGGAAAATCCTTTCCTTTCGGTGGCACACGAAACTGCAAAATTCAATAAACAAGAGCAAACACACCCCAAAGAAGAACACACAGCTAAACAACAACAACAATTACACAACAAATTCTCTCTTTCTCACTTCACCACCCGACACGGTTAGAATTTTCCTTCTCTTAATGGAAAATTCAAAGGCAAAACTACACACAAAAGAGATTTATTATGAACAAGAGCAAAAATACAAGAGAACAAGAGAGAGTACAGAGCAGACACCCGAAAAATTTTCAATGTTGCACAGATAGATAATGGGGAATATTCAATGAATTGAAAATTGTTTGAAACTCAAATTTAAGACGATTTTTGCGAATTCAATTGAAAGAAATTGATGCTCACGAGTGGAGGAGACTTTGGCAAACAATTTGGTCAAACTTTTGTTTAGATAAAAACGATTTTTATAGACGAAAAACGTAAAAACATACACTCAGAACGATTCACTATTTTGTTGACAGTCTACCACTGTTCAATTTTGCTAAAAAATTCCAATTGTCACTTGTCAGTGGAGTTTTTTTTCTGCGCGGTGGTGCTGCCATCAGGTGGTAGTGGGTAGTCTGATTGGAAATTGGTTTCTTGTTGGAATGTTGGCTGCTCTAAATGGGATAGGTAGTGTGAATACTAGTGAACGCTAGATGGCCAAGCAGTGGGATTGAAATTCAATTGGAAAATTTGGTGAAGTAGAATTTGGATTAAAAAAAAAAAAAATCATGTGTGCAATTCACACGTGGTTGAAGTGAAACCTTAAAAAATCATTTTTCTTCCAAAAAAAAAAAGAATAGAAAAAATCTACCTATTTTTATTCTATCACCTTTAAATCCATGTTTTTTATATGACAACCTATATAAATTTTATATCATCTGAAAGCTTATTGTCTAAGCTCAAAATATATAGGTATATCGATCAGGTCTAAGAGACATCTACAAAAAGAGCTAGGATTTTTTGAACACGATCAATTTCCATCAAAAAAAGCGAAAAAACACGTATTTTTGTCTTCTCACGCTATTAAATGCATTTTTTCCCTAACAACCAATAAAAAATGTTATACCATTTGAAAGCTTATTGTCTTAGCTCAAAATATATATATCGGTGAGGTGTATGAGACATCTTCAAAAAGAGCTAGAATTTTTTAAACTCGATGAAATTTCATCCAAAAAGCAAAAAAAACATTTATTTTTATGTTCTCATGCTATTAAATCAATTTTTTTGTTTGACAACCTATAAAAAATTTTATATTATGTGAAAGCTTATTGTTTCACCTTGTATAATGATGCATAAATCTTATTTCAAAGATGTCTACAAGAGAAGTTAGAATTTTTTAAAGTCAACCATGTCGAATTTAAAGACTGAAATTACGGTACTTCCTACACTGGTAGCTGGTCATCGCCAACAGATCTCCACAGATGTTTTGAGGTATTTTTAAATTTTTTTCAATTTAAGATTGTGTAACTTGTAGAGCACTTAACGTTATGTGTGATATATCAAATAAAAGGTTATGTTATCAGCATGCGTATTAAAGTCAAATCAAATTTGTATGTGCACTAGATCAAAAGATATAACGTGTGTTGGAAAAGAACATCTTTTTACCGTTATCTCCGAATTTTGAATATGAAATTAATTGAAATTTTGTACAATTATAATTTATTTAATTACCTATCTACAGTACAAATTTAATTTATCTATCTATTAAAACAAAAAAGTTATAACAAGTTGAAGTCGTGTCGCGTTTTCGTTTCATCTTGTTTCAAATCACTACGATACTAAAGAAGTTTTCACTTCAAAAAAACATTCATTTTGATACTGTTTATAATTTATTAAGGGACAATTTTTCAATAGTCAGATAAACCTCAGTTAGAGCTTATTCCTACGAATATCTGCTTTTGATAGCCTAACTGATGATTGAAAAATCATAAATAGCTGGACAGATTTCGTCGCTGAAGTAGGTACACAGATCGACCCAAATTTTAGTTGAATTTTTTTTCTCCGTATTTCTTCGCTTTAAAGTATAACTACAACGGCCACTTTTTTAACAGTTTTTGTGATAGTTTTTCTGACTACAAAATTGAAAATAATGATGCAGGAAGCTTTATTTTTTTATTTAAAAAACAGTTTTTGTAGTTTTTTTGCAAAAACAAATAGCGCTTGAAAGAAATAAAAAAAATTACTTATGTAAATTTCTCACTTTTTCACTTTTTAGGTCAAAAAGAAAAAAATATAAAATTCGTTTTTGAAATAAAAAAATACAACTCTTTAAATGAAATCGAGCTAAAAAAAAAAGTATGCAGTTTAACAGCCCTATTCTGGCAAACCTCACAAGTTATGAGAACCTCACGAGGTGAGCTGAATTTGATTTTGTAAGGTTTTCGCGTCACAAAAACTTTTGAATTATTTGTGATCTGCTATGAAGGAGGTCACAACTCACAAGTTGGATTTTTGCCAGTAAAAAGTTTGTGAGAAATAAATCCTCACAAAATTGAGTTATGATCACCTTGTGAGGTTTTTGTGACTTGTGAGGTTTGCCAGAATAGGGGCGTAATTTTTTTTATAAAGATGCATTTTTTGAAAAAAAAAAAATTCAAAATCGTTATAGAGCTGTTTTTTTTTAAACTAATTTTTTTGAAAAAAAAATGTTCTTAAATAAAGTTGGTATGCCATTTTGTAGAAACTATCACAACAAAAACATTACTGTTAAAAAAGGAGCCAAGTTCTCCTATGTTGAAATTATGCTGGCACAAAAAGTACTGAGATGTATAAGTGTACCAAGTTCTAAAGTTTGGGTTCAAATTCGTATCAATAAAATTTTGATTGTTCTCTTGACAATTTTTCTTTTAATTATCGATTTTTAAAGTTATTTCAAAAATTGCCAAGTAAACAATCAAAATTTTATTGATACGAATTTGAACCCAAACTTTAGAACTTGGTACACTTATACATCTCAGTACTTTTTGTGCCAGCATAATTTCAACATAGGAGAACTTGGCTCCTTTTTTAACAGTAATGTTTTTGTTGTGATTTCACTACTTTTTGCAAGGTATGGCTGTAGAATTGAAAATCTCTATATTTGATGAAAATTCAGTGAAAATGGGCGGTTGCCACGCCCCCTGGCTGAAATTCTCAAACTTTAAATTTTTTCCTTTGTATAAACTGCCATCTCTACCATTCTACAAAATTTCAAGATTCTACGATAATCAGAAGTGCTTATTATATTTAATGAAAATTCAGCGGGAATGGGCGGTTGCCACGCCCCCTGGCTGAAATTCTCAAATTTAAAATTTTTTCCTTTGTATAAACTACCAGTTCTACCATTCTACCAAATTTCAAGATTCTACGATAATCAGAAGTGCTCTATAATATTTGATGATAATTCAGCGGAAATGGGCGGATGCCACGCCCCCTGAATTGAAAATCTCAAATTTTCGATTTTTCCCTTTGTATACACCACAAGCCCTATCACCGTGTAAAATTTCAAGTTTCTACGTTAACGGGAAGTTCTCCATAATTTTGATGATCTGTCAGTGAGTGAGTGAGTGAGTGAGTGAGTGAGTGAGTGAGTGAGTGAGTGAGTGAGTGAGTGAGTCAGTCAGTCAGTCAGTTACGGTTTTTGTGATTTTTGAAGCCCTATATCTCAGAAACTACTCATCATAAAAGGCTGAAATTTTGTGAGGAGTTTGGTTTTGACAAGTTCAATAAATGTAGCGAGTTTGAAATTTCTAGCATCTTTGGTGTGGAAGTTAGAGGGGGGTCGAAAATGGCCTGAGTTGTTTCCTGTAAATAAGGGTGTAGTGCCAAAGTTGCTAGAGAACTTGGCTGGGCACTACCGTGCCCCTTGTTTAATCAACAACAAAAAAACAAAATTTTTAAAAATTCAATAGGGGTATTCAAGATCCGATGCAACTGGTCTAGTATCATTGCAAAAGTGCAAAAGTGCAAAAGTGTAAAATCTTACAACACTACAACAACAAAATATATGGATTGAAATTTTACAATGGTCTTGCACTTTTGCTATACCCTAACCCTTTTGCAAAAAAATACAATGGAATAAAATTATTTTTGACAGATGGCAGCTCACCGTCGCGTCGCGTCGCCCATGATAAACAGTTTGTCTTTTTTTATTCTGTTTATAATGGTTGTCGCTACTCATGTTCCAGATGGCAGCTCACCGTGTCGCGTCGCACATGATAAACAGTTTTTCTTTTTTATTCTGTTTATAATGGTTGTCGCTACTCATGTTCCATAATTTAGTTTCTTTTGATGTAAAATAATTAGTGAAAATTAATTAACCCAAACAAAACAAAGAATTAAATTATAAAAAATGGGAAAAAAGAAGAAGCAACGGTGGAGAAAAAAAAAAACATCATTCATGCTTCAATACCCTTAACCCTCTACTGCATACGAAGCCAAATATGGTTTTGTCTGTTTGTATGCACTTTTCTCTTCTCTGTCACAAAAAAATGGTAAAGATTAAATACAATCCTCTTCTTTAAGTTTCTGAGAACCCATAGAGATAGTTTTTTCGTGTGTCCGACACAAAATAAAGGTGTATTTTATGATCACAGGTGAGTCGATCAGTCTTGTGCATTGAAATCGAAAATGTAGAATATATTCATACTTTAAGTGTTAATTACTGCGTTTGTTTGGAAAGTAAAGTGGAATTAAAAATTTATTTTTGATCGATTGTCTAATTGTGTATGCTATGAACCAATTTTTGTTGAAAAAAAATTATTGGCCTGGTCTTGGGAGGGCAAAAAGTACGGAAGCCATATTTGGCTTCGTATGCATTAAGGGGTTGTAAATCTACACAATTTGTTAAATTTTTTTGTTGGAAAATTTTGTTTCTTTACATTGTTATTTTGCTTGGAAGTTATGTTTTGCTTCAGAAATGGAGCCCCTTCGCCTTTAGAGACATTTTTCTCATGTTAATCCCATTTCCAGCGACGTAACCTTTAAAATTTTAGGGGGAGGGGGCTCACCAATAATATTTTTCAATAATTTTATTACTTTATAGTTTTTGTAAGATCTGGGAGTGGGTGCAAATGTTGGAGCAAGACTAACTTCGACAGTGGAAAGAATGTGAACCAGAAGAAATGTTTAAAACGGACGAAAACAAATTGCTTTTCTCGGTTCCATGTCTTAAAATGAGCCAAATTTGAATTAATTCATAACCTTTTGTAATACAATGTATTTTTTTTACTTTATTTTGTTTTTAAATGATAAATATTTATCTTTTGATGTTTTTAATTGTATTTTTTACATAATCTGAATAAATTAAATTTGTAAGATTTCTTACCCCTTAATGCATACGAAGCCAAATTTGGCTTATAAATAAATTTTTTAAACAAATTAATTTAAACAAATTTTTTTAATGAAAACCGTTTTGAAACAACCCAAAGAACCCATGTAAAGCATTTTTTAATTTTTTCGTCCGCTAATATTAATTCATGCAGTAGAGGGTTAATGTCTCGTTTTCGAAAATTCGATTTTGCAAAAAAGTTTTTTTTTTTATTTATTTTTTTTTTCGAAATTTAATTTATGATTTAGGTATATAAAAATTATAAAAGTGATTTTGTTTAAAAAATTTTGTTATAATTAAGCAAACCATTTGGGAGAAAATCTGATTTAAAAAAGATACTGTTTCTATGGATGATCCTGAACTTTGCAGACAATTTGTCTGCTGAGGTTTGGACAGCCACCAAAGTCGCAAAACTGGTCTGATTTTGAAAAATTAAACGGCATTCGCTTCGTTAAATAAAAATCTAGGGGCGATATTTTTTAGTTTTTTTTTATTTGTCTTAACAAAAAAGTTATGGCCAAAGAACACAAAACCCACCAAAAAATTAATTTAAAAATTTTTGACTTTCGTCACCACTGTAATAATGGACACATTTTTAAAAAATAAACTTCATTCGCTTCGTTAAATAAAAATCTAGGGGCGATATTTTTTAGTTTTTTTTATTTGCCTTAACAAAAAAGTTATGGCCAAAAAACACAAAACCCACCAAAAAATTAATTTAAAATTTTTTGGACTTTCGTCACCACTGTAATAATGGACACATTTTTATAAAATTAACGCCATTCGCTTCGTTTAATAAAAATCTAGGGGCGATATTTTTTAGTTTTTTTTTATTTGCCTTAACAAAAAAGTTATGGCCAAAAAACACAAAACCCACCAAAAAATTAATTTAAAAATTTTTGGACTTTCGTCACCACTGTAATAATGGACACATTTTTAAAAAATAAACGCCATTCGCTTCGTTAAATAAAAATCTAGAGGCGATATTTTTTAGTTTTTTTTTATTTGTCTTAACAAAAAAGTTATGGCCAAAAAACGAAAAAAACAAAAAATTGAAAATGAAAATGAAGATAAAAATATAAGCAACCCGAATATTTATAGATCCCTAATATTTTCTAAATATTTAATGGAAAATCTGATTCCCTATATTCCTTTATGGACACTTGTGTTAGGAAATCTTGAAAACCACAAAACAAATAGTTCTGTTGAAAACTATTTTAAAATTATAAAAATTGAAAACGAAAAAAGTTTGAAAGCTGGTCGTTTTATCCATATAAATTATGAGAGAATAGAATCATCGTTCAAACAGCTTAATCTTCCCAAACCCAAAGTTAACATAAAAAAAAACAAGAGGAAATTAAATGAACCTGATAACTTAGACTCCGAAGAAAGTTGGAATCGTGGTAAGGTCAAGCACCAAAGAGTGCCATATGCCATATTATTACAGTGGTGACGAAAGTCCAAAAAATTTTAAATTAATTTTTTGGTGTTTTTTTCGTTTTTTGGCCATAACTTTTTTGTTAAGACAAATAAAAAAAAACTAAAAAATATCACCCCTAGATTTTTATTTAACGAAGCGAATGGCGTTTATTTTATGAAAATGTGTTCATTATTACAGTGGTGACGAAAGTCCAAAAATTTTTAAATTAATTTTTTGGTGGGTTTTGCGTTTTTTGGCCATAACTTTTTTGTTAAGACAAATAAAAAAAAACTAAAAAATATCGCCCCTAGATTTTTATTTAACGAAGCGAATGGCGTTTATTTATTGAAAATGGGTCCATTATTACAGTGGTGACGAAAGTCCAAAAAATTTTAAATTAATTTTTTGGTGTTTTTTTCGTTTTTTGGCCATAACTTTTTTGTTAAGACAAATAAAAAAAAAACTAAAAAATATCGCCCCTAGATTTTTATTTAACGAAGCGATTTATTTTATGAAAATGGGTCCATTATTACAGTGGTGACGAAAGTCCAAAAAATTTTAAATTAATTTTTTGGTGTTTTTTTCGTTTTTTGGCCATAACTTTTTTGTTAAGACAAATAAAAAAAACTAAAAAATATCACCCCTAGATTTTTATTTAACGAAGCGAATGGCGTTTATTTTATGAAAATGGGTCCATTATTACAGTGGTGACGAAAGTCCAAAAAATTTTAAATTAATTTTTTGGTGTTTTTTTCGTTTTTTGGCCATAACTTTTTTGTTAAGACAAATAAAAAAAACTAAAAAATATCGCCCCTAGATTTTTATTTAACGAAGCGAATGCCGTTTAATTTTTCAAAATCAGACCAGTTATGCGACTTTGGTGGTTGTCCAAACCTCAGCAGACAAATTGTCTGCAAAGTTCAGGATCATTTCTATGGGAGAGATACCGTTAATAACGATTTTTGAATTTCATTAAAAGATAGACCTTGTTTTAGAAGTAAAACTTGAGTTTTCTTATTAAAATCGTATCAAGCGTCTTTTTGAAAATTAAACTTTTCCAAAATTGGTATTTACAGGTACCGTTATTTTTGGTCCAAATAATTAATTCCAAAAATCCTTATAGTAAATGATATTTTTTCTATGTCGACTTGAACATTTTTCGTTTCGCTTCAGCTAAGTACTATAGGCTTTACAAAAAAAAGTATAGACAAAAAAAAGTATAGAGTGTTGTGCCCAATCACATTCCAATTTACATTTTCTAGTAACAAACGTCAAAAAGAGGAAAATCCTCTTCCGTATTGCCTACAACCTGACTGGTTCAGCGATTGAAAAATTAACGTGTATCCAAACACATGCAAATTGTACACATGTTTACCAGGGTTTACCCAGAGTTTACACAGTAGTTTCATAAATACCCCTAATTTATTTTCCCTTGAAACTACACTACCGACATTAGTATCTTTCAATTTTCTTCTCTGAATACATCCATTTGAATAAGAAATGAAACACAAAAAAAAGGACGCTTGTCAAAATGACATTTCAATGACTTTTTATTCTTTGTTGCTATTTATTTTTTTGCGCTATCAAAAATACCGAAACTATAATTTATTTAAAAATAAACTTAAATCAATTAAATATTATATTTAATCACCTAATTCAATATAATGGACCAAGATCTCCTAAAAGATGAATCCAAACTTGGCAAAAAACTGTCACTCAACTTTGCCGACAAAGACGAAAAAGAAAATGCCAAATTCAACGACGCTCGTCTTGTTGACATCCTCCGAAACTATCCGCTCCTTTACAACAAATCTCTGGAAAGCTATGGCGACCCAGACTACACTCAATGGATGTGGGGAGAGATTGCCAATGAAATGAATGAACCACATCGCAAGACAACTCTCAATTTGCCATTCAATTGGACAACTTGCCGAGACCAATGGGAAGTTGTTAAGAAATCGTTGAGGTATTTAAGTAATCCCGCTGCAAAATCATTTCGTTATCCCAAACAATTTAGAGAGTGTTTGGACTTTTTCCAAAACTATATTCGAGATCGAAGTGAACCCACACACACAGACACTTCTCAAGATCTTTTTCTAAACTTTTCCACTCTTTTGGAACAACTTCCTTTCGAGAAGCAATTGCTTTTGGAAAAAGAAGTTCTCGATTTGATTCTTTCAAATGAACTTGAGTTCTGTGCACCCATGATTGATCCCGATGCTGTGGAGGCACACGCTCGGGAAGAATTTGGCAAAGTTATTGGCTTACTTATGCCGGAAGTTGATGTGAAGACAGTTCATAACGAACTCGCAACCGAACCTGATACAGAATTGAATCTTTTCGACGAGATCATACAAAAGCCAGAAGAGAACACGTTTAATGAAAAGCCAGTTATTTTCTCGACACAACCGTCGGCGGCGGTGATAGATGCTAAGCCAGGAATCGAATTAAATCGAGTTGTAACGCAATATGACTTTAAGAATTTTATTCGGGTTCCATCGGAAACCGCCGTGGCCATGGAAGTACCTGAATTGCAAAACAACGTTCATTATTCAATCCAAGAGGTATCTGGGGTGGAAGATATCATCGAAGAGGATGGCGGAATGGAAGACGACAATATCCAACCCGATACTGATAACACTCAAGAGCAACTTGTGATGCAGGAATGTGTCTTTCAGGAGGATGACTTTATGCAGGAGGAAGATCTAATAGAAGAAGTAATCTCGGAAGGCGGTGGAAAGGATATGCCGGCATTGAATATTAGCGAAAGCTTTGAGGTGCCGGTGAGTCGATTGGATTTTGATGGTGTTTTGAATGAAATGTTAGAATAAGAATTAGAGATTTGTATTTAAAGATGAAAGCATAATTGGACCATTTTATTTGATTCAAAGTTGTAAGGTGATTCCAAAATAAAGAAAAATGTTAAAAATATAAATTTATTAAATGGAAATTGTTTTTCTTTTTTTTTTTTTTTTTGAAATATTGGAGTATTGTTGTTCATTTCAGGATAAATACAGGGTTCCTCCTCATTTGAAGCGTTGTGGTCGTTTTTACTTGGGTGCAGCCTTTAAAGCGCGGTCCTGATCTTCCTTGTCGTATCAACCATATAGGTTGGGATTGAAAACTCGTCTCTGCTAGAGAGTTTTTGTTCTTTAATGTTGCCGTTTCCGAGTGCAATGCTAGAAGCTTCCAAATTGGGATCAAGAATAAACTGTTGAGCATCACTAGAAAATCGTATACATTGCTGGATATTTTTTTAGAGCATTGTACAGTAGTAACAAAAAAATAGTTATATATGCATCCATCCAAGTTAGATCTGGAAATCGAGCTCCAGTTTTTGCAGGACTGAAGGTTTTACATACATATATATATTAAGAAGATAAGTTTCTTGCATATTCAATAGCAGTCTAATCACTTTTTTTATAATGGGGGATGCTGGATTATTGGATAATTCCATTAGAGAAGCTACTTTCGTCAATGCAATTGCCACTCATGATAAGTCGTAATGGGGATTAGTTTATCGGCACAAATTCTATATAACATTGAATTTTTGAAGTGTACATGGTTTCTGAATAGGCACTCATGCAAAACTTATGACCTTTTGATAGGCTACATCTGAAGAATTAAATTCGAACAGAAATTTCAACTAATAAAGGAGTGCTCATAGTAAAGGGATCTGTTTCTGATTTCATGTTATGTTCCAGGATTGACGTAGATTCGAATGTTTTCTTCATCAATGTCCATGTCCTCATCAATTAGATCCTTAGTTACTAGGTTATGGGGGGATTTGAATTTAATAGCGAGCTTCTTATGCTTCTTAGCAGTGCAAATCGATGGTTTTATATCTTTTATTGGATTGGGATAGTTTTTTCTTCTTTTAAAACCCTCTTGTTTCTGGGATATTACTCGTCCTTAAATGGATGGATATGGTGGGAAGCAAATTTTCTGTATTGTTGTTAAAATTGGTTGTGTTGAAGTTTTGGAAACAGTCATTTGAAACTTTAAGTAAAAGTATCTTAGTTTAAGATCTACAGATGAAATAGTTTCTAAAGTGGTAAGTTGAATTAAGAATTAGTGCAATGCAATTCTATTGAATATCGTTAAAAATTAATTTCAAAATGTTATTGCTTCTATTATTGTTTTTTGTTATACGTATACATACATAGCTATATTGGAAATAAATTCCGACTTAATATTGCCATTTGAAAGGGATAATAACGTTTGTTTAGGTTTAAAAACCTAGCTTCGAACACTTCCTTTTGACAAATCGTTTTTTTCTTTTTTTTAGAAATGATCGTTTTATGTATCATCAACGATATATCAACAACAAATGGTCACACAGAAAATTGAAGGCAAATTAAACTTTGATGGATAACAAATTTTTCACATACAAATATACAAAGCTCTTGTATATTTGTTTTTGTAAAATAAAACGTTAAAGTAAAAATATCTACAAAACAACTAATGTTGTATGTACTCCAAACAACCAACATTTATAAGGAAAAATAATTTTTTTTCTTCTCAGATTTGCTAACATTTTTATTTTGTAAATACCATTTTTCTATCATAAATAAACATTAAAAATTTGTAAGCAAAGCCAAAAAATATTAAACGTTGTGTTGTGTACATCAAAAATAATTGTATTTATTTTATTTTTAGCGAAAAGACTTGAAATAACAAAAAACTAAATTAATATTTTGTGATTCTATCAAAAACTTCATAACTGGCAATTTTAGAGCAAAAACTGACTGTGCTCATATGTACATTAAGCTCTCATACAGTAGCAATCTAAAATTTCGAATTCTTTTAAAACCAACAAATCAAAGAGTTATTTAAAAAATGGAATATAAAAAAACTCAATTTTAAAGTGCAAGTGACCTTTAAATTTGAATTATATTCAATCGCTCCACTTAAAATAAAAATAATTGTTATTATTTATTCTTCGTTATTAGAAAAAAAAAAATTCAACAAAATTACAAGGCACCAACATTCACAATTTTTAGCGGCAGTTACGTAGTTCAAATTTTGCTTGCATTTTTTTGCATTCGAAAAACCTTTGGGGTCTGTGGGACCGCTGCGCTGATATTTGTTAAAATTAGATTCATGTATTGAGAGGGGTAAGAAAATGCAATAAAATGGAGTGAGGAAATTAATAAAATAGGTAATGTTCGCTTAAGAACAAAGTTTGTTGATCATTAGAATAATGTAAAAGACGTATTATTTCTGATGATTAGTGGGAAATCTATCGCGGATCTTCTGAAATTTTACGCGGACCCCCACGAGTCCTCACTAATTAAACCAGTTGGAGCTTTTAGTACCTAGCTTCAATTAATTTTATTATAAAAAACTACCATATAATATAATTTCGAATGCTTGTTTATTTTGATGAAATTGAATTGAGATTATTGTTTCCGAAAACAGTAGAGTAGTAGTATAATTTCAAATAAGTTGTTAATTAAATAAAATTCACATGGTATGGTAAAAGTATAGCTCCCATGTCCCATGCAAAAGCTTTCTATGAAAAAAATTGAGGAAAATTATATCTTATAATTTTTTTCAGGGAATTCCGGAATATAAGTAGCGTACAAAATATAAAATTTGTTTCTAATATTACTTAAACGCCATTACATTAATTCTTTTGATCATGTAAAGAAGTATGCCATTTTATTTCTCGTATAAAAAAGCTAGTAAAAATAATTGAATACTAATTTAGCGGTTAAAAAAAAATATTTTTTTTCTTACATTTTCCAAAAATGAAATTGGTAGATATGTATGTCATTTTTAAGAAAATATTAATCAACACTTTATAACGAAATACAAATTAAAAAAAAAGTTGTTTCTAAAAAAGCCCTGCGGACTTGCAGGGCCAACATTCTAATGTTATTTTTAGTGGTTATGTCAACTTATTTTTACGAATGCTTGTAGCACCTCTGTCGCTAGTAAAACGATGTGTATGGCGTATGAGTGATTTTTTAGGTAATTTAAAAGAATTAATTTGCCTAAAAATTTGACAATTACATCGAATTCTTTTTGCATTAAGGTAATAATTAACTTAAAATAGAAATAGTTCACTCATTTGAATTTATGATATAAAGCACGAAACAAACGAAAGTATATTTAATTTGTAGTTTTTTTTTATGTTTCGAAATACCTAAAACAATTCTTTAGGTATAATAATTCCTTCAAAACAAAAATCAAGTTTTGACCCACTAAAGAATCCATGGATATAAATATGTATAGGTGATAAACCTCCATTGGTTTTCATAGAAAACTGTCTACAAAACCTTAAGTTGTAATTAACAAGCACAAAATGATGGTAATGGTGTATTAAGTATGATGCTCTCGGTGATTATGCTGGTCTCTTTTATTCCTTTGTCCAATCATTACACGCTTTAATGGGATGAAGTCCAATATGATGTTACAGTTTGTGCTATTTTCCTCTCCTGGTGTCTCCCTCTTGACCATCATGAAAGCTTTAATTGATATAACTCTGTATAGTTTAAAATCCTGGTGGTAGTAGGAAGTAGGAACTCTTAATTTTGCTGCAAGTTGTATTTTCTTTTACAACACTGCTTTGGTTTCTAATTAAATTCTTTTGTGTTTTTTTTTTTTTGCGATTCGGCATACCAAAGTTATATCAAAAGAACCACGAATAGAAAAAACAAAGCAATCTGAAAGCAATTAATTTTCAGCTTAAAAAAAGGATTTAGAACAACTTTTAATATCGATTGTTTAATTAGTGAGTTAATTTGACTTTGTAATTGTCGATACTGAATTTAAATAAATTAAACTTCAGTGTTCAAAATTAATGGATTCTTTAGTTTTAATTTAAATGGAACGTATTTTATTCTGAGAGGAATTTTTCAACAAACATTTTGATTAAGGTTAATAGTCCGGGCGGCCACTAAAGAAACGCTCAACAAATTAAGGGTTATAACATCTTCTTCTCAAATTCAGACGTTTTCCGGGTCCAAGGTTGTCACTTTCGAAACGCAGCCTGTTTTAAGGTTAGAAGCGATGAAAGTGAGTTTTTTCATAAAGTCTTATTTTTTGGTATGTTGGTCGATTAGTTAAGGAACATTTTCACTATAAAATAAAAATAAGAGTCATTAGCATTTAAATACAAAACAGTGTTTTGGAAAAAGCTTTATAGATTCTTAACAACGACCCAAAGTATATGCAAAGCTACGAAATATTCAGGAAAACTGATCTTGAACTTATCGAATTAAAATGCGAATTAAATTTCAAATTAAAGCTAATAATGTCCCCTTTCGAAAACCAGAGGTCTTCCAAGTCATAAATTTGAGGTTAGGTCATGCAGCCTGTTTTAAGGTTAGGAGCGTTTTTCACATCTAACGTTTCCTCAGGCTGCGGGGTGAAATGTCATGATTTGATCCGGAAGACCTCTAAATTTTTAAAGAATATGTTATTACCCTTATTTTGACATCATTGATTCTTTAATGTCTATATTAACAACATTTGCATCGCACCTTTTGTCTAACTTTCCCTTATATTTTAATATTTTTAAAAATACTTTGTATGGATAAAAAAAAAAAAAACTATCAACAAATGACTTAAAAAACTTCTATGCCAGGAAAGTACTTAGTTTTACCTTTGATTTCATACCCATAAAACTCCTTAACTTGTCCACGAACACCACCAAAAACAGAACTTTAGCCAAAAACTCATGTTCAGCGCTTCTAACCTTAAACGAGCTGGATGATAAAACTGTCAGACTTTCAGCCGGAAGACCTCTGAATTTTTATAGGTGTAAAATTCACCTTTTATTTGACACCAATATCGTCTTTTAACTCTAACGCCAATCGTGCCAGGATGCGGACGGGAAGACCTGTGGATTTGTAACTACTAATAACCCTCTTTCACTTCCAATTTGAAATTTTCTTTAGCTCAATGAGTTGGGCGTTCCTGCAGTGGCCGCTCGCTCTATAAGCTTTGTTTGAGGTTTCAACTAAAACTTACATAATTCTGAAGGAGTTCGAAGAAATGTCCGTCGGCTTCCGTCTGTTCCTTTGTTGACCAGCCTGTAAATTGATCTAGAATCTAGATAGTTCAGTGGATTTTCTAGTTTATTTTCAACATTCTTGAATAAGCTATGAAAGGAACTCAACCCCCATTTTTTTCAATAGCAAAGTAATTCATTTTTCGGTAGAAACTTCTCGAAGACGTTTGAAATGGATTTTAATACCATTTACCAGAATTTTTAATTTAAATAAGTTCTTTTTTTTTTGAAAAAAAATTAAATACCTTACCCACATATTTATTATTTGGGTATGTGTTTGAAAACACTTTTCACACCCGTAAGGTGTAAAATTCAAAAATCGATATGACATACATACAACAATTTCACCTGGCCTTCCTCATTTACAGAAGTGACACCTTAACCCTGCTATCTCTTTTTCAAAGGCTTCAAAATTAAGTCTTTTTTTTACATGCTGGCATGCAGATGCAGTGCACAAAGTGT
The DNA here is from genome assembly GCF_945859705.1 of Episyrphus balteatus. Taxonomy (NCBI): domain Eukaryota; kingdom Metazoa; phylum Arthropoda; class Insecta; order Diptera; family Syrphidae; genus Episyrphus; species Episyrphus balteatus. Next base: position 660,128 of record NC_079136.1, on the reverse strand, counting down.
ACATCTGTAGATACAAGGACCTACATTCATTTTCATTGCAACCTTAGCGTCCTTTCATGCATCCAATCACTTTTGAACTTAAGTGAAAACATATCCCGCAGGTTTTAGCGCTTGGCTTTTGTTTATCATCATTTGTATATGATGACTAGAAGAGAGAGATGCTCTAACACACAGTGAGTTGATTTTTAAAAGCAGCAACTCTAAGGTCTAAAGTTGTAAAATCAAAAAAAGGACACATTTCAACTTGTAGTTTTGCTCACAGTGCAAAAAAAAATTAGAAAGGAAAACGGAAATTCTCAGCACGTAGTGAAATTTGTCACCTCTGCAGTCTACCAAATGAATAATGAATGAAGTAGAACATGCATTCATGAATGCATGCCCGCATGTATATACACAAGTATGTTGGTATGTACCTACGTGGTTCCTTAACTCCTCTTCTCTGTCATTTCCTTTCGCTCTTTTAGCCATGGGAATGCTTAACAAAAGCAATGATGATTGCAAATCAAAAGATTTAACATTCAATTAAGAAGAATCAATTTCGCCACCACCATCGTATAAATACTGCGATAATATGCGCCTCTTTAAATTAATAATAATTTCATTGACAAATGCAGTTTCAGTTTCAAGCAGGAAATTAGGTCGCTGCATTTGCATAGCATTAAGCATCACTGCTTTCAGCTTTATAAAATTTCTATACACACATAGGTCTACCTATAATATTATATGTATACCAGAGATACTCTGATACTGCAGTTAAAAAACTGAAATTGAATTTCGAAAGAGAAAGGATTATCAAATGATGATTTTTTTTTTTCGATTTTAGTTTAGCCTTGAAGTTTATTATTCATGCAGATATTTAACTTATTGGAAGGCTGCCATATAATATTATAAAATCCCCGAAAATGTTTTCCCAGGTACAGAAACAGGTAACCTCCTAAATCATATCTCTTTGAAAAAAAAAAGAATTTTATGGATCAATGCCAATTGAATTGAAATCAATAAATATTCGAATTTCAGTTCAATTTAGATATTTGAAAGGTTACGACAAAAAGGAGTTATTGGAATAAAAAAACTTCAATAAGCAATAAATATTTAATCCGGGAAATACTTTGATCTTTTTTTATGTAGCTTTATAGGTATGTATTGAAAGTATTAGTAAAATTTAATTTCAGTTATTTGATATTGTTTACACTTTTAGTGAACATTACAATGATTTCTTGCATTTTGATCTCAATTAGGCTAGGGACACAAATGTGATTTTGGTCGCGCAATTATTCAGTCGCAAAACTAGATCCCAAGGATTTAAATGGGTTGGGGTCAAAATTCTGCCGGGGTCAAAATTCTTTTGTCAAAATTCTGCTTTCAAAATTCTGCTTTACAAAATTCTGCTTTCAAAATTCTGCTTTTCAAAATTCTGTTTTTCAAAATTCTGTTTTTCAAAATACTGCTTTTCATAATTCTGCTTTTCAAAATTCTGCAAAAAATTAAAAAAGGGTTTGGAAAATGTTAAAAAGCGCGCGCTTTTAAACATTTTCCAAACCCTTTTTTTAATTTTTTGCAGAATTCTGTAAAATCATCTTTTTGAAAAATTATCTGCTTATTTGATTACTTACCTACATAATTTGTCATTTTTTAAATGCGAATTAATTTTTGTTTTATAAATGAATAAATTTGAAAATATTAAGAAAAGGTTTTTAATATTAAACATTTCCGAAAATAACTAAAAATTTATTAATTTATCAAATAAAGATGAATATTCAAAAATTTGAATAAGAAAAGGAATATACAACATCGGTTCCAATTAGTATACCTACATATTTTATTTGAAAGAAAGTCAGTATATGCATTTCAAAAAATATTTGCGACACTTAAATAAAAAAATTTTGGAAAGTACCAATGTTGAATTACATTAATGAGGTGTATTTTTCTTTAGCCAGCGCATATGCTATAAAAAAAAAAAACAGAATTAGCAGAATTTTTTTTGTTCAAATATAATGCTGGCAGAATTTTGAAAAGCAGAATTTTAAAAAGCAGAATTTTGAAAAACAGAATTTTCGCTGAAAAAGCAGAATTTTGAAAAGCAGAATTTTGAAGCCAGAATTTTGACCCGATCCCGATTTAAATGCCTGTGAACACACATGCTTCCCGCATGTGTCCACGCACAGTCATTGAAATCGTTGTGATCTATTTTGCGACTGAATCGTCGTGCGACCAAAAACGCGCGACCAAGTTTTATCGTAAGGGGTAAGGTTGTTACAAATTACCGTCATGCCAATCATGGTGTATATATTTCTATAGTAGGGGAAGGTTGCCTAAAATTAAAATGTCCCATATCTCGAAAAAATTAAATGCTATATACTTTTCAAAGTTTTATCAATTGCCTCCACATTTTTTTGTATTTAATTTTTTTTAATTTTCAAGACATCTTCAAATTTCACTGATCAAATTTACCCGGGTAAAATAGCACACTGTACAAACATACGTGATTTTAAAAGCATGTGAAAGTAAGTATGCCATTTTAACCGAGTGCTAAATGGACCATTTTGCCGATTTTGGGTTTTTTTAATTTAAGTTTTATGCCGAAAAATCTAAAACTATTCTAAGCCAACTTATTTGAGTAAATTAATAAGAAATACTTAATACATACATTATGTACCTACATTAACTGCTCTCTCGAAAATACGATTTTTTTTTATGCAGTTATTTTGTAAGAAAATGTTTACAAAATTTTAACGAGTATACTTTTTGAGGTGGCTAGAGACAGTTTGATGTGTCAATTTCAAATAATGACTTGAAGTTGTTAAAATTTCGTATACCTATTTAATTTTGTCAGAAAAAACTGAAGAATCGCGTTCATAAAACCTTCTAGTTCTATTCGATTCTACAATTTCTAGCAAGGGTGAAATTTTACCTTGGGGTGCCATTTTACGCCACTTTCCCCTACTATAATCGCATCTAGTATTAGTTCATGTCACCACTTTTTTGGGGTATTTATTTCATACAAATTCTGCTTCTCAAGTCACCACCAGAGTTCCTAAGATCGTTTCTCTTCATTATAGTACTATGGAAATATACAATAAACAATGATGCCAATCATGGTAATTAGCCATTATTATTATCTGCTTAAGTTAGTTCCAGGTGTATATCATCAGTGCATAGACGGACTAAGGTTTTAAAGAACTGCACATGACAATATTTCACCGTTTCCTGTGATTTGGTATGATCTGTACTTGCTTTTCGTGTTTAAGGGCGAAGTTCAAAGTCGACTCGACTCAAGTGATCGCTCTATTTTTTTATAACTTTTCCATTGATAAGTGCCGAAGTGCCGCCGCGCCGGTTTTTCCGTTCAGATTGGTAATTTTTTATTCTAGTATTAACACTAAGTATGCTGTAATTTTTAGTTAAATTCTTTCATATTCTTTTTTTTCTCAGTGTACTCAGTGAACATAAAAATATTAACGATGTATATTTCGTTGTTCGTTCAACAGTTTGTATGTTTTCATTATAATTTAACAAAGATATGTAGCTACTTTCAGTCACCACAAAAATTGACTTTGGTACAATTCTTTTCCTTTTTTTGCTGCAAACAAAAGAATCATGACAACAAGCCAAATCATATTAAAGAATCTTGTCTCTCCGCCCAGAGTAATCATTGAATTCCAAAAAAAGCCATCAATCAAGTAACTGATCAATAAAAAAATCTTTCCTCGCACGACGAACATACATAAAATACTCATTCCAATAGATATTGTATCTACGCACTTGGTTATCATCAAAAAAGAGAAAAAAAAATCCTTTCATGGTTTTACGGTGGTGGTGTCATTCTTATCAGCAGACGGGAGATGTTTCCGGTGAATCCTTTATTCATTTACTGCGCCCAATTTTCATTTGGTTTATGTGGCTGATTTTGGTTGTTGGGTTTAGTGCGATGATGATGATGATGGGGAGGTGTTTTTCTCTCGAACCACTTTTAATATCACCGTTTTTATACCTATACTCCTTCTGAACAACGCATCTTGGCATCCTTGCTTCCTCGTTAGATCTTTGCATTGTTATTTTGCCGCAAAATATTTGTGTGTGTCAGTTTTTTTTTTTTCGCCTGGGATTTGATTTTATTTCCTTTGCCGTATTACTTTTGAATGAAATGGCAGAAGTCGGAAATGAAATAAAGCAGACACAATGAAATGACTGAAGGAAGGTTGTTCTCCAAAACATTAAATAGGCTGCGTGTGAGCTTTTATATGTGCGTACAGAACGATGACGGTTACAGGTGTAAATTGAATTGAAAATAAATGGTTGTTTGGAATATTCATGGGTTTGATTTATTTTGATTTAAAAAAAGTGATTTTTTTTTTCCTTTCCTAATTTCATAGAAATGATACTTATCTTTGCGGATATTAAAATTGAGTCTATTCTGGTGAAAATAACAGATACAGAGATAAGTTCGGTTAACTCATCTGTAAATTTCTTTAAATGCCTGCATATTTTTTTTTTGTGGTGAAGAAGGTCTTGTCAAAATTTTGGAAATATGATGTGACAGTTGAAATAGGTACGTGCATTTATAAAATTGCGGTGACAGCGTTTATTATGTAGAAAGTTTGAGGTAAATATGTACACTAGCAAGGTGGGTTCTAATTTCCTTATTGAACAGAAAAAAATATATGAGCCCCCAAAAGCTTGTAGGGAGGTTCAAGATACATATATTATTAACAATCTGATAAGGTATACGAACATTAAAGCGAACCAAAATTATTTAAGTAGGAATTCCAAACCTTGAATGGTATCAGTCCAGTATTAGCGACAAAAATCATGCAAGAGTTCGCCGGGTTAGTATCTAGTATTTTCCAATTTAGTTTTGGGCCACTTTTTTTTGAAAAGGCTTGTAAGAGAAAATGCACCTCAACGTTAAATCGGTAGGTAGGTTTCCTTCATTCACAGGAAAGCCCTTAAAACCTCAAGTAAAATGTAAGGCCTATTATGATTCAGCAAGAGCATTTTCACCACAAATTTACTTTTATTTTTTTCAAATCGTGTAATGAAATGTCCCGGTGACCCAATTAGTTCAAGGGTACGTCATTTCTATTATCCTATAACTACTTTTAAGCCAGATAAAGGTTTTCCATCGAAAAATTGTCGTAACCCCTATTTATAACTATTAGAGCCTTTTATAATTCCTAAAGATTATCTAAAGTTTGTTTATTAAACCTCAAACCCTTTATTAATACTTTATTCAAACCGCACATTAAATTGAACTTCATAATAGTCTTATGAAGCATATTTTTTGGTTTGTTGTTCATAAGTAGACATACCTACTCACAATCTTTAATACTCAAATTGAGGGTTCCGTGTATTCCGGAAGTTGAAAAAGACTTGCTAACAACTGAACTGTCTTCTTCTTATATTCGGATCCATCAACGCTATCAGAAGATTATGATAAATTGTTTAAATAGGACACAGTATTTAAAATGTTAAATCGTAAGTTTTTGCTTGATTTTGAAGCACGTTTATGTTAATTATTTGAACCGAAATTTGAGTGATATCCCCTTCCATTTACCAAATATTATTTTTGATATATGTACCTAGGGGAGAGTGGGGCCAAATGTAACACTTTTTTCTAAAATCGATGGTTCTCCTACAAATTTGAAAGTGGGTCAACCAGACCTTTTTTAAATTAAAGACCCATGTTTTAGCTCCAAGATCCATCATAAAAATTTAGCAAAACATAACGGTAATGTTGAAAAATAAAGCTTCCAAAAAAAAAATCGTGTTGTTTCAACTTACCCCACATACGGGGCAAAGTGTAACACATACCGGGGTAGGTTGTACCAAGAACTAAAAATAAGAGAAAAATACCTTTATTTGTTTATATTTATTTATTTTTAATTAATAACAATAAAAACAAACCTCAGTCATGAAATTTTGGTGCAAATTTGTAAAAAGTGGAGCAAATCCAAGATTTCCAGAGAAAATTTGACAGTAGTCTTAAATAAAAGTTATTCGAATTCATAAATTGTTTTATAAGCTTTATGAATTCAAGTGGTGGTTCAAAAATGTGTTTCCAATTTCAAAATAAATACAAATTCAATTACAAGCATTCATATTCAGGGTTGTTAATTATATTAGGTAAACAATTTTTCAGTATAGGTAGGTTTTTACATGGTACAACTTGCCCCGGAAAAATGTTACAACTAGCCCCAGCATGAAATTTGGCATATAAAATCAATTTAAAAAAAAAGCGAAACTGATATAGACATAACATATACACGCAATTTGAGCCAAAACACAGTTGCATATAACAAAAAAACACTTAGCACTCTATCTTTTTCGGGTAAAGAGGTAGACCAAAAATAAAATTAAAAAAAAAAGTTACAAACATGCATTTTTTGGGTACCACTAGTGTAACTTCTCACCCTGTCGTCTAATCTTCATCTGAAGAAAATGTGCCGGTAGATATGAAAAAATTGAGCATTTTTCTCCTTTACGCGTTTCTTAATATTGAAAGGAACATCGCTTTTTTTAGCTGTTAATTCTTACCCCTGTTACATTTAGCCCCACTCTCCCCTACCTAAATAAGTTGAAAACCTTTTTCCTTTCATTTATAATGAAAAAGTTGCAAAATTTCTTAAGGTTTATTATTTGACATATTTTGTCACTATCGGTAACCACGCATCAAGTTAAGTTGATTGAGTGTGTGTATCAGTGTGTGTATCAGTGTGTGTATCAGTGTATGTGTGATTAAGGAATTTATAAAGTTTCTAAGGAAACAAAAGATTAAATTGGGTTGACAGGGAGTCAACATAAACTACGGCAGTTATGTGGCTGATGGAAGGTCGGAAGTATATGTGCGTATAATTTTCATGAAGTTATTGTGGATATATTTTAGTTGACAAATTAAAACTGAATTAAACTAGCTTTTATGAAATTAAATGTTTTGTCATTGCCGTGGGTTTAGAAATCTTCTTTATATTCGGAATCCATTTCACAAATTAGATTTGATTGAGAAGTAGGTAAAAAATTAGAGAGTGCGTTAGAAGCAGGCAAAATAAAAGCAAGATTTTAATCCTATAGTTATCACAGTAGTTGTCACCACGTTTATTCAAAATACTTTTTCGCATTATGTCAAAACTACAAGGTAATCTTAAATTGAAAAAAAAAAAAAAAAAATCAACAAAATATGAGAATATTTCTTGCATTTTGTTGGGTTTTGGTTTAGTTCTTCGTTATGATTATTATCAATAATACATAATATAAAAATTATAAATTAGTTTAAATTTAAACTCTACATCTTGGAATTGATTTTTAATTTAACGAAATAGGTATCTAATCTATGTTATGTATATTTATATTAATGTTGATTTAAATGTACTATTAAATCTTTCTGAATCATATTTCTGAACATGCATTATGTAATTTCAAAACTTAAAATGACCTCATAAGGGCCAAAATTATGGTGGTGGGAAATTTCAGTTTCAGGGATATTTTCTTAAAAAAAGCTACATAAAAATTTTTCTTCTTATTCCCTAAAGCCTATATTGTTCACATTATTTTTAACTAGACACATATTTTTAAATTGTTATGTTGTGAGTTTTTTCGAAAATGCGTAGAAAACTTGTTTCACCTGCAGAGGGAACATTTCGAAATTTGTAAAACAAAATAAATTTTGCGTTTTGTTTCAGAATTTTCATGTATGTATAAATAAAATTATTTATACATATATTTGATTATAATCAAAATTACAAGATTTTGTGGTTCCGTTTCATATTTAAAAACAAAACATTATTTTATTTGGTATAATAAACCTTTATCCGCCTCGCGTTATTGGCAAATGATATCATCTTGTCTATGTAAACGTATAGTCAAAATATGACATATTTGTGAGTGGTTCAGAGGAATCTGTAAAATGTCTTGCCGAAGATTCGCACTTCGGCTAAGAAATCACATCCGGTTAGTTGGAAATCAAATTTAAACAAAGTTACATACATAAATGGACCGGAAGTGGTTGTTGAAGTTAATATCGATTGAAAAAGTAAGTACATTTTTCAAATATGATTATATTTAAATTTAAATAAAATATGTAAATTTTTTTCCTTTTTGGTGCAACATCCATTTTATTAGCCAAAATCTTTTCAACTATGTTTTATGACCATCATTTCATACTCAAATGATTCCTTTAGTTTTCGTTTACCTACCAGTTCATAAAAGGACAGAACACAAAGTAGTCTATTCTTCAATTTCAACATGATACATGAGATTTAAAACATTAATTATAAAAATATATCAAAATAATTATGAATTGTATTCTTAAAAGGGTGTCCGGTAAAGAATGCATAATCCTGAAATGGCTGATACCTACACTTACAATGCCTGTTCTTAAACCTAATGTTTTCCTTGTCTGGTGCCCATTTTGCTGCCATAAGACGAATGAATATTCTAATTTAATTAATTAAGGCTTTTATTCCACTTTTTCCTCTTCATTAATTGTTACATGATGATTAGGATTAGACGCCAACGTAAAAACTCAAAAGCGACAGAAAGTCAACGCGTTGACCAATTTTTCTGAAATTATTGGTATAAGAATGAAGAAAAAATAATAAAAATTATTTTTATTTATAAAATTGAATTATTGGTATAGGGTCAAAAAATGTACGTTTTCTTGCAAGCTGTATTTGGGTTCATTTGAAAATTATATTCTAGAAGAAAATTAAATTTTAAACAGAAATTAAATTTTTGAGATTGTATTAGTATAGTTTTGCAAAAAACGATGATGTTATACAACGCTAAAAGTACCTAAAAACCGCGTTTTCGAGCAGTTGATATTCAAGTAGGTACTTAAAAAACGTGACGTTTCACTTAGATTCTGAATTCGGATTTGGAATCAGCAGTCAGCACAAAAAAACTCTTTAGAAAAGTATGGTTTTATTCAAACTCTATTTCCGTTGCAGACCATCAGGGTTATTAAATAATATTGATGCTAACAAAATACCTACATTCAAAGTATGAAATTTTGAGTGTATTGTACCTTTAAAAGAAAAGAATAAAGGTACTAGGGACTGCACGGTACTAGGAACTAGGGAATTAAAGTCCTTTTCAAAAAGAGGAATTATTTGTTGCCGTTGTTACTCACATCCAAAAACCACTATTTTTCAGAATTTTGGTAGTTTTATGATACACTTGTAGGGTAAAAGCGGGTGAGATGGTGCGGCGGGGGAGATGGCGCACTTTAAATATCTTGTACATTTATTGCTCTAAAAATGTATGAAAAATATTTTTAGCTTTCTTTAAATATTTTAAATCGAAGTAGCCAGTATTCGTTTCTTTGACTGTGATACAAAAAATTAAAAAAAATTTCAAAGCAAATCATGTGATGATTTTTTTCGAATTTTTTTTTTGCTCTTTTTTTTTTGTTCCGATATTTTGTGAGTCGTTGGGATCTTAGATGCCCTTGATACACTTATACATACAAAGGGGGTATAAGTTATGCATTGCATGTGAAATCTAAGCTCTAGTTCAATCTGCTTTTTATGTGTGCTTACGAATAGGAATTATGCGAAAAAAGGTGAAATGGCGCAGTTTTTTGCGGGTGAAATGGCGCATTCTGTACTAAAATTTTTACTTGAGTATAGTGTTAGCATGTGCCATATCACCCTCAAAATATTTTTTTTTTAGTAGGTATACTCGTAATTCAGGCAAGTTGAAATTTTCATTAAAACCCACAATTTAGAATGAGGTAGTGTACCTATGTGAACTTTTTAAACGTTTGCATAATTTGTATTTATTGCTTCGTTGACATATAAAACATTCTTTTAACTTAAAAAAAACAAGTGAAAACTAAATAGCTTCATATTTAAAGGAAACCCAACTTTTTACTCCAACATCTTTATAAAAAAGACGACTAGTTGCAATCTTTTATATGGCATGCATTGGTGCTTCACTCCTGCATATCGGTTAACTATTTGTGCAATGAATGTGGCAATATAAACCTAAAACAAACTCATGCACCATCTCACCTACCAGGGTATGCCATCTCACCCACCCTAGAGGGGGAGATGGTTTTTTTTAAGCTTTTTTGCTTTATTAATTTAAAAATATAAACTAAAAATATAAAATTCTGTAAAACATAATTATACGTTGGATATTGAATATAGAACATTTTTGCGTTGTTAGAACTATGAAATGTGGTTTACTTTGAAAAATATGCCGAAAACAAAAAAGGTATGCCATCTCACCCGCTTTTACCCTACCCAAATGATATGTTATCATCGTTCAATAATTACTTTTGTTGATGACTTTTTAAGTCTTTTTTTAAGAATGCCATTGCTTTAAAACATTATTATCATTTGATGGCATTTATGCTTAACAAAATGTATCCATCCATCACTGTTTCACCAAATATGAATTCATTTCCTTAACAAGGAACTGTTTTCCACGAATACAATGCATGTTTATAGTTTGACATTGCAAAGGCATTTTATTTGCAAGTGTTGGCTGTTAACAAAGTATTTTATTTTTGTTTTTCAGAAATATTCCAAAAATGACTGCTGACTATATGTTTGTATGCACCTATACAAAGAATTCCTTGGAATCATTAATTTTCTGCAAGCGGACATAATCACTTCATTTTATTTTTGCTATTGTACCCATCCACTGTATGCAATCCAAACAGAATTATATTGTTTTCTTTATTTCGCCTCTGGCATATTTCTCGAATTATTTTTCAGAATAATTTCGAGTTATGTAAGTGAAATCTACAATCACTCTTCCATTCAAAAAATTCTCTTCCTTTCGCCAAAAGCTGTCTGATGGGTGAGTTTTGCTTGGAGTTGCTCTGGCTGGTGCTGGAGATGAAGCTGGGTGCACTGCATTCCCTGCAGATAGATTCCTCTGCCATTCATCGTTGAAAATTGTACAAGGCAGTTGAAAATCATTGCCACCAACCATCCCCTTCGCTGTTTCAGATTAATAAGCGGTCGTTTGGGGCAACATAACAATGGCTTCCTTATGATTCTGACCCATCCTGCTATCCTTAGGACGATGAGAGAGCTCCTGCTCCTGGTCCTTTTCTGTATATGTGATGCTTCCTTCATATCTGAATGATAGATTTGTCAAAGTCCCTGTCCATGCTATCGTGGTTTCTCACTATCTTTGTGCCACACTGGCAGTGGTGGGGCTTTTTCCGCATATTCGTTTCATCTTTCATCATCATTTTAGCTTCCTGATGATGTTATACTCGACTCGAGTCGACTACTCGTCTCTTAGTGTATTCACGCTTGCACACATTTCGACAAAAATGTCGGCAGAATATGATGTAAAATTCCGTCCGTCATTTAATATTCAAAAGGATGTTTTACCAGCACAAACACATATTATATAGATATTCTTGTGAATAATGTTCGGTTTTAATTTTCCTGCTTTATTTAAGTTTGGTTTGAGTTTGAGTTTGGTTGTCAAGAATAAAGCGTTTAACCATCATCAGCTTTTCTATATGAGATTTGAGATGAATTTAATTTTACTTCGAAAACCCCAAAAGATGTAAATTACTTTTCACGTGAATGGGTTTGTTTTTTGCATGTAACATAGAAATATTTATGAACATTTTTTATGCGAAACATATTTTTTGGGGGGCAATAAAAAGCGATGTATCTAGTAAATCCAATAAATCCTTATGGGGCTTACGAATGTGTGGATTGCGTGACCACGTAGAACTCATATTTATTTGATCGGCTATAAATAATAAAATTGACCGGTGTGGCGATACAATTTTCAACCGCTGCGCTGCTGTGCCGCCATCATGCCGCAATGGTTTAGGCAATTTGTTTCTGAATATTTCTTCGATAAAATGTTTCAAAAAAAAAAAAATAATAATGTATCGTTTTTATTCATATCCTAGAAAAAGTGAATATACGATTGGAATATGCTTAAAATATAAAAAACACACAACGAGCAGCTAAACAAAATTGAATGTTTTTGTTTTTTAATCTACTGGTGGGAAAATAAATTGAAAAAATGTCGATTTATTAAAATATCGTCCCCTTTTATCGTTAAACAATAAACACGTCAGTACCTAAAACTAATTTTTCTGTTCCTAAAAGATGTGAGCTTTTCTAAAAAAAAAATATTTGAAATGACCAGTCAAAGGTCGTATTAACTTTTAAAATAACAATTGAAAATAACAATTAAAATAAAGTGTTTATTTATTAACTTTAATGTTTTTCGTAGGAAATCTCATCATTAAAAAAAAATTTTTAAATACTGAACAAAATATTACACGTTTTGAAAAAAAAACATCTAACAAAAAACCGTCTTGCCCCCACATGGGGGCAAGACCGCCCTATCAACTTCTGTTGATAATAGAACCGTTTCTATCTTAAAATTTGGAATCTTTTTGCAATAATCACAAACGAAGGTATATGGTATATTTTCATCGGTTCCCAACTTTTATTACAAAAAAAAAGAAAAAGTTAAGACTTTTAAATGTTTTATTTAAAATAAGTACAAATTTCTTTTCACACAAAACAAGACGATTTGATGAAAAATCACAAAATTTGCTATAACTTTTCGAGATTTCAACCAAACTTACTCATACTTACAGACATAATCGATCTTACCAGAAGCCATTTATTTTATATTAAAAGTCCTGCCAATTTAATATTTTTTCATACAACATAGTACAAAAATCGTCTTGACCCCACTTCCCCTACTTTTAATAAAATGGCGTTCACCATTTTTACTTGCTCGGTTGGGCAAGTATTGGTTTTGTGTCGAAAAAAAATTGAGGTTTTAATTAAAACCAACATTACGATGATGGAGAACTCCGAATTCCGTCCGTGCGTACGTACGTCTGTGCGTCCATCTGTACACATTTCCACACCCTGAACGCGTGGAAAGATGTTCTTCAAATTTAATACAGATAATTCTTATAAAATTCTGAAATTTTTTTTTTTGTTTTTTTTTTTTTTTATATCTCACTTAAAAAGTGTACCTCCCATACAATTTTTTCATGTTATACCAAATAACTCAAAAACGGCTCTAACGATTTTGAATAAACTTTGAAGGCAATTGCCATTATAGGTACTGCATTTTTACTCAAAAAAGACGAATAACAAAAATTTTTTTTCATTTAACAAAATTTTACCCCAAATGTCTTCAAAATTTATATAGAGGCAGCTCTTAAAATCTAACATAAAAGTGTTTTAAACTGCAAGAGCAAGTACGTGCGGCCCAGTCGTGCATTTTATTTTTCACAGTTTAAGTTTTTAGAAAAGAAAAAAAAGTACGCATACGCCACAGTGAACCAATTTTAAAACAGTTTTGTAGTTGATTGTATTTTTCGTAATTTTCATTCGATACTTAAGATTAAGATGAAAATTGAAAGATAATTTGGAAAACAAGTTTTACAGTTTATAAAATTGGTAGGAATATCTTAGTCCAGTCCAGTTACCTTGACTTGGATTGCCTTTCATCTCTTGTAATAGTGGTTAACTTTAGATTCACGTGGTTTTGTTAAGTTCAGTAGTATTTGTTTTTAAAAACATTCCGTTTTGGCTTCATATCTTGAAGCTTGTTTAAAAGTTTTGAAAAATGTAAGTTATGTTAGGCTGGAATACTAGTTATTCAAATATTGTTTCAACAAAAATGTTCCTATTAATTTCGAAATTACTGCAAGTTAGTCCACAAATAGTATAGGTACTCATGAGTCTTTCATCAAAGGTGGTGCATTGTATGTACTTACACGTTGTTGTTACTGATACTAGTAGTTTAAAGCCGAGCTTCGCAGCTTCGAAATGTGATGAACCAAAAAACATAGCTTTGTTCTTTTTTTAAGATTGTTATTTTTATTTAAAATAAGTAAAGAGGCAAAATTAATTTGAGTGCTCTGTTTTTTCAATAAAAGATATATCAGTGAAATATTCAACTGTAACCTTGATAAAGGTATCTATGATTGTTTGAAAAGCTAAATCTAATTCCATTTTAAGCTGTTCAAATGTATACTTTTGACCAGAATCCATCATCATCAGAAGTTTTCTTTTTTTTTACAATTGGCATACATCAATATATAATATTGCTCTAGGTCACATTTACTCACTTAACCGTTTATTTACCCTAAGGACCTGAATATAAACAAGATCCATGTCCATTGAATTTTATCTCAGGTGAATTGCACCAAAAAAGGGGATCATATAAGTACGCAATATAAGTTCGTTATCGTTATTTCCATCATCTACCATCATTTATATGACCATACAACACCACACCGACCGTTGCGTTTGGTACAAAATAATAATAATCTACGTTACGTATGTATGTTTAGTGTTTACCGTATGTTTCATATTCAGTGTACACACATACATATACTCGTATAATCAGGATTTTTGAGTAAGGACTTTGGGAGCTGCCGAATGCGGATTTCATTATATAAATGGAAAGTATTTGATGTAGCACATTCTATGTTATATAGGTATGTGGTGTACATTTACTTTTACCTTCTGGCAGCACTCATATAAACGGGCTTTTGATGTGTTTGATGAAATAAAGTTTTAATTTTCAAGCAGTATAATTTGATTGTATTAAAGCTTCAAAATTGTATTTGATGTTTTATAATGTTAAACAATTCATTATTTGAAGTTTACCACACGAAGAAGAATATAAATCAAAATGTGGATAAGAAAACGCTTTCGCTTAAAGTAAATTGTAAATTTGAACATTTGAACATTTTGATGGGTAAAGAATGAGTTATAGAAGGTATAAAATGGACTTTCTGCTAAAATCAACAAAAGGACGTTTAAGCTCTGTCCAAAAATTTTAATACCATAGACAGCGACTTATTTAGAAAGCGCCTTTAAATGATTCACTATGCATTATACCATTATGTACATACCTCTGCTAACAGCTATTACAATTCATGAGGATGTTAGCGTTTCACTTTATCCGGTTGAGGGGTTGGTTTGGTACGAAACTTCTTTTCCGTTCAAACCAAAATGTTCTTGGAGGCTTGATTCCTGAATTCTTGGTTCCTGAACTGTGCTTGTGTTTGCGGAAAGTTTGTCTGAAATCAAGATTTTTAAATCTCCAGAATATTTTGAAAACAATGATATTGATTCAAAGTAAAGGCCAACTGTAATAGTAGGAATAGAGCGTAGAACGGTATGAAAAAAGTACGAATATAAGCAAATCATTTGGCACAACCATAATGGTGGATTGATCAGTGCGATCCCTAACGTATTTTACTGATGTAAATGTGAAAGCGGACTGTATGTTTCACTCTTTATTATTTTTTATACTAGCATCCATTTGCTTCAGTCTATTAAAATTTGGCCTTAAAAGATCGTTAGGTCGAGATCTTCTTACTCCTTTGTCATAATAAGGTATTTATTATTTTAATCCTTTTTTTTTTCAAGGTTTTTGGTAATATCAATTGCTATTATGTGTTTGGAAACGAAATTTGGATCAAGAAGCAGATTAAGTTGATTGTCTGATATCAATGGACCCTAGAAACCTATGTACACTATAATTTGTAGACAGATAGATATAAATCTTTTTGTCACAAAATCTCAGCAGTTTAGAGTTGATATAACATTCAACTTTGAAAGGAAACCTTCAAACGAAATCTATGCTGTTAACAAGGAAAATAAACTTTCTTGTGGTCAGGATTCATGATAAATAATTCAGCACAAGAAAACTTTTTTTTTCTTTCTTTATCTATATAAATATCTAACTTACCTACATTCTACATACACAATTCCTTGATGTTTGTTCCCTGCTGCTACTTTACCTTCATCCAGTCTTGCTGTTTTTCTGCCTTCAACCTTACACAGAATACAGAGATTATCTACAATCACAATGAGTTTGAGAAAGTTTTGCATTGGGTCAGGGTGAACGTTCCTGCCGGATTGTTGGATAAATGCACAAGCCCACAAACACATACAAATACATTTATATTACATTCTCTATATAAAGGAACTGTAAAATAAAAAAAAAAAAAAGTTATGAAACAAGTTTTTTAAGCTAAGGTCGTTGAAAACAGTTCTTTTCTTTTTGCAAATCAATTTTAAATTTATTACATTTTTCGATTTGCCATCTTGTTCAGATGGATATCAGCTTTTCATCATCATCATATCGATTCCATGCTGTTGCGCTGTTGCTGATGTTCGTTCTCGCTTTCAATTTATTTGAGTTAATTTTTTTTTGTTAGAAAATCATTCAACTACAGATGCTATGCTTATAGTTGCATGAAAGTTGAAAGTGAGATATATTTTTTGCAAATTTAACAAAAACAAAATTGGTTACACAAAAAATATAAAAACATTTTTAATATCAATTAAAAAGATAGGGGATATTATTGCCTTCATATCGTCCCCCTTATAGCTGTACAGCATACATATTTCATATTCATGAAGGTAATTATTTTGGAATATAGAGTTGAAAATTAAAGGATTGTGAAATGGATCGCAGTTTTTTTACTTTAAAATTCCATCTTAAAAAAAAAACTCTAAATTAAAAAAAGTAAATTCTTGTATTTTCTCATTATTACACTTTTTCATCTATTTTATTATTATGTGGTTTGTGCTAATAATTTCCACTTAACTATTTAAATAAACACATAAAAACGACTCCTTTTTGTCAAAGTTAAACTAATGATACGGAGTTTTATTATTTTATTATTAGAAGAAAATAAAATGAATCAACTTTATTAGGAATCAAAATCATATTTACGTTTTTTTCTCAAAATTGGTTTAAATAAAAATGTGCTAATTTTTCCTTGGAGTTTTCAATTAATAAGCAAACAAAAAATTGGATGTAAATGGATAAAATAAATGTTTGTATTTAGTTGTATTATTTATTTATGTAGTTTCAATTAAAATATTTTAAGTTTTATTTAGAGAATTTCTGAGTACCTGATCATTTAAAAACATTAAAACAATATGTCTTGCATCCAACAGACAATCATGAAGTGCCTGTAGGGGAAAGTGGCCTAAAATGGCACCCCAAGGTAAAATGGCCCCTGGCTAGAAATTGTAGAGTCGAAAATAATTAGAAAGTTTTATGAACGCCATTCTTTAGTTTATCTTACAAAACCAACATATACGAAATTTCAGCAACTTCAAGCCATTATTTGAAATTTGACAGGTCAAACTGTCTCTATCCACCTCAAAAAGTACACTCGTTACAATTTTGTGAAATTTTTTTTGCAAAAAAAAAGTATAAAAAACATTGTATTTTGGATGTATGTACGCATGAAGTATTTCTTATTATTTTACTGAAATAAGTTGGTTTAAAACGATTTTAAATTTTTTGGTGTAAAAATTAAATTGAAAAAACTCAAAATGGGCAAAATGGCCTACTTAGTGCTCGGGTAAAATGGCATACCTATTTCACATGCCATTTTAAATTTTTTCACATTTTCATTTTTTAAAGTGAAAATAGTTGCTATTTATGAAGGATGTACAGAGAGAAAGTCCTGGACTGAGGAAAGCCCTTGATTCCGTCAAAAAACCTGGAAAAAAGCATCCAAAACATTCAAAGTTGCAAAAACTACAAAAACGAGACGAGCAACCAACATGAACTGGGTTTTAAATGACTGGATGAAAGATCTGGGGGGATT
The DNA here is from genome assembly GCF_945859705.1 of Episyrphus balteatus. Lineage (NCBI taxonomy): Eukaryota > Metazoa > Arthropoda > Insecta > Diptera > Syrphidae > Episyrphus > Episyrphus balteatus. The sequence continues at coordinate 642,529 of NC_079136.1, read as the reverse complement.
AAGCACCACTTGTTCCAAGAAAATGGAAAAGGAGCCCATTGACTCAATTTCGCATTTAAAATAACGTATGTTTGGACAGTGTGCCATTTTACCCTGGTAAATTTGATCAGTGAAATTTGTAGACGTCTTGAAAATTAAAAAAATTAAATACTTTTTGGAACTTTTTTAACTCGCTAATGAAAAAAATGTGAGAGTAATATATTAAACTTTGAAAAGTATATAGCATTTAAGTTTGAATGCTACTGTTTTTCGAGATACAGGACATTTTCCTTAGGGGGGCCATGTTAGGCCACCTTCCCCTACCTACTAAGTTGTATGCAGAACAAAATTTTACATTGCGTTTTTCTTGGCATGAGTTAGAATGGACTTGTGCTGTTTTTCCCCTGGACCCTCGATTTGTGAAAAAGGTATCATAACTGCTGACATTGATTTTACTATTTTTTTTAATGTATAGTTAAAAATTTTCGTTTGGTATAAAAGTCAAAAAAGTCTAAAAAAAACCATCTTGATTCAAAGAGTTTTTTTTAAAGATGAAATTCAGATTACAAAACTGCGAAAAAAGTGATACCCCGATAAAAAGTTAGTAAAATGTAAAAACCCAAAATTTAAACAGCCTATTAAAATATATAAAGTGAGAAGGTGTTTTTTTTTTTTAACGGAAATTCACAATAAGTCCTAACCAGTGAGTAAATAGTATGTACGCTTAATCACTTCGTTAAACATGTTATATTAGTGGAATCAAAAATAATTCATTTGATTCTCTACTATTTTTGAAGAGATACGAAAAATTGGCTTAATTTTGCTGTGCTTACACTGTTTTTTTGTGTCAGATATGATGTTGAAAATGAGATTTCTTTTTTTTTCGTCTTTTACAAAAACAAATTTCTCGGTATCCCTTTGACTCTACCTAACCTGCATTCTGAAATCATCTTCAATGACAGTATAGTACCTAATACTACCTATAGTACTTTAGACGCAAAGAGAAAAATAGAATTGATTAAAGCAACTGCCATCATCCTATCGCATATTCGTTCTTTGACTGTATACCTCTATAATCTACTCGGATTTAAATGAATAAATTTACCGCCCCTATATTTTGCTCCGATAGAAAAGGAAAAAAATCACAATAACTAAAAGCCTCAACCTTAAGCCTATTGGATTCAGCTGTTGTCACAAGTAGCTCCATTCGTAATCCAACCTCTTTATCGTTGTTGATTCTGGTGTCGCCTTTGCCGTCGCATCCGCCTTGGTTGACTTAAAAAAAAAATAAATATATTCTGTAGAAAATTGAACATCAACGCACGTAACAGGTACCAGGATTCAGAATTCAGGATCTCTTTTTCTCTCTATACTGTACTCCAGGCTGTTTCGACTTTTTCAAGAGACGTGCTTACCAGAATGTATTATGGCCTTATGGGCAATAAATGAATGCGAAACGATTCTGTTTTTCGTTTTAAATTGTGAGAACTGTGGAATGTACAAATGACTCAGAGTAAATATATATATAGAAAAACATGTGTCGTCAGGAGGAACCGAATGAAATATCAAGAAAACAAATAGGACAATGATGGAAGAGTTCCTTATCCATTTTCGATAGCAAGTTTGTTTTCTCCGTGATAACATTTGTATGAATGTTCTTGTTGTACAGACAATATCGACCGTTTTCTTCCATTGATACATATATTTGTAAGTTCCCACATCAAGACAGAAGAAAAAGACTTATGACAACAACAAGTAGAGCATATGGCAACAGTTTAGCCGGAACTTAGAACTTCAGACCTGCTCGTTCCTTCTTATTTCACATTCTGCAAATATTTTAACCTATCAACTTCGCCACCATATATTTTCTCTTACTTCTCATTTTGCAGCAATAAGTTATTCCATCTGTTTCAATCTCATGCCATATAGTTTTGAATGGATCGATAGCCACGTTTTTTTTTTATTTTTGAGTCTACGTTGTTACCATTAAGGTAAGTTTATTTTCGTTTAATAAAAAAGGGTTGAATTGAATCGGAGTTTTGAACAACCAAAATAGGAAAAAGAAATTTTAAAAATTGACATCAGTGTTCAACGTATGGAATTACCTAAAGTATTAAGAATCGAAATTTCATGTTCCACTTTTGAAGGTAAAAATTTATGAATGAGAATGAATGAATTATTATATAAACTAATGTTTTCTAGGACTTTAATTGGTACGGATTTTTTTTAATGCCCCCGGTTCAGGACTTTGCTAAGTTCGAGTCCAGGATGGATCTCGGACTCAACCAATAAGCCTCATTCCCCAGTTAACTGTTTTGAGTTGCGCACATAAAGTTGGTTGAGGTTGTTGTTAATATTAATGGTTGGTGATTGAGAAAGGTGGGAACAAGACTCAAAATATTAATTTTGCAATTCAGTTATATTTTTATTAGATTCAAAAAGTTCAATTTGAAAATAAAGTACCTAGAATTTTAAATCAATTTAAAAGTAAGGACATTGCATATTGCATTGAACTTGAAAGCACGTATGTGCGACTCAGTCGTGCATTTTACTTTGAGTTTTTTGTTTGCTTTTTCTTTGGTTTATTGTGTTTTTTAAAACTATAGTCCTTTATCGTCCTATAAAATCGTTTCCAATTTACTGTGGAGGTTAAGTTTTCATTTGTAAACGGTACAATGAACACAGGTAGTTTTTTGTTTCGTTACCAACCATCAGCAGGACAAAGATGTGACGTCTGATGTACATGCAGGTGCACAGGAGCCAGTGGTAGTGGATGTTTTCGAAAGTGATTTGGTAAATCGATTGGATATTATGCAATTCAAAATTCGGTAAGCCTTTTCCAGTGGAAATTTGAACAGTTCTTTGTTTTTTATTTAGAAAGGGTTTGCTCTTTAGAATGAACTTACTTTAAATTTTGCCTTTCGATAGCTATCAGTTAGATTATGTACTGCTGATTGTTACGGTTGATTAGTTGTGGACTCGAAACTCAAAGTAAGATTTCGTATTTAGGATGACGCAAAAATTATTACAAAAAATATTACAAAAAATATATACTTTCCCCCACGAAACGTTGCATCTTATCAAAATAACATTTAAGCTTTGGTATAGACGACCCATTATTTTCTTCTTAAAAATTCTTAAGTGACTAGACTAGATTTAAATACAAAAATATTTTCAGTTCGTAAGCAATAATAAAAAAAAAGAAAATAGTACGTATACGCCATAGTGACCGTCTTCGTTCAATTTCAAATACATATCACATTCGTTTATGAATGACATTTCTTAATAAAATGAGTGTCATAAGCTATACATACATAATTGAGCTCATTTTTATGCAATTTACTTTGCTTCTCCAATTAATTTTGCACCAATATAAATAGAGAATATCCTCCTCCTTTAAAGTAAGATTATTTTTTCTTTTTTCTGATGATAATTTAAAAAAAATTACTGACAGCGGTGGGATTCGAACCCACGCCCTTTCGGACTGGTGCCTAAAACCAGCGCCTTAGACCGCTCGGCCACGCTGCCATTGGAAATAACTTTTAAAACTGCATAGCTGACGAGTTTAATTTTTATCTATGATTAAAACACATTAAAATGAGATGAGTACACGTTATTATTCGAATTTGAAAATAATTGGGCTAAACTTATTTATTTTAGTAACACTGATAAATACCAAGTTATCACAAAACTGAAAGTGATTCTTTATAACGTTGAAGCTAATTCAAGTAAATCTGATAAGCTTTTGCTTTGAGAAATATTTTTTTTTTGCTTAAGATATCTGAAGAGCAATTCCACTTTTGGATGAGATTAGTAATCAAATAATCACCAGTTTACCTGTGAAAACCGTACTGTCAGCCATTAAGAAGCTAAATCTATCCTTCTTACAGGCAGTTCATCCAGGTGAAGGGTTATGAACTATTTAATCCTTATTAAATCCTTATTTGACATCATAAGACTAAAAACTTCTTTTTGGTTGTATGCTTGTAGTGCAACATTTCCAAACGCAAGTAAAGTTTATTTTTGTCTTTCATGTTTATACTCTTAAACTACCTTATAAAGACCTATCATAATACAGCCTTCAAGGAAAACTCTTCAAATAGGTGGTAGGTACACACTCAGTAAAGTGTTGCTAAATAAATATTCCGCTATAGACTTTAACATCTGTTCCTCATGTAGACTCAACTTTCAGTTTACATGTGCAGCGAACGAATACTTCAAAAATCTAGTTTTTTGGTTTTCGTTGAGTTTGTTCTTTGAAATCCAGTTTTTTTTTCTTACTACATCTAACAACGTATGCCAATGCCGAACAATTCCGACGAAAAGAAAAAATCTTTTTGAAAAACTCTTCAAACTTCAAACACCAACTCCCTTGAATGTTGTTTCCTTATTTTTTTGTTTGAATATTGATACACTCTTCAGAGAGAGTGGAATAAAAAAAACAATAAATGATTTTGGCCAACTTCCAAAAAAACAACTGCCATGAAAGAGAAATGATTATTGAAAATAATGCTTGTTGGTAAAACTTTTAACAAACATTTTCCTCTTTTAGATATTTTTTTTTTTTTGTTTTCTGATTGCAAGTCCTTATTTATTTTTGGGGCCATGATAAAGGTACATCAGCAAAATATTTATGTTTATGCATCACTCAAAATACCAAAAAGATATATATAAATTGAAGGTGTATACTGTTATAGTGTATACAATGAAATATACACTTTTATTAATCCTCATTTGTTGGATTTAGAATTAGAACCTTAAAACGAGAGTCCTTTGATTTTAGGACAAATGGTGGTTCAACAAAATTCTTGTTTACACTTTTTTGTTAGAGGACTTAATACCTAAGCATTTGGGGATGGTTCTTTCCTGGATATTTTCCCTTAGATTTAGTTTTCCATTTGGGCCGCATAAATAAATTTGTTTTATTTTAATTTTTTTTTTTGGTTTTGTTTTGTTTTGTGGCAATAAATAAGAACATGGATTTGCTTTGGATTTGGTTCTGTTCATGTGGTTCCCACATGGTGGTTGCATTAGAAGAGCAGAACGTTTAATCCTGATACAACATTTGTAATCACTTGAAATACTTAAAAGACTTTGCGAGTTATTTTTGCCGCAGTTTGTTCTTTTTTTTTTTTGTTAAATCCTTGCACAAATGTGGGCTTTATGTAAAAGATTAGTTCTATTTTATTACTCCCAACTTTTTTTTTTGGTGAAGCTCCCATTTTAACGGAAACCGTCGACTATGGTTTTTTTTACTCTTCAAAAAAGTGGTGAAAACTGTATATACCAAAATAAATTCTAGTTTTAGGTTTATTATTTAGAATTTAAAATATCTTCACTAAACCAAATATGTAGTCTAAACGAAATATGTATGTCACTTCAACTCTTGTAGAGTGCATTAATCAAAACGTTTTATACAAAAGTTTCGCTATAGTCGGTTGAATTATTTACGAGAAAGCCAGTTTTGTGACAGGTAGTCTCAATAACGAACTGTTCGAAACATATTTTTGTTTATACAGGGTGTCCCACAGTCACCGCCCCAAATGAAAACCACGGATTCCTGAAGTCATTTTAAGTCGAAAAACTTAAGAGGTAATTTTCTCGTTTTCGTCCCGTTTTCGAGTTACCACGGTTTTTATGATTTTTGCTCTCTTGTCCTTTAACTGGCCTTATCTTTGCCAAACTACGTTTTATTCGAAAGATTTTTTTTACAACCAATAAAGAATTTATTACAGTTTTAGTTTGTCTCAAAACATTTTTATCGGCGGACAACCGTTTCTCCACAATTTTGCATCAAACGCAATTTTCTTCGTTTTTTAAGTTGTTTTTTACACTTTCATATCATTTAAGTCAAAAAAACACGTTAATGAGTATTAATTTTTTGTGCTTTTATTAGAGTTTTATTTCATAAAAAAGGCTACTGAAAGTAATTAAAAAAAAATAAACAAACTGAGTGAATTAAAAAAAAAATAATTTTTAAATAAAAAATTAATTTAATTGAATTAAAAACTTTTTCTGAGCTATTGTGGTTAAGAAACGAACAAATAGATAAAGCTCAGAAAAAGCTTTAATTCATTTAAATTAATTTTGTATTTAAAAATTATTTTTTTTTTAATTCACTCAGTTTGTTTATTCCAAGAAAATTGAGAAAAAATAATAAACAAAAAACTCAATTTTATTGGCTCATTACTACAAATCAACTCAAAAATAACAACAAATCATGCTTGTTTGAATGAAAGAAATGCTAGAGAAAACAATGAACAAACGAAAAATCTGAATGTGTTTATTCATTATTTCTATGGTGATCACTCCAAAATAATTGAAAAATAAAAAGAAGATATTTACTGCTCAATTATAAAAATAAAAAGATAAGAATAGAATTTTAAATAATGAATTATTATCATATAAACTTGCTATTCTGATGCATCTTTACCCAGTCCTATAACAATATCTTCGGTAAAGTTATCCCAACTGCCTTCAAATGATAAATAATCAAATAATTGTTTGCTTTTTTGTATATCCCGCGGATATGGAACGATGCAAGCCCGGGAGACTTGCCTCCGCTTTCTCAGGTTAACCCAGCGAATCTCACAGACTTATCAATTAATTAAAAAAGCGATATCAACAACTGTTCTTTATTTTTTTATCGTAATTTCAAAAAAATGTTCAGCTGAGTTAAAAATGCTTGCTTCCAGTGAGCAAATGAGATTTTTTTATTTTTGCTCAATTTTCCATTTGACTTTTGAATTGAAACGACCTTTACATATACAGGGTGATTCAGGAGTAATGTGCCACAAAGCTAGAGCGTGTAGGTAAGGTCGAGACAAGAAAAAAATCGTATGGGAGGGGAGGGGGTCTATTCAGCCTCGTTTAGCGGGGAGGGGCAATTTAAAAAACAAATGACTTATTTTCGAAAAAAAAATTATTAAAAATCAACGGTTACACTTACAATAACGGGCTATACCTTTTTGTAAAGCCAAAACCCTAGTCTTTTACAAAAATTGTAAACAAAGCCACTTTTAAACAACAAAAATTTATAAAATCTTTAAAAGTTAATATTTGAAAATTGATACAATAATTCGTTACCAACGAAACAAAAAATCTTACTGTTACATTAAGGCAATGGCAAAACGTAAACCAATAGCTGGTATTTAAATTTACCATGAAAAAAAAGGTTGGAGTGTTTAACCATGGAATGTTGTGAGAAGAAAACACTAGAATCATCTAAAATAAATAATATTTCAAAAAACTTCATTCAGACCATTGAAAACTGTACACGATAGACAAATAGACTCAATTATGTTTTCAACTCGTTAACTGCGAAATTAGCCATACGCAAATACTGCAAGACTATGTATTTCAAAGATAAAGCCCTAGCTAAAAGAATTCTTAAGAGACATAATCATGTTTAATAAAAATTTATTAGAAAACTTACAATCGCTTAGCAAAACAAACATCCCTTAAAGTGCGCAGCAAACACCCAAGCATGCAAAAAAGAAGACTTTTAAGTTTTATCGTAAAAAAATATTCGTTTTGGTTTAGCAAAAAAAAAGTTATAACAATAAACAGAAGGAAGGTATTTTCTTTTTGCATCCCAGGTACAAACACTTAAAAAAAATATCCTTGTGTGTAGGTGGTCGACCTTTCGTGGATGATTTCCTATTCACTATTCTTCGTTTTATCTGCAACAAACATAAACTACTTAGCCTTTTCTTTTGCAAACGAGAAAATACACCTTCATTGGTCTCTATCTAGCAAAAGGAATAAGATTTTTTGTCAGTTTTTTTGAAGGAGCTGCTCGGTGAGAGCAAGATGTAAACAAATTTTAGAGATAAGTTTTAATGGATTTGTGTTTTTCCTTTCACTTATTTTTGAATTAAGTATATTTTGTGTTTTTTTTTTTTTGTCTGAAGAATAGTTTTTGCATTTGGTGCATTCTACCTGCAGTCGTTTGCTGTGACATTGTCAGGTGAAAACTTAGGTTTATATGGCAGTTTATATAATTTTCACTTGAGGTTTGGGGTTTTAATTTTTAATTTTTTTTTTTTAAACTTCTTTCTTTGACTTTTATCCACTTTAACAAATAAGTATACGCTATTTTCAGAATTGTAACAATTCAACCGACACCGTTCTTTGTTCTTTAAATAAAAAAAATTAAATTGCTTTATGGTAACATGCTTTTTTAAGTCAGTTTCCTCTTACTGTCAATATCGATCTTGAAACGAAAAAGAAAATATTCATTTTATAAAAACAATTTGTATTGGCTATAGTTACCTACGTAAATCCCCATAGTGAAATTCTCTGTTCTTTCCCCACCGTCTATTTAACAGATTATTAAATTGATAAATAAGGGTACCAATGAAGCTTTTGAAAAGAAAAACCGCTAGGGATTTGATAGATTTTGTAAAAAAAAAATTATTGCGAAATTAGTTCCACTCTCCATCAGCAGTGACCTTGTCTTTGATAAATTTTACTGTTCCAGCGTTATCCTTGAGCTTCTTACCTATGACTTTATTTCAAGCTTAAAAACATGCGGATAAATAAACAAACCGAAACAAATAACAAATTAAGAATGCAAACTAAAGATGGTCCTTGGAATATTCCCAAACAAAAAAAAAATAACAAAAACTCTTTTGTCTGTGCACCAAGTACAACCACAAAGAATGTCCGCCCGACCAACCGACAATCAGACGGACGTCCCTGGGCGAACGTAGTCATAAATCGATACAAATAAGTAGGTATACGTATGTACTTCGTCGAATTGTATTTCAGATTTTCATCTCGCTTTTATACAAATACACACCTTTCGAACAATTTATGAACAATTTCAAGGATTTCATTTGGATTCGAAATCGGACATGAAAGCAACCAAGGCAAAGAATATAAGTAGTATCTCCTTCTCCATAAGACACGGGCTAAACAATCTGGCATCTAGCCAGTGGAATAATGAAATACCATAACATCGTCTGGATAAATTGAAATATTAATATCAGGTACTTGTTTATGTATTGTTATATATCTACGTCTCGAACGATTGCTATGACAATACATCCCTAACCCGATTTCCACCGAGGAGAAAATTGAAACCATAAAGAGGCCACCGCCATGATTTGTCACTTCTATTGTTGCCGCATCAGAAGCATTCCTCTCGTGTTGGCTGTTGCTATTTCTGTACTGATCCTTTTTTTTTGTGGAAATTGCTTTTCTGACAAATTAATAACTACTTTTCGTTTGGGAAACAAACAATTCCCCTTTCGATTAACTGATGATGATGATGTTATTGTGAACTGAAACTTTTTTTGTAATCCTGCAGGATCTAGAGGAATGTGAAATTAAAAACAGATTTTCCTATTTGTAACACTTAACAACCATGACCTGCCCATAAGAGTAAAAATAGAAAATAAAAAAAAAATAAAAACAAACGAGAAAAAACAAATGCAGCACAGAATGTCAGTAAACTCAAAGTAGAGCCAAAGGCATCTTTATTGCATTCCATTCTGCAAACATTACGATTTTCATTTACTTTCTTGTTGTATAGTTTTAGAGAAGAAGTCTATTGCTTTTTAGTTTTTACATTGAAACATCTCTTAAAGAGGAAATATAATACGAGTTAAAACTACCTTATATGTGTTATGTAGGATCATGATTTTTCCAGATCAAACTTAAAACTTTCTTGATTTTGAATATAACAAAAGATTATATTGTTGGTAGAAGACAAATTCCCTCTTGTTTGTTCGTATGTGTAAAGTTATTGGTAAAATTTGTTGGTATAAGTATTTCATCAAGTTTTTCTCAATATGTACGTAATCTATAATCATAAAACGATGCTAGATATTTGAATTCTTTCAAAGTAATAGTTATTCATTCATTATGGGGCAACTTTAACTTTTTATTCGGAGTTAGTTCCGTTTATGGAATTTCGTTGCGCTCTGTCAAGGATATGTCCACTAAACCATCAAAAGTTCTCTTATTGCAAACTTCTTGAAATGGAACTTTCTCTGTTGGATACACACCTCACCTTTATTTTTAATATTTTCATCCTATCATCAATAGGAATTGAACTAATTACACTGGTTAACAAGGGCTCTGTTGCTCCCGTTTTTTGAAGTACATATTACCGTTAGAAAATGCTAAAAAACGTTTTTTTGACTACTTCGGACACCTAATTCTTAAATATAAGGAAAATTGTTAGAAGATATTTAGTAACGGTTTCTATAAAAACTATTTTCCTTCTTTCTAGAACTTTTTTAGTCTTTCCGATATCTTTGTTACTGTCCGAGATATCTTAAAATGAAGAAAGTGGCTTTGGCTTCATATATCAAAAAGGAGATAATGACGTTATAAAATTTATGAAATATGCAAACAACTGAGGATATCTCGGGAAGTAAAAAAGATATCGAAAAGATTTAAACAGATTTAAAAAGGTGGAAAATAGTTCTTATAAAAACCGTTACTAAATATGCACAAATAATTAACCTTATATAACAGAATAAGGCCCAAAGTACTGCATTTTCTAACGGTAATATTTCAAAAACGGGAGCTGATTAATTTTTTCTGACTACGGATTCGAGTTCAGCACAACGAAAACCTTCAGAAAAGTATTTTTTTGTTCCGGCAAAAAAAAATTAATTTTGTTAACCAGTGTTAATTATTAGATTTAAAAAAATTGGGCTCTGATTGTAGAGAAGCGGGGAAAAGGGGAATACTCAAATAAATAAATAAAAAATAAAATAAATAAAATTTAGAACATTTTTAGAAAATTTTGGATTGATTACTTAAGTTGTATGAATTTTATCAAAAACACCCTCAACACCTTCAGATCGCTGAAAATGACATCGCGACACAATTCTCGAAACAATTGTTCGAATTAAATAAAAAATTAGGTATGCAACATAAAAACATAAATAATTGTTTGAAAAATAATTTGTTTTTGCATGTTTGTAGGTACCTATGAATAGTATACTATACCTACGGTGACCATCCGTCCCGGTTTACCCGGGACTGTCCCGTATTTCTACAGCTTGTCCCGGGTTTTTATTTAAGAAACCCGGGACGTATAAGTGTCCCGTATTTTGTAATTTGTCCCGTGATTGTCCCGTATTTGGACATTCTCTGATTTTTTTATTCAATATTTTAAATACTTTGTACGGAGAACAAGAAAACAGTGGCTGGGAATAAAAATTTTTCTAATTTTTCGGATAAAGCATTAAGCCTAGTACGCTGCTAAAGCAAAACGAAAATTTTTCAAAGTCTCCAAAGTCAAAAAACTTTTGCTGCAAGAAAAATTGCCTGGACAAATAAATGCGAGTGACAAACGATTGAAAAATCTCCATAATATTCTAGCACAGGTAAGAATTTTGTTACCTAAGCTGCGTACTGTGCGTACGAAAATCAACATTTTGTGTTGGTTTTGTATGAGAATTTTCGTTTCGCATCTAGAGTAGGCTTTAGTTTTTTTTTAAATGTTCTTCAATTTTATTAAGTTCCAGCTTGTGTTTGTCAGGTTGCTACACCAGGTAAAATGTTTTCCAATAAAGAACAACATATATGGAAGAGTAAAGAACCCAGATAAGTTTCAAAACTTTTAAGGACATGTTAAAAGTTGTGTTAAAGATCATACAATTTCAAAATCATTTAAAATAAAATTAAAATGTTAAAAAACAGCTCTCCAGATTTTGATTAAAAAAATATTTTTTTAGAAGTTATCAACAGACATAATTATAAACCATTTTCTTGATTTCTGATTTCGTAACGGACTTAAATGATTTCAACGAAAACGCTCCCATAACATCGTTTAGAAAATCTTGATATCAAAATAAGGAAAAATTATGAAAACTCATTTAAAAAAATTAAATTTTTTTTGAAAAATCAATATTTTCAAAACGATCCAACGAATTTTTTATTTGTCCCGGGTTTCGCTTCCAGAAATATGGTCACCGTAACTATACCCATAAGTACTGTAAGAATTATTAAAAAAGACTTTTTAAGAGCGAAGATAAAGTAATACCTATTTGAGAAGGAATTAAAAAGTACCCACCTATTTGAGAATAATGAAACTTCAACTTAAGAATCAACCAGCTTTAAGAATCAAATTAGATTCTTAATTCCTATTAAATTGCCCATTTGTGTTATTTATTCACTAAATATTAAGTTGAATTTTTCTTAAAGAAGAATGTCAGAAGTGCTTTAAAAGTCTTCTTTTAGTAATTCTGGACTACTTGTGTTAGTGGAAATCAATCTTGATTATAACTTAACAGAATTTAAAAAAACCTTGGTACATCTATGCAAAGATTTTTTTCTAGGTATGAACATTTTCTACTATTGTTAGCTTTTTGTTTATTAAAAAGATTCTAAAATAAACATATGCAACTTAACAATACAATTTTTTCGAGAAAAAATATAAAAATGTACAGATTTGGCTTTAGCTTTACAAACTACTACTCGCACAAGTATCATGTATCTTTTGGGGAATTATTTAATTTATGCTATTGTTTTACCAACACAAATATTTATAGCCTATTCTATTATAAATGATTGTCATCTAAGCAATTGAACAAATAATGGATCAACATATTCCATTCAAACAAAATCCTCTGCTAAATATTATTATTATTATCTCCTGATGTTGAAAAATTGAAAATCATTTATTTCCTCTCAAAAACTGTATGGCACAGATAATCATGAATCTGGCACACATCCAACACAATAAGCCTTCTCAAAAAACACCAACTTTCGTTATTATCGAACTAATATAAAATTTATCGTTGTGGTATGTTTGGAACATTATTACATTTTACCGTGAGATTTTCGAGATTAATTAAGCGATAACTGTGTGATATTGGAACAATATGATGACATATGCTACAGGTGTTTTTTTGAATTTCTAATCGCAATATTTCCTGGTGTACCAAGGATAAAACAACGCACACACGTACTAAACTGCATACTTAAAGATAAATTTTTAACAAGTATTATAGGGTGTATAGTAGTGTAGGTTCAAATGATCTAAATTAGAACTGACGTTTGTAATAAAACAGTTAAGTATTAAAGCCATAAATCCACTAGCTTTTACATTGTTCAAATAGGAAAACTTAATGATGTGGTGGTGTGAAATCAGAATTATGATCTCAACATGTATAGCTCGGTAGTACTTTGGGTTGTGTACACATTTTGTATTTGTATTAGTGAGATGAAAGCTATATGCCACCAAATTGCAATTTGCAGTCTTTTGTTTAATATTATATGTACATAAGTGGTGAAAAAAGGACATTTCTATGAAATGAATAATTTTGCGAGTTTTTGTTTTTGAATTGGGTGAGATACCAAGTTTTATTCCAATTTCAACAAAAAACATTACTATACGCTGTGTTTTTGTTACATACAAAAATTTTGATTAAGTAGGTATAAACAAAATGTACTGCTGCTATTTGCATTCAAAAACTATAACGATGGTAGCCAAACTGTCTAACAAATATGTTCTTAATATGTTGTTTTGAAATTCAAAGTTTTAAATACAGGGTGTCCCAAAAGTAATGGATCAAACGAAGTATGCTGATAGGCCACCTTTAGGGCTCTCAGAATTTGGTAACTTGTTCATCCCAAATCCTTACGGTTTTTGATTTAATGCAGTTTTTGTGAAATTTCGATAAATCCCGACTTTGCAACAGTATTTTGCTTCCTTCGCTCATAATTGATTTTTGTTTTTTACAATTCTTTCACTAAAACATTGCCTAATAATAAGAAATAATTAATTAATCAAAATATTTTTTATTTCATTCGACATTTTGCTGCAAATGAATTAACAGTTCCATGTTTTATAAAAACTCAATTTCTCACTTTTATTTCAGAGCAACACCCTGAACAAATTTTTTATGGTGTGACCCTGGTTTATTATTTTGAAAACTTGCCGTGTTATTGCAGATTTAAAAAATGTATAAAAGTTTCCAAAGATGAAATTAGAACGAAAGATATTACAATTTGAATGCAAAAAAACAGAGGTTTTTAGTGAAAAATAACAAACAAAAATCGAGGCTTTTATTCAAAAAGAAATAAACAAACAACAGTCGAGAAAATTTGTTTATTTTTCATTGTTATTTTTCTCTGACAGACCCTGTTTTGTTGCTTTTAAATTGTAATATCTTTAGTTCTAACTTCAACTTTGGAAACTTTTATACATTTTTGAAATCTGCAATAACACGGCAAGTTTTCAAAATAATAAACCAGGGTCACACCATAAAAAATTTGTTCAGGGTGTTGCTCTGAAATAAAAGTGAGAAATTGAGTTTTTATAAAACATGGAACTGTTAATTCATTTGCAGCAAAATGTCGAATGAAATAAAAAATATTTTGATTAATTATTTATTTCTTATTATTAGGCAATGTTTTAGTGAAAGAATTGTAAAAAACAAAAATCAATTATGAGCGGAGGAAGCAAAATACTGTTGCAAAGTCGGGATTTATCGAAATTTCACAAAAACTGCATTAAATCAAAAACCGTAAGGATTTGGGATGAACAAGTTACCAAATTCTGAGAGCCCTAAAAATGGCCTATCAGCATACTTCGTTTGATCCATTACTTTTGGGACACCCTGTAGATAAAATCTAGAATTGTTTCAACAGGCTATACATGAACTACTTTTTCTTTATTGGAATAAGAGTTTTTTTTTTACACTTTAAACTGAGTTAAACTGAAATCTGCAAAAATGGTAACAAGAAAAAAAACTGCACTTGCACAACATTTTGTACGATTTGTATTTTTTTTTACTTTTATATGTGGGCATTGTGCTTAAAATAAATACTTGTTTATTAAAAAGTTTATTAAATAAATGCACGACTGGGTCGCACGTACTTGCTCTTGCAGTTCAAAACACTTTAATGTTAGTTTACTTGCTTTGAATATTACGTCTGCAAAGTTTAATCAAAATCATTAAAGCCGTTTTCGAGATATTTGGTATATCTTAAAAAATTTTAATGAGAGGTAGGTACCTACACTTCCTAAATGAGATATAAAAAAAAAAACAACTTTCAGAATTCTATAAAAATCATCTGTATCATCTTTGAAGAAAATCCGTCCACGCGTTTAGGCTGTGGAAATGTGTACAGATTAACGCACGGACGGAATTGGGAGACCCACTTTTTCGGAATTCTCCATCACCGTAATGTTGGTTTTGATTAAAACCTCAAATCCTTTTTGACACGAAATCAATACTTGCCCTATAGAGTAAGTAAAAAAATCGCAATAAAATAAATCTACCTTATTGTGAGAAAAAGGAAACTATGGATTTGTTTTGGTCCCAATTCAATTATCATTAAATATATCTACAGCAGGTGGCCACATGATTATGACCGATGAAAATTTTCACAAATTTTTTCGGTCTCACTATTTTATCAAGAATCATATATAAAATTGATGTAGAATATTCCGAGGAATTCGAATATTGTATTCACAATTCAAAAAAATGTATTTTCACCCTTTTTTGTGACCACTTTTAATTTTTGTCCTGCCAAGTTCGCACCCGTGTGCTGACAGAGGGATATTATTAAGGCTTTGTAATATAACGCCAAGAGTGTTACGTCCTTTCTAAGTAAGAAAAATTTAAGAATAAACAGGCTCGGGAATTTTCCGGGCATGAATTCGACAAATTACGCGAAATCCTGCAGAAAACCTTATACCAACTGGTGGAAAAGCTATGTTGTGAGTGGCTGAATCATTACAACTACGGAACAACCACTCATTCAGGTAAAAACAGAGTTTCCGAAAGAATAAAGGCATTTTTGCAACAAAAGAAAAACACACGAAATATTGAAAAAATGGTGGTCTCTTCTATCGTCATACATTTTGTTGACTTTGCCTCTTTAAAAAAAATAGTAGTGGCATAATGTTTTATACAACCGTAATAATACTGTACTGTACAGAAAAATTAAATAAAATTAGTTTTTAGCGTTCTAGAATTTACATATTTATTAGAATTAGGGCCAATTTTTCAACAGTCAGTTAAACAGTCAGTTAGTACTTATTCTCCTGATAGAGAAAAAATCATTTTTTCAACAAGCAGACATAGCTTATTCCTAAGAATAAAACTATCTGCTTCTTTCAGAGACGAATAAAAATTATTCTAAGGAATAATATCAATAAAAATACTGTGTCAATTGTCAAAGCTGCTTTGAAATAATTTTGACAAAGAATACAGAGGAACACAAGAAAACAAAAACAATTATAAATAAAAAAGACGTTTAGTTTTGAATATTATTGAATTTGACAAATTTTTTTTTGTTATTCTGTAGACTAAATTATTTTTGATTGAAAAATTCAATGTTGTTATCCGATTGTTTATAAGCCTGATAAATTTATTCGTCGAACAGTTAACTGACTGTTTATTAGAAGATGGAAAAATCGGCTCTTAATGACAAATTTTTGAAAATTTTCATCGGTCATAATCATGTGGTTAACCTACATTCACAGAGTGTTCTTAAGAATTTATTCCTTACTTTATCAAAGTTTTAATTAAGTAACGAAAAAATTCATTAACTTATGAAATTCAACATTAACTAACGAAAATCTTCATAAGCTTATGAAAATTCTTCATAATGCTAATGAAATATTACATTGGCTTATGAAAAAATACATCAGTTAACGGAAAAAAAAAGTCGTTGCCTTACAAAAAAAAAAAAAAACGTAGACTTGTGTGCATTTCTGTTTTAATGATTAAAAATTTAATCTTGTTGGATATAGTTCACATTAGGTTTTTGTTTAAAAATCTATGTAAGTTGAGCTGAATATAAAAAATATTTGCGTTTTGACAAGGTGTCTCACGATAAGTCCAAGTGAGCTCCACCGGGTCGAAACGCCAATTTTTGGTTTGGACTGTATTAAATTAATAATTTAACAAGTCCAATAAATATATACTATAATCTACTAAAAAAATAATTAATAGGTACAACGAAAAGTTTCGTTAGCTAACGAATATTTTTTCGTAATTTAATTAAAATATTCATAAAATTTACAAAAAAATTCGTTAGCTTACGAAAGTTTTAATTAAATTTTACGTTAATCGATGAAAAAATTTCGTAAACTGATGTAAAACTTCATTAATTTTCGATCAAAAATTTTTATGAAAAATTTCATTTAAATACGAAAGTTTTCGTTAATTGATGAAGTTCTTCATTAACGTATGAAAGCCATTTCGTTGAGCCAATTAAATTTTTCATCGGCTGAAAATGAATTAAATTTTCGTTGGCTCAACGAATTTTTTCGTTGTATTTACGTAAGGATTTGGTTCAGTGCATGCAGATAGGGTAGGTTCGGACTTACATTCTCTTATGATCAAAACAATCAGTATCACAGTTTTTGAATTCCTTGGCCAGAACCACACTTTACTATATCACAAACAATAATTAAGATCACTATGGCTGAGTTTGGTCATAAAACTTCCGCAGCACAATTGAATTATTTTCGCAGTTGCAATTTTTTAGATTTTTTAACTTTGAACGCGCCATTTCTGATTTCTTGCAAAAGTGTTGAGAGTTGTGGGTGCACCATGCACTGAAGCCTTAAATCGTGTATCTGAGGCTTATGGCTATTATTCAGTTATTATTTCAATAAAAGAAGTATCTTCATCTTCAAAAGATGAATCAGTCCCAAAAGAAAAAGTTTATTCCAATTCATTATCTTCAATTTAATTCCGTCCAGGCTTCCATTAAATAAATGAAATAAATTAACAATTTTCTATCAAATATTAAGACACTATTCTTGAAACACATGCGAATGGCATTTTGTATAATTATCTTCACTAACATCTCTAAATAATGTCAAATATTATTTTGTAATCAGTCTCAAAACTTGATAAGCTATCAAGAGCTGAAAAAGGGATAGATACCTTCCTACATTCAAATCATTGAGTCGCGACATGCTTTGTTGTAAATGATAACCATAATGAAGCAGGCTTCACAAATAATATGCCAAATGAGTTTTGGTGGGACTATCGCAAACGTAATTTTTGCAGTCTGTCAGTGAGAGACAATGCCATTTATTTTTGGGCACACAAAAATGATTGAAAAGTTTAATTACATATTTTCTCCGTATCTCCATTCTGGGGGCTGCTGCTGCTGCTTCCTCCCACGATGATGATGAATGACCCAGAAATCAAGTAACCTAAAAATTATCAAACAGCTGCAACGATGCTAATTCATTCCGTCTTTTGGTTATGTATAGATATCTAGCTAGATAGCTATAGCGAGTAGTATATTGGTGAAGGATGGGATTCGTTCTTTTCTGGTGAGGTAATACCCAGCGATTCTCACTAATGACGATTACAACGGATGCTGGATGGGCTGGTGAAAGTTTGCAGTTTGCAGAGCAAAAAAGTCTTGGCTCGTTGCCAGGACTTTTCTATGGTGAATGAAATTTGCTGCCCATTTTGGGCTTGTCTCTTTTATATGGTAGAGTGTTACCCCTTCATGGATTTGGAATGAGTTAAGAAGAATGAAAAAAATAAAATTCTTTTTTATGCTTTATTTGTTTGTTGTGGCTACTGTACCACTGTACTCAGTGATTATGTTTTTGGTTGATTTTCAAAAAAAAAAAAAAAAAATAGATAACAAGAAATAATCCTCCATCCTTCGTCAGTCATCAATGCTGGGTTTAAAGTGAACAATGTAAAGCAACTTCATTCAAGTAATGATTTGAAAAATTAACTCAAAAAATGGTTTTGTTTCAGTTTCATTTAAATATTTACGAGCTAACTTATTTAGTCGCTTACAAAATGTATAGATACGCCGTCTTATATTGTTTATTATACCTATTAGAGGGTTAAATATTAGTTTAACAAGAATCTTTAAGTAGGTACTAAGAAAAAGAAAAATGTCATATAAAGTTCAAGTTCTGAAGCTCAACGGAACTTAGTAATCTAGTTGTCGACATTAACAATTATCGTTTAGAGGGAAATGATACAAAACTGTTCATATACAAAGTGGCTTAATATTTCTACGTGCTTGTTAAATTCTAACTCACGAAATTTTATTAGTCAATTATTATAAAATCTAAAACTAACCACTATGGGTAACTATGGCGTATACTTGCTTTTTTTTCAAAAAAAAATAACTTTGATTATTGTATTGTTAATTTTCGTGCCCGATGGTTACACAGTGTATCAGTCAGTCAATTCCTCAGCGCCATCTATTATTTTATCTACTCAGAACATTCACATTCAACGAACGGTATGGCAATCCAGGGTCAACCAAGTAATAAAACAAAAATTCTTCATAAATATTCCAAATTTAAGAAAAAAAAAATACATCTACGAAAACTCATGCCAAATGTATTTTAGAAAGTGACATAACGTGTCCAGTGAAAATGACATGGGAAAATTTTACTGAAATTTTAAAATTTATATTTTTTTTTTTTTGAAAAATGTACAAAGTCATAAAAATGATACAAACCACTTTTTATTCTTTTCTAATAAATAAGCAACTCTTACTAAATACAAAATACAAATACACATACATATATCTATTCACAATGACCTCGTTAATTAAATAAAAAGAAAAATGCACTCATCCATTTGTAATTCATAATAATAAAACGAAAGTTATATAAAACACTTGACTATAAAGACTTGTACATTTATAACAGTAACGATAGAACATTTTATACAAAAAATATTTTGTGCTTGAGTAATTTTGTTTATTTTAATAGTTTTCTGTGATGTGTGTATACATTAGCTTATACATTTCATTTATATGTATTAAAAATGTAATATATATAAATAATATGTATATTATTTTAATTTAATTTATTTCCAAGCAAAAAGTTCTTGTTCATTAAAAAAAAACACACATTTTAGATTTGCACATGAGCTTTAATCATGGACTGACGGAAACCAATATTGTTTGCTGTGTTTTTTTTTTATAAAAACATCACACTTAAGACTATAAAAAAACTATTTAGTTTAAAACGTGGTATACTTTAAAAGGTTGTTATTTAAGTTAAGTTTTATAGAAGCTTTGGAAATAAGTCCTTATTTCCCAGATCAAACTTGTGTGCATTGGGCAAATTAAGGAATGAGGTTCGCGCGAACCCCCGCCCGTAAACTATTCATTTATGAATTATTACATAAAAAGCATTTATATTCAAAGCAAATTTTATCAAATGAGCAAGTATGTGCTATCCAAACATGCCTTTTATTTTTATCGTTGACGGGTTTAACAAGTTTACATTAATTTATTTGGTGGAGCTGAAGAAGTTTATTTATCGCAGCTAAAAGACTATACATTCTGGCGGTTTTATTTGAAAAGCCTCATACAGAATTTGTTCAGCAATTTTTCTTCGAATTTATTCTGTGTGTCTTGTCATGTAAGATTGGCTAGCATAGAGTTTAAAGTGACCAAAAGAAAATACATATTTTACCTAGATACCATGATGTTTAACACGATTGATCTATTGCTGAGAAATACATAAATACTAGATCATTATATAACTCCCTCAAAACCAACTGTTTTACTGTCAGTTAGTGTTATAAAGCAAAAGAATATACAAATTGTATTCAAGTTTCAAGCGTAACATTGCTATCGCGTTTTATTTGCCTGGAAACATGCAAATACAAATTCTAAGAAAATTTATCGAACTCAAAGAGAGCAAATTAAAGAAACTCAATTTCACAACACAGCAGGATGTATAAAGCATACGAAATGCTTGCTTGCATGTTGCCGATCATCCTCCAGGCGGAGACCGAGACTCCATTCCAAGCTGAGCAACACGTGAAAGACCAAAATGACCAAGTTTATATTTGCCAAAGAGGCTCTCTCTCCTAAAGTGTTCAACTACTTTATCCATAAGAAAACAGGCACAATCAATGGTAATCCATTTTAGGCCACCACCGCCATTACTGCTGCAGGCCAATCTGCCCTCGTAAATACTTTGGAACCGTGACACGGTAGTGAATCCTCACACACCCTCTTTGATTAAAAGGCCAGGGGGGCAAGTTTCCACAGTGGCATTGTTTTCTATGATTAACTATATGACTGTCAACTATCAGAAATATCTATTCTGATAGTCTTCATAAGGAAATGTTTAATTTGTTACCTTGTGCCTAACTCCAAAACTGATCTTAAAGAGATTCGGATTTAATACTTACAATTTCTTAAGAGATTTTCGTATATTATGACAAAATATATCATTTGATTTAAAACACAATCGAAAACGACAGCAAATCCATTAACATACAAGAAGACAACAAGACGAATAGACATATGCACCATAAATCAATTCCCTAGAAACAAATAAAATTTTTCATTACTACATAACACTTTAAGTTCCTAAAAACCCTTCATCCATCAATTATTATAGCTGCCTACTCTTGAACAGGTACTTCTGAAATACTTCTACCATAAAGTAGTTGAATGCAGTCAAAAGTGCTCTCAGAAGTAGATACTGGACACTAAATGACACATAGAGCGATAACATTCACTCCAACTTGTATTGACAAAAGCTCAAAATATATTTCAAACTCTCTCATAAAAAAAAATATATACGCATCTACCTCACTTCACACAATAAGGAAACGTATGTCATGCCTCCAGAGTGGGATTACTTTAATTATTGTGCCAGGGGAAATGCAACTCCATTACATGAACAACATACAGATATGAAGTCCTCTAAAAAAAGCCAACTGTAGTGACCGATTTTTCCAGCCCTACTGCTCTGGTGTAGAATCCTTGGTACCTTTGCTACCGGGTATATTATTTCATTGTTGTGCAAAAAAGTTAACGTGTTTTATTTAAATATGGATACTATGCTCACATGCGCACATGCAAACAGTCATGTTCCATTCCATTCTGTTCCATCCATTTGCAACGATTAGGGAAAAAATTCAAGGGGAACACTCTTGTGGATGTGGAAAAAGTTAGCGGAACGAAATTCCCGACCCACCTTTTCAAATGAATTTTGGATGATAAAGCTTTGGTTTATATGCAACAGAAGAAAAAAAAAACCAGCCAAGTATAACAGTTTTAAGACTTGAGAGAGAATGGTCCATGAAAAGGGAGGCAGTTTGTAGACAAGTAGGCTATTTACTACCACAAAATGCAATTACTCGATGGTGGAATTCCAATGACATCATTGGAATCGAATTGAAGTTCATTAAATGCATTCCTCTGTGACCCCACCTACAACTATTCTCTCCTACGCACTTTTAGGCACTCATACCTTTTTAGGCTTGCACTGCAGCAGAAGCCCGAAAAGAGATTTATGTTTCCTCATTATCGCCATATGCTGGAGTCACGGTAGTCGCACAACTCACCAAGCCTTGCCAGGTACTTCTGCCTTCTGGTGAAATGAATGATCCCCTTGACATTACTTGCACGAAAAAATAAATGCTTGGATGTTAGGAAGGATAAATAATAGAGCAACAACTGAGTGTTGTTGTGGATAAGGTGAAAATCACCTTGGCACCTAGCACACAAATGCATCTAAACTGCACATATGTAGGTATATTCAAATGTTTTATGTACAAACGTATAAACTTTTATAGTTGGCGATTTGTAAGTCATGAACATTGCAATAGCAACATATAATGTTGCAAGAGTGGTAAAGGGTGGATATCCCTGCTGGCTGGGGCTGAGCTGAAACTAGGGATGATGCAGCAGCAGAGTGGAGTAGCAGTAGGTGGGTAGTTGTGTGCAAATACTGCAGAACAATCGTTTCTGAATATAATTAAAAGAAAACTAGAGCGGCAATAGCAAGCGGCTTGAGATGGGGGAGGAGGATGACGGACGACGAAAACAACGACGAGGTCACAAATAAAAATTAATTTTATATGATTTTGAAAATGAAAGGATTTACAGCCCCGGCTGAATGCTTTATAAGAAAATATACTTTGGTCTTTAAAGTGAAGAATTCTCAAGGCCATCAGGTCGATTCATACATAATTCATTTAAAGATATGTAAGACATTGCAGGTGTTATTTGTGAAGGTGTTACCTTGGATTCGTAAGAGAACAAACAACAAAACTTATTTGAAAAGCTCTTTTTCAGTTACCACTGTTGACACCTAGTTGATAGTAGAATAAATATTTGTGGTTTTGTATTTTGTGTTTGAAAGATTCGAAGAGAAAAAAAGCCCACATTTTTGTTTGTATCCCAGAATATGAAGGCGAAGATGGCTCTATTGTGAATAGATTTTTTAACATGATTTTTGTATATCTAACACCACCACTTCTATAGCTGTCGAACCCCAAACATATATCGAAAAATGTAACTTTTAATTAGGGAGGGAACAAATAGAAAATACTTGAGATTTGAAAAGTCTGTTATTTGAAAAAAGAAAGCAGGGTACTGGGTCTGCTAAGGGACTTAATTCTTACATTCTGTTCCACTCACGTAACCAAAAAAGGAATTAACAACCTAGGATTTTGACATTAACTGAAGCTTTTCAAGATTCTGTAAGATATCAAATAAAAATCAAGTGAATTGTTACTTCTTATCCAACTTTTTCTTTCTGAAAATGAGCTTTAATTTAAAATTTCACGTCACAATTGAAAGTTTCTGGTTTTAATGCACTGAATCAACAATAAGAGCACTAAACCACGTGAATAGTTTTAAAAAAAATTTAATTCCTTGTTTCAAAATAGGCTCAATATTGAGTCTGATCAAAAAAAAGTTGTTTTTGTATTTTTCGCTTTTCTCTTATACTAGAAGGCTCATAGACAGATACATATTGATGATTTATAGGGAATTAATTGAGGCAGATCAGTTTTTTAGTACATTTTGACAAAGATAGTATTCAAGTTGTTCACTTTTGGTTCAAAATAAACTAATAATTGGGTCTTGTATAGTATTAACTGTAACTGAGCACTATCTGATGGCAACCTTTCTTTAAGAAAACAAATTTTATCCCTGCAAAAAATATATAAATAAATGATGTGCCTTTCCGCTCCCGCTTCAACGGGGGATAAACCCTTATCCGATAGTTAAAAATTATTGTATGAGGAACACCTCGAGTTTTCAGTGCCAAAGTTATCGTTATCGTACTCCCTCCCACACCCAATGTTGCTAATATTTTCTTTAGGGAAATTACTGTATACTTTTAAACCTTTAAAACTAAAATTTTGTATTTTAGATTTCGAAACATACAATTGTACATGTTTTTAGGAAGTAATTAATGATGTCATCAAACAACATTAAATGTTCGAACATGAAATCTGTTTTTAAACAAGATTTTCCCACAATTTGACAATCACAAAGGTTGATGATTATTAGAAAAGATAGCAATAGAGATATCCTTTCATCAAAGTGAAATGCCTTTGCATATAGCTAAGAGGGAGGGATATAATTAATTACTTTCTCTCTGTTACATGAACCCACACTCACCGAGGTTGATTTAAATAATTAATAAATTACATTGAATGTCTAATCGAAAAAAACCTTTGAGGGTTGAAAAGTTAATGAAATTGTCATTAAAGAAAAGAAAAATTCATAAGATTGAAAATTGTCTAGTTAAGTGAAAAAGACTTGATTATTGTCAGTTTTTCGAATGCATCATTCATGATGTAAATTATCCAATAATGAGATATAAGAATCCTTTGTGTTACTAGCTCGTATAATTCTAGATTCAGATTGATGATAATGATATCATATAAAAAACCTAAGTTTTTGGGTTAATGTACAAAAAATTAAATACAGTAAGTGTTTATAGTCTGTTTTCAATTTTGCAAATTATCTCATCTGGGGCCCTAGTAAAGAGAAAATAAACTTATAACATGTTGGTATGTAGCTATAGATAGGTACCTACCTGCTACCTGCTTCAAGACAAAAATGTAAAAAATAGTTTTTGTTAATACATTTGCCTCATTATAGCAAACACTGTAAGAAATTTGACTAGTATTAAAAACAAAATATTTATTGCACACATTGTAACCAGCCAAGACATCCTAACCAGCGCACACAGGTAAATTTTCCCAAATTCATGGCCAAAACTACAAAAAAAAAATTTGCGATTTGTTGTTTTTTTTTAATGCCAAGTTGTTTACAAATAACATAAGCTTAGAACCTGATTGATCATGCGATGCAAATTGTAACTGTTTAATCAGTAGATGCTTTCAAAGTAGAACATTTTAATTAACGAGTGCAGTAGCAAGGTTGGTTTCTTATAAGAAGTAGTTTGCTTTATTTTTTATTTAATTTTTTTTGGCGATTTTTAAAATAATTAACATGGATTTTGTTGCTAGTGGTATGTTAAAAAAAGATAATGACAAAGATAATGCAAAATTTTAAGTCTAAAGTAAATTTTAAAGCTTCTTAAGATAATGTGTTTGAGCAGTAAAAACAAACAAATTTTTTTTCTTTGATAATGAAAAAGTTAAGTTGATTTGCGTTTTTCTGTACTGAAAATAGTGTTGAAAAATAGTTAAATGTTTCCTTTATGGGAAACAATCCTAAAACATTGCGGTTTTTTGCGACTTTTTATAATATTGGCTTCAAAAGGTGTTGGGGACGGTGATTTTTTTTTTTTTTTTTTTTAATCAGATTTTTCTTTTTTGACACAGGATCGTAATTAACTTTCATTTTTCTTTCAAGAAATAAGCTTTCTGAATTTTTAAAAAGCTGTTCGTCACGTGACATTACAGAAAAAATTAATTTTTTTGGGACCAAAGGTTGAAATATATAAATTTCGGAGCAAATAGAGAAAAATTTAACGGATTTTGATTTTGCATATATGAACATAGAAGAAGATGGCTGAGTGCCTCCAGAAATAACAACACCTTCTTAAAACAAAATATAAATTGGTTGCAATATGAAATATCGTTTCCATGCTGAGCCCATGGCTTTGTTGGACGGCCTCAAATGGATTTTTCAGACCTAAGCGAACGGTCAAAGAGACGTAAAACAGAAGATTTACGTTCTAACTATAATGCCGAAGAATTAAGCTATGCTGCGCCATGCAACTGCGAGAAAAAGAGAAACTTGTTCATCAAATGTAATGAAAAATATAATATTTTCAACTCCTTCACGTGCTGAAAAATATCAAAAGCTTTGAAAAAAATTGACCAGAAAATTATTCCATATACAGCAGAAGAAGCACTTTCAATAGTTGTTGAAGGAAAATTAACTTAGTTTCATAATAACCATATGTATCCAAACTTAAGCCTCAATAAAATTTATTCATTCATTGGACAGCTCGGCGAAGAAGCCCAAGAATCACGAAACAAAGATATAAAGCGTTTCGAGAAAGTTTCCCAAGAAAATTTTCGAGGCAGCAAAATATGGAAGATGTGTTTTATAATCTCTTGGTGTCTTCTGACCCATTAATAAGTGGTTTGAGAAAACTAAATCCTAAAACAAAAAATGCGTTTCCCTCTGAAATACTTCAGTTTCTAATAGAACCAGAGATCGAGCAAGCAGACTTATAGTTACAGTTTCACAACTCACAAGTCATTGAATGATATACAAACATACAAACTCACACTCATGTTTATTTATGTACATAGTTGTTATCTATGCCTGCATTATTTATTTATTTATAATAACGACTGTTCAACTGTTTTTTTCAATCTATTGAATGTATAAATATTGTATTATTAAATGTCAAATGAAAGAAACCCTATGGCGTAAAGTAAAAAAAAACGACTTTTTTCATTTTTTGCTTCTTTTTTGTGAATTTTCGTGTAAATTTACTTAAAAATGGTGAATTTTATGGAAATTATCTTATTTTGATATAATCATGCAATAATAAATTTAATAAACACAAAAAATAATTTTGGCCATGTTTTTGGGAAAATTTACCTGTGTGCAGCGGTACCTAAAAGCTAAGGAACTTTTGGATGAGGATTTGATATCAACCAACGACGAAGAGAACATCCCCTTCTACGCTGATCCTAGATCAGCTCACTGTCGTGGCTGAAAGCCTCACCCCTCCCTAATCCAACCTTCACAATGACAACCGGACTTGAACAACCTGAGTTAAGAAGCTGCCAGCAGAATTAATATTTAAAACAAACACAATTACAATTAACTGTAAATTTAGCTTATGAAAAAAAAAAAAAAAACAATGTAAAAACGTTAGGCCCCTTTTGTGCCAACATAATACTAATATAATCAATGTAAATTTTTAGGGCCATTTTTTTCACTCGCAGTTGAACATAACTTGAGAATTTTTAAAATAAAAATTCTCAAGTTATGTTCAACTCCGAGTGAAAAAATGGTCCTTAGATAACTAGCCTTAAGCAAATTGTATATATATAATTACTGTTCAATAAAAATATCGTTAAATCGTTAAAATGCACACATTTTACATTGAATTTTTTTTCAAGGTAGAAAATGTATTATTTCCAATAAAATTTTTTTTAATTCAAAATATAAACATTTTTCAGTTGCAGTAACATTTTTTTTTTCAATGCAAAATATTTTTAACTGCAATAATTTTGTTAATGCAGTTTTTTTTTCTAATTGCAATAATTTTTGTAATCTGTAATGGAAAACAAATGCATTAAAAAATTATTTTTTACAACCCTGAACTTATTACAACTTTAGAACTTTGCGATGAAAAAATATTGCTCTACAAAGAAATAAAATGAGGATGCTTAAAAAAGGGGGACATTGCGTCCCCTTTTCACATTTTCAGTTATGGGGGACAATTTAGTTCCTGAAATGTGATTGGGATAGTCCCCCCAAAAGGAGGACGAATGATAACCCTACTTTGAAGCCTGGTACGCAGATCGAGCTAAATTTTAGCTCCCATACAAATTATCGAAAAAATTTAGCCGAGTTAAAATTTATGTGAGCATTTTTTTATCGATAATTTGTATAGGAGCTAAAATTTAGCTGGGATCTGGGTACCAGGCTTGAAGGGAAAAACTCGATTTTTAGCAACAAAAAAAAACCGCTTATTTGCTATTGGAAAATAAAACATTATAATATTTTATTAAAATCAATTTTTTAATTAAAATTTAAAAAAAACTCTCTAGTATTTTATTTATTCATATGGTGTCTGGATAAGAATCAATAAACATGTTAATAATCCAGTCAAATAAGGGTTTAACCTCGGATTGAATGTTAGTAGAAATTTTTTTTGCTCAATATCTTCCTTTTGCCATTCTATAACATATCTCAAAAGTCTAGAAAAATCTCATGTCCACTTGTCGCGATTTCAAGGTCAAATCGCGAAATGGAGATTTTCAAAATTAGCAAAAATAGGCTATTTTATTATATACACATATGATACGTGATTTCAAGGTATTTTTTAATGCTGATTCCAAAAAATCTAAAATCAAGACAATCTGACGTCTCTGGAAAAAGTTATACCTGTTTTTCATCTGTCAACTCATATTAT
Organism: Episyrphus balteatus; assembly: GCF_945859705.1. Lineage (NCBI taxonomy): Eukaryota > Metazoa > Arthropoda > Insecta > Diptera > Syrphidae > Episyrphus > Episyrphus balteatus. The sequence goes on along the minus strand of NC_079136.1, from coordinate 614,229 downwards.
TATAACAGTTGCAAACTTACTGCCGAAAAACCCTTAAAAGTTATGGTAGATGAACCAAATTTTGCATGAAGATTTTAGAATCCATCATTATTAGAAATCAAAACAATCCATTACAAAAAATATATATACCTACGAAATAATGGTATTTTTTGATGGAGGGGCAAATTTTAGGATATGCACTAAAGAAGATTCTTGTTCATCTTAGGAAAAAGTGCAAATAGGCTAATTTTTTCATTTTAATCTTTGTTTGGATATTCTTTAATTACCCTCAAAAATCTAAAAAAATCTCATGTCCGCAAGACCTAATTTTCTTGGTTTGAAAATAAGGTGCAGATTTTAAAAAATTGGAAAAATACACTTCATATATTTGTGTCAGATCAACATGAATAAGGTGCATTACTTTTCAGGGACGGTCAGGTTGACTTGTTTGTGAGTTTTGTTGGAATTAGTGTTAAAAAATACCTTTAAATCATGTCGCTTATGTTGGCATACATATAAAAAATTAAACTTTTCTTATTAATTTTTTTAAATCTGCACCTTATTTTCAAACCAAGAAAATTAGGACTTGCGGACATGAGATTTTTTTAGATTTTTGAGGGTAATTAAAGAATATCCAAACAAAGATTAAAATGAAAAAATTAGCCTATTAGCACTTATTCCTAAGATGAACAAGAATCTTCTTTAGTGCATATCCTAAAATTTGGCCCTCCATCAAAAAATACCATTATTTCTTAGGTATATGTATTTTTTGTAATGGATTGTTTTGATTTCTAATAATGATGGATTCTAAAATCTTCATGCAAAATTTGGTTCATCTACCATAACTTTTAAGGGTTTTTCGGCAGTAAGTTTGCAACTGTTATAATAATATGAGTTGACAGATGAAAAACAGGTATAACTTTTTCCAGAGACGTCAGATTGTCTTGATTTTAGATTTTTTGGAATCAGCATTAAAAAATACCTTGAAATCACGTATCATATGTGTATATAATACCATAGCCTATTTTTGCTAATTTTGAAAATCTCCATTTCGCGATTTGACCTTGAAATCGCGACAAGCGGACATGAGATTTTTCTAGACTTTTGACTTTTGAGATATGTTATAGAATGGCAAAAGGAAGATATTGAGCAAAAAAAATTTCTACTAACATTTATTCCGAGATTTACCCCTTTTTTCTCCTTATTTGACTGTATTATAAACAAAAACAATACATGATCCTGCTTTCTAGAGGGACCATTTTTATTGAACCAAAAATTAGTTCATATTTTGGTCAACAGATTGCTTTTGTCTGTCGGCTGGGAGAAAAATAAGAGATAGAGCATGAGTTTGGAGAATAAACAAATATGAGCGAAATAGAGATTAATCTGTGTCTATTTTTATCCAAATCGTTTTATTTTGTCATCAATAGCTGCGTTCCTTTGGGAACTTTTATCTACTGCTTAGTAGGGGAAAGGTGCGAACAGTGAGACAGTGCAAACACTCTTTTTACATATGTATTATATTTATATGTTCTTTCATAAAAAAATGTCATGTAATTAGAATTCCTTCTGGTTTTTTGTTATTTTATATTTTTCCGAAAAATGACAAAAAGTAAACAGTGAGACATTATGTAAAAGCAAACAGTGAGACATAGATTTTATAAAAAGCAAACCGTGAGACATATAGATTTAAAAAAAATCTATTATTTTAGAATGACTTCAATATGATTTTCGTAGTGTTTTTTCTTTCGTTTTTTTTGGCTTTTTGTTATTTTTTTTTTTGAAAAATGGGTTAAAGTAACATAAATTAATTAATTATATACTTGTCAATTACCTAATTATTTGACGTTTTCGTTAATTTTTTTTTCAACTAAGAATGTCTCACTGATCGCACCCCTTGCAAACAGTGAGACGTTTTGACTTTTTCTACATTTTAGTCCAATGTGATGCTCTCATTCATTCCTTAACTACAAGTTCTTTTGCAACATTAAGATAAAATATGTCTTAAACTGTCTTCAAAGTTTCGTTAAGCTATCTTTAAAACATTCTAAGATATACCATTTTAAAAAAAGGGTGTCTCACTGTCCGCACCTCTCCCCTACTTAAAACTACTTTGACCTAGTTTTGCTGTATTGAAAAAGTAGTTCAAAGCTGCTTTTAGTACTAAGCAGTAGATAAATATTTTCAAAGGAACGCAGCTATAATCTTTATGGATCATTGGTCAAAATAAAACGCAGCTAATATTTTAATTTTTAAGACATTTACTAGTCTAGTATGCAGTTCGAACTCAATTTTAGATTTCAAAAAAATTATCTCCAAAATGATTGCATAGTCAGCTATTACATGAAGCCTCAAGAGGCGCGCCTCTTTTCAAACGTTATGAGTGCAAAAGAGAAAAAAGATGAAACAAAAAATTATCCGACCAGAGAGTCGTGGGTGGGAATTCTGAGACTCTTTTTTGACGTTTCTTTTTCCCCTTTTCCTTTTTTCAACATTCTCTTTCATTTCTTTATCCTTCTTGGTGCAATACAACAACAAAAAATTTGAGTCCTGGACTCAAGAGGCATCGTGTAATAGTACGCGCCTCACAAAATGATTATCAAAAGAAAATTAGAAAAAAGAGTCAAGCCTCTTGAGGCTTTATGTAATAGCTGACATATTAGGCTAAACTAGACAGTCCAAATAATTGCAAAATAAACTAAGGTGTAAAATAAATGTTTGTACACCAATTATTTTATTTATCTCTTATTTTTTACTTGACCAATAAATTTTTATTGCATAACAAAACGCTACATAATTATAGTTCATACACTGGCCACCATGGCGCCTACAACATCATCAAACTCTGTTTCCGCCCTTACAATACGTAAATACGTAATGTAAACGTAAGAATTCGTAGCCGGCTGTCACCTGTCTGTCAGCAAAAATTTTGTTTGTACTTTTTGTAGGTAATTCGTTTTCTAGAGCGCGTTTTTTGTATTGTTCAATAAATCTGTCTTCTTATTACAAATTATCTTTGAGTAAATAATATTATAAATAGACTATTTCAAACAACAATGTCCGAAACAACTTTTGTATCTAAACGTGGTCTAATTCGAACCAAAGAACCTCGTGCAGATACATCCACCAAATCCAAGAATTTGGATCTGTCCATAACCCTCGCTCCAAGTGAAATTCAAAGAATTTTAGATGGACACAACACCTCAAATCTCAACAAAAGTGCCAACTTTTCCATGTTGTATGAAAGTACCAGCAATATCTTGGGAACAGAGCCGGCAAACAGCGAACGTTCGGTTCTTGAGAATAATGAGCTTGGAATAAGGGAAAAAGCAAACATGCTATTTCCTCAGTTTCTTGAAGTGTTGCAAAGTCGCACAAATGATTCAGAAATCTTTGATACCATTCAAGATATAATTCACACATGTTCTGGCATTATTGACGAACTTAATCGAGATGGAATGCGTGGAAATTATGTCAAGCAAAAGTCTGAAGAGCATTTGTGGTTCGAACAGGAGCACAACACTTGGAAACTGTTGTATGCTTTGTACAAGGACCGAATCATGGTTCAAACCGAACACATGGATGAAGCCGTTCTCGGTTGTTCGGATAAAGAAGTCATAAATCAACTTTATACTTGTAAGTTCTGTTTTTCTGCGATTCAATGCTTAGGCCTCCAAATAGAAAGATTTCAAAGATTCCAAGAAAACGTTTACAAACAAGAAGAATAAATTTAATTTATTAATAACGATGTTCAGAAATTTATTATTATGGTACTTTATTTTTTCATTAATATTTTTTTTACATTGTTTAAGTTTAACATTTGGTGCATTTAAGCATGGCCTTAGCCGTTTGCCAAGAAATAACATTTAAAAATTTTACTATACATAATATGTATAAATAAAAATTAGAAGTAGCTTGGCAAATATTTAAAAAATGTCATCTATTATTCTTGACCTACAATGGTCCGAAAAAGTACACTCCTTTTCATTAGAATAGGTACACAACTTTTCAAATGTTCAGTATTCGTTTTTTCCTCACAGTGTAGGAAAAATAATAATTTTTTGATGTCAAGTCATTGTTTAAGATGTTAGCAGAATCAGCAAAAAAAAATAATTCAAAACGTGTGGTTATTTTTCTTGTTTCTCTATGGCAAAGCATTTCACATTGAAAAACTGAGTAATTTTTTTGTTTTATCAGAATAGGTACACATAGAAAATGATGTGAAAGTGGTCCATGAAATGAATTAAAACCAAGTTCTTCTTAAAAATGTATTTTACTTATTTTAATAGTGGCGTTTTTATTCTTAAAAAAAAACAAAACTGTCCAGGAATTGCATTGTTAAATCTCTTTATGCAATCTATCTGAATCTCTTCCTTAAATTGTTAAAAATGGTGGGTTAGGAAATATTTTTGTCTTAAAATTGAATATCACAAATTTTATCAGTACGGGCTAGCCATTTCCAATCATTTTCAACAAGGTTCAGGGTTGTTTTCTATGGTAGATGCTCAAGTACTTTCTAAATTTGCACTTCTTCCCAATATTTTACAGAGCATTTTTTGTGGTAGGAGGCGTGGTCCTGTTAAAAAATTCAGAATACTGGTTCACAAATACTAGAGAATTAAGGAAAAGTTTCTTGAATATCCATTTACAAATAATTGTGACCATTCTTCACGTTTGAAATTCATTATTTGTATTATCGTAGAAGATTACTTTCTTCAATGCCTTAACACTTCTTTTTTAACAATGAAGTTGGTCTCAAAATGGTTTCTCCTTTCGCAGAATGTTAAACTGATAGTTTAACTCACCAAGGACATCAAAATTAAATGTTCGTTGATCCAAAAATAACAAGAAATACCACTTAACTTTTCATGTGGTAAAGGATTTCAAAAACCTTAAAAGTATACAATTCTGTTCTTGGTGTAGTAATGGTGTCTTTTCAAAATTCAGCCATTTTAGAAGATTGGGACTAATGCCCATTCTATTTACTGCCCTAAAATTACAAATAACAACTGTTTTTCACTTTTCTTCTTGTCGTTAATCCACCAAAACTGGTAGCACATGTAAAAATTTACTCGTCTTAAAGTGTTTTTTTTGCATTTTTTTTACAACCATTAATTTTTTCTAACCCCAGAATGTTTGTATCTGAAGTCTGGATAGAGCATATTCACAATTCGTAATTTTTTTTAATCATACCAGTATTGGTGGATCCTTCATTGTTTTTTTTTTTTTCTTAAGGTGTTTTCGCCAAAATTTAGCGATTTTAATCCATCCATGTTTTTCAAAATGGTAGTATGATTATTAAATTACACTTAGGAAAGTTATGATCCTAAGTGGGCTGTAGGTCTGTCTTGGTAATTTTAATATATTTCGTCGACGTTTCGGGCGTGATTACACCCTTCTTCAGGACTCTAAAAAATTTTATTCTAAAAATACTAAACAAATTAAAATTAAAATCTATACTTACAATATTTTAAAATAATAAATTTTAAGATGTTTCTTAAAATTTGTGGTGGTTAGTTTTCTGGTAGGTATAAGTATCTCTTTTATATTTTTGTAAATATTTCAAAATTCAAAAATTGAAGCCTTGAAAAAGACGTTTCAATTAATCGAATTTCAAAATAATGAAATCTAAATTTCAAATATGATAAGAAAATCAAAATTTGACTTTCAAAATCAAAAACGATCTTCAGAAATCATGTCAGATATAAAATTTAGCCTAAAATATATCTAAACTGGCTATATATACTGCTTAGTCCTTCGCAATCTGATCGCCTATTAACAGCCCACTTAGGATCATAATTTTGATTGAAAAAAGGTCACGAAAATAGGATAAACACTTAGGAAAGACCAGTTATTTGTTTTAATGGTAAATTTGCTCGAAATCCACGAAAACATTAAAGATAACAAGGGTGTACCTATTCTGATGAAGAAAAAAATAAGTTGATTTTTCCTCAAAAAATACTTTACAAGAAAAACAATGCGAAAGTTATGGTCCATTTTGAAATAATTTTAGCTGTTGCATTTCCCAACATCTTAAAGTGTCATAAAACAATAAAACCTTGTTAGGTCACGTACCACTATTGGGGACAAACGATTAATGAACATTTGAAAAGTTGTGTACCTATTCTGATGAAAAGGAGTGTATTTTGACAAAATGAACATTTTCTAACTGAGAATAATCTGTAACGGTTAAACATAAAATAGGGAAGTTGACGGTTATTTATTAAGTATATTATGGTGAATCTCATGATGGTAAATGTCAGTCATATAGTTGGTATTATGCTTCGAGGCTGCATTTTTTGTATAAAAAGTACAAATTTTTGAGGGAAAAAAATATTTTGACCAATGTTCTTTTTCAATGTTGGTAAGGTAAGGTAATGTATTTTACGTGTTTCAAACACTTATAAAACTGACCGACTTGTTAAGGCCCCGATTTGTAAAAAATTGGGCAAAACAGCGGAACTGAACATTGAAATTAGTGCATCTTCTGTTGCAAGTCATAATTTCGGTGTGTCTGTTAAAAAATCTGTGGAGAACTGAATTTATCACGGGAAAAAACAAATTACCAAATATGAAAACACAAAAATGTAATTATACAATATTATACTATTTAAAATTTACCATAAATGGATACAAAAATGAAAAAAATGCACTAAAAAAAATAGACGCATTTTGAAGAATTCACTTTAAATCGGGGATTGACTCCAAAAAGTCTGAATTTGGAAATGCCATTCTTTCATCAAAAACTTTGTTAGCAAAAGTACCCTTTGCGTTAGGCTCGAAGAAGACAATTTTACCATGTTTATGGGAAGATAAAACAGTATTTATCTCATAAAGCAAAAATTAAAAAAAAACTGAATTCTCAAAGGAATTTTTCCGACTGTTGTATATTGAGAGCAGTGTGGCAATAGTAGGCAAGTTTATTCCATTTTTGGCTATCGTTTCGTATGTGTTTGACATCTTCAATGTTCATTAGATTCATGCCGTAATGACTACGCCTTATTTCCTTCAATAATGGACAGGACCCAAGAAAATGGTTTTCGTTTTCTCCAGTGTTGCACAGAGTGCATCGAAATGCGACATCCTCACGATGTGGCTTACAATTTAGCTTGTGAAGCTCACCTCTTGCTCGGATTAACATTGATAGTTGGACAGGAGTGGAATCGGCTAAGGTGATAGTTGATTGTCACTCTTTTGAACATCACCTATTCTTTTCTCTGAGCAAAGTGACCACCAAAACCCTACAAGTGCAGAGATTTCGATGAGTATTCGACTCACACGGGGAAGACTGAGGTTTGATCCCTACCGGTGCCCAATTTTTTTTTTTATTTCTTAATAAATATTAAATATTTTTTATTTTTTCTTCACAAGAAACCATATTTTATTCAACGAACTAAAATGTTCGTATTATTTTTTAATATAATGAAGTCCGTTGAGGATTGCAATAAAAATAGAAAGTGAAAGTGACACATAAATAGCTGTCACCCACAATCCATAACAAAAAGGTGATCGTCACTTTGATAATCACCTTACGTGGAGCAAAAGTACTTATTGTGATGATCAACAATCACCTTAGCTTAGACGATTCCACCCCAGAACTTAATCCGGTGTTCGCATAATTAACTTGTTCTAGCTGTCGCTACACAACCCTTGTTCCTGGGCTCAGCTTGTGTTACATTTCTCTTTTCATTGCTTCTTCTACATCCAGGATACATTTTTTAGGTATATTCTGCCACTTAAAAGGATTTTAAGCTAATAGCTTTTCTGACAGGAACATGGGTTAGGCGAGTATCATCATTCTCGTTAAAAATTTTTGTCATATAACTCATGTTTTGTTTGAGCATAAATATAAACAGTGGTGACATGCCACTTTCAATTTGGGCCATGTAATTAGGGGTGGTTGATGGAATTCGATATAGTGTTTTGAGGAAAAACCTCAAAAGTTTTTCTACTTCTTCATAGTATTTGCTTCCCCAAACCAGTGCCCCATAAAACATTACGGACCGAAGAACAGCTTCAACAACTTTTATTTTCGATGGAATTCCAACTCTAGCATTTGCCATCAAGTTCCGCCAAGTTGAATAAATCGCCTTTTTCAAATCAGACAGTTTCATTTTGAAGTGCTTTTTGAAAGAAAGATAAACTGATTTATTAAATCTCCTAACTAGTTGTAAGATTTAACATCTTCTAGATCCTCTCCACCATATTTCCATTTTTCGTTTTCTGCTAGGTGACCTGATCCATTTCTGGACACAATAACTTTTGAATGGGTCGTGTTGATTTTATGCAGTTGTATTTGCAGTATTTTTGCAAACAGTAAAGTTGTAACTTTGATTCCTTCACTTATAAGTCCAGCCAGTAGGAAGTTTGCTATGTCATCCAAAAACAGTGAAGATATCAAAGGGCTCAGAAGACATCCATGTCTTACACCTATTTCTATTCCAAACCAATTTGATAGGTCTTCTCCATTCCATATTGGTGAGTTATTAGCGATGTAGAGACTCATTATGTTATTTAAAAACTTTGTTGATACACCTATTTGAGACAGTTTGTAAAATATACCTACATTTTCTGTTGGTCGCGTCAAAAGCCGCTCGAAAATCAATAAAGAAAGCATACAATTTTTTTCCTCGATTAAGGTAACCTTGAGCAATGCTTGTTAAATTGAAGATTTGGTCTACTGTAGAAGAGCCTTCACCAAATCCTGCTTGAAATTGGCTCAACTTATTGTTTTCTTTGACCCATTTTGAAAGTTTTGTATTCAACAGACCAGTACAAATTTTCGCAATTGTGTTTATAAACGAAATTCCTCTATAGTTCAATGCAATATTGGGGTCACCTTTCTTGAATATTGGGAAAATTAGATTCAGAATAAAAATAATTTAATGAACATCGAAAGCTAATAACAAACAAAAAATCGATTGCTAAAATTTCAATATCTACCCTCTCTCAATCGTACATTATCTTATTATGGTAATCAATTTTTTCTACTTCAATTTGAGTTTTGTTCGTAGATCCAAAAAGTATGCAGAATCCATTGCTTTTGTAATAATGTCCGCCAGTTGTTCTTTCGTCCCAGTAGCTTCAATTTTTATATTTTCTTTTGCAATATTGTCGCTTATAAAATTATATTTTATGTCTATGTGATTGGCTCCTTTACTTTCCAGGTTATGAGCATCGTCTGTTATCTTCAAATATGGTAATCGCTTCGTCTTTATTTTCTTGTAAGTCCTGCATTATACCTACCTTTCAACCATATAGCTTCTGAAACAGCTGAACTTAAACCATATAAAGCCGTAATTTAAAGCTGCCAGACTTTCGAATCCGTTTTTAGAAGGCATAAGGCTATAAAACTGCATACTCACATTTTGGTTATACCTAAACTCCCAAAATTTGCTGTGGGCTCTCGGTCTATAAAGCAATGTACTCGGCTTCGCTCGATGAAGTAGCAACAGTGGTTTGCTTCTTACTGCACCAGGAAACAAAACTTCCATAAACTTGAAAAACATAACCACTTACTGACTTTCTATCTACTATAACAGAAGCCCAATCTGCATCTGCATATCCAATCAGCGGTGGATCTTGAGTTCTATTAAAGTTTAATTTTAAGAACACTTTTAAGAGCACTTCGGGTGGATTCTGTTGATGCCTGCCCATTAAATTTACTGCATAACATATATCCAGTATTGAACATAGCATAATATACATTATACTTCCAAGAAGTTCACAATATGGTTTCTGGAGCTCTTGACCAGTGATATTAGCTTCCAGCTGCAAACCTTTTTTCATAGGGGTTTTAACAGATTACAGTCTATCATTCCGAATTTTTAAGAAGCTTTTCAATAGTTGCTTGTTGTTGAATCGATGACTTCTTGTTGCCAGCAATTAATAGGTCATCAACATAGATTCAGAATCAATACGTCTTTTTCTTTTTTATATGGAGGCCTAAGCAACGTTTTCATAATTTTTTTTTTTTTTTGCTTCTAGGCAACCCACACATTCGAGAATACCAACTGATTGTTGATTGGCTGGAGGCCTGCTATGTCAAAGATGAAGCAATGCACGTTGGTCACTCAACCGACCGCACTGTTGCCTGGGAAAACACCCTCTTTCAACTGCAAAATCCACACGATGTTGCTTTTGGCAATGGACGTGACACTATCAAGTCTTTAGACCCAGATGCTCCAATCCGTGAGAAGAAGCCTCTTCATCCGCTCGATGAAGAAGACAACTTGCGACTCTCGAAAGGGATTTTCGCTGAAATACGTCAAGGACGCATTGATGAAGCCATGGCACTATGCAAGTATTGTGGGCAAACTTGGCGAGCAGCTATCTTAGAAGGATGGCGGCTCCACGAAGATCCCAACTACGAGTCTGCAAATCCTAAAGAAAAGATTCCAATCGAAGGAAATCCCCGTCGTGATATCTGGAAAAAGTGTGCCTGGATGATGGCTGATAGCAACAAGTTCGATGAATACACTCGTGCAATTGCAGGTGTTTTGTGTGGTCATTTGGAATCACTGAAATCTTTGCTAAGCAAATCCTGGCTTGACTTGCTGTGGGCCTATCTCAAGGTACAAATTGACATCCGAGTTGAAAGTGAAATTCGCTCCCTAATGCCTCAAGATTACTGGGACAACAAGATGTCTTTGGAACAAATATTCGACGAACTTTCGGTTCACAAGAACGAAAGTGTAAAGCAGGCAGCGAAAAATAAAATGCACATCATCCAGAAGTACATAATTTTGGACAACGTTCCAGAGCTTTTGCAAAAGATGCGCTCTTGGGTAGATGAGGAAAAACTGTCCCCCCACATGCTGCGATTCCTCAGCCATATTGTGCTTTTCATGCGACAAATTGGGAAAGTTGATAAGGAAGAGGTGGCCGATGTGATAATCAAGGCTTACGTTGAATGTTTGATTGATTTGAAAGATCCACAGTTGGTTGCTTTCTATACTGCTGGTCTGCCTGGAAAAATGCAAATATTGCTCTACTCGAAATTCTTGGAAACTATTAAGGAATCTCCAGCTCGAGCGGCAGCTTTGGAAGAAGCCGCTTCGGCTGGACTTGATGTAGAGGGTATAACCAGACACACAGTACAAACCATACGCACTCGTGTGTTTGATGACGATGGTGAAGGAGAAGAAAAACGACAAGGAGATATCTCCGAATCAGAACAAGAGAAAATAAAAGTCCTGGAATGGCTTACATTCTATCCGGAACAAAAGGGTGAACTTTTGTGGCAAGCAAATGCTTTGTTTCGAACATTTTTGGCTCAGGGAAAGAGCGAATGCATGCGTGCGGCTTTTGAAATGGTCCCAGCAGACACATTGTCACAAATTATTTCATTGTATGGTTCCAAGGATAATTTTCCTTGCCGCGAAGAATGCAGCATTAAAGAATACCTCAGTTATAAAGTTTATTTGGTGGCTTTAGATGGCTTCAATGATTGGTCTCAACTATATCATAATCGACCAAAAGAACCACAAGCTGTTAATACGAATGCTAATTTTACAGAGCGAATCGCATCGGAACACAAAGAGCAGGTCTATCGTTCGGAACTTGATCGCTGGAAAATGAATTTGAATGAACAAACAGCAGGTAATTGTTATTGCTCTCGAGCAACTACTTTTAAGAGTTAAAAAAGATAAATTTAATTTTATAATTTTCTAATTTCAGTTACTCGAGATGCACTCTTCAACGTTCTCTTATTCCCAGAAAAAGGCTGGCTTATCGATCCAGAAACTGCAAAGAATCCCGTCGATGTAGATCAATTAGATTGGGAGAATCGTTTGCATCAGTTGCAAAAGCTTCGGTCTATTTGTATTCCTGAAGTTGTATTGCTTCTGCATAAAGTTCTCCATCAGAGCGGTGACTACAAAGGTTGTATTAAATTGGCTGATGAAATTTCTAGCGAAGCAAGACAATTATATAAAGTTTATACAAAGCATAAGCTAGCTGAATTGCTTTCGAAAATATCTGAATCGTGTCTAACATTGCTGAATGAGAAACTTGATCCATGGGGATACCCAACTACGGCATAATAATAAATCAATTGTTGTCATTCATAATTATTAAGTTTTTTTTTACACACCTCAATAAATTTCTTTAAATTAATCAAGTTTTATTTCTATTGAGAGTAATAGTTTGTTAATTTCTTCTTTCAAAATTGTGAATTACAAAATTGTTCATATTTATAAATTCTAACAGGACCTGATACATCTTTATACAATTGCAACTTATACCTACACGACAAAAAAATAAATTAAAAGATGTTAGTTCCTAAATTTCATAACTGTGCGATTCCAAAGTAACAGAGAGGACATATTGACGCTTGTTTAAAGTTTATCTCGTTGAAGAATCAATCTATTTTCTTAAAACTTGGTGAGACTAAAGAGCTCATCATAGAGTCAATGTTGAAGTTTCACGAAAAACGTAGCGAAACTATTCCCAAATAAAGTCTGTGAATAATTTAGCTACTTTTACTTTTATCGTTAAAACTTCTAGAACATCAACCTTAAGACTCACAAAGTTTCAAGAAAAAAAATTGCTTCTTCAAAGAGATAGGCGTGTTTTTTTGGCAAAGCTATCCGCAGTAGGATTTACCAAATAACACTGAACAAAAATTTATATGCACTTACAAAGATAAAGGAAAACGTAAACGTAAAAAACAATGCCAAAAAAACACAGCTAATGTTTAATTTCTGGACTTTACAACTGACTCTAACCCTTAATTACTTTTCATCATCTAGCTCATCATTTAGCTAGCCAACTTTTGTAACTTTTCTGAATTACTAGCGGTAAAATTAAAATTTCTTTTTCGGAGTTTTATTTACCAATATTTTTAATTTGTAAGGAAAAGTTTAATGTTAAGCGTAAAAAAAAATAATTATCAAAAACTGAGAATCAGCAAATTTATATGAAATGCAAAAATGCGAAATGAAACTCGATTGATGTCACAGATGAGGGCTCTAAATACGTGCTCATCTTTTAGAATATTGTATTTTTTAACAAGGCAAAGATTCGTTTATCGTGTTATTAAAAACAAATAATGTTTTAAAATTTCAAAACTCGGCCGTTAATCATAGTTAGCCTAACGTAAAAATATAAGCTCAGAAAGTAAATTGAAGTAGAAAGACTAACGAGACCAATATAACTTTCAAATTAAACAAATATTATTAAAATGCGTTGGCGAAATGTTAGTCAAAAAGGGAGAAACAGAATTCGTGTTTACGTATTAATATTTTAGAAATGGCTTTTGGTTACATAGGTTACTTACTTTGCCAAACAAAAATGTTTTAAATTGTAGGTTTAAAGGCTTGTATCTTTTATTCTTTTCGTTGGAATACAACAGAGCATTATTTTTGCATCCTGAGAGTTTGGTTATATGTACGTGCACTCCCAAAATTTTCTGTCTTCTCTTCTTTAGTTGTATACTTACTCCTAGTAGATCGTCAAGTCTTACTAGTTTAAATTTAATGGCTGAAAAATAATGTAGGTCATCTTTAATCAAAAATAATAACAAAGACTATTTAACCTTAAAACATGTTCACACAACTTTATTTTTTGGCTCCATCAAAACACATACAAAATAAAAAAAAAATAAACAAAGTAAAAATAATAAAAGTACATTAAAATTAAATTCTCAAAAGCATTCTTCAGTACTTTTATTCTAATATTGATTCAAGGTACATTTTCGCAGGTCATGTGTTCCTAACTATTATACAGCTAAAGTTTTTGTTTTTTTTTTTTCTCTTTTGTTTTAATATTTTACATAATGTGTTTGTTTACATTCTACATCAAAATAAAAATCAATGAAAAATAATAATATTTTAAAAAAATACGAACTTAAAATCTTACACTATGAGAGAACTTACTTAAAAATGAATCTGCGCTTCATCAAACCTTTTCTCGTAAAAATGTACAAAAATACTAATTAAACACTCGAAACAAACGAGCTAGATTGAATTTGTTTAAGTCCCTGTTCTTAGTTTTATAAACAACATTTCGGAGGAAATTATTTGTACTTTTCTTTCACATTACGGTTTAATTTATGAAAAAGAAAATTTGTTAAAAAATTACGCTACGCTTTTGTTAACACATAAGAAAAATAAGTGCATTACTCTTAGAAATATTCATGCGCATTTTTTGAAATTCATATCATTTTTTTTATGTTTTTGTTTTTTTTTTGTTAATGTTAATTAAACTTAATTCAATAGTTTCCTAATATAATTAGCTCAGATCTTTGACGTTGGTGGAAGCTCAATTGGATGTGTGTAGAATGATTTCCTTATAACAAAAGGAAGATTATTATTATTTTTGTGCAGCTTGTCTAAAAACTGTGTCTTAATTTAGTTAGATGAGCTCAAAATTAAGTAACATTTTTACTTAGTTAATTAATTAGCGTTCCCTTCGTCTTAATATACGATTCAGCTGAAGATACTGTCACAGCTGTTTTCACTACTGCAATCAATGTCGGGAAGTGATGCACCCCGACGATAAGCCTGATATTTGCGGGTCGAGCTCACACCAGCTTGGCTATTGATGCGCCTCATTGTATGACTCGATGACGAACCATCCGCATGTGGAAACTTCGATGAGCTGCCTCCATTTGAAGAAGAACCCATTTCATTTCTACATTTAGGGAAGAACTGCATCATGTCACATAGATTTTGGAGAACCAAATCGGGGCGCATTTGTTCGTTGCCTTCGAACTCAGCGTCTAGGTCTTCGATAGCGTTTGGATTTAGCGGTAACCAGATGGTAGCGCCTAAATTTGCAGCTTTTCCTCCCTAAGCGCCACAGAACATCAACGTCAGCAGTTTTTTAAGGTGTTGTTGGTTAACCAAAGATTCGAGAAGGATATTTGATATGGTGAAGGTAGTTGAATGGATAGGATGTTGGAAGAAAGTTTTTTTTTTTTGGTTTTGTGTTTAGAGGATGTATAGAGAGAAATTTTCGACTTTAATTAAGGAAGTAAATATTTTTTAATAATAATTTTTTTTTTTATAAAAATGTAATTTTTTATAATATTTGTTTGGTATTTATTTTTTTATATTTTCAATTTGTTTTTTTTTAAATTAAAAAGCTTTTCTTAAAAAGTAGTAATGTGTTTGGATAATATTTTGCGCGATTGGTCAAAAATCTGATTTTAATTTAGCTTAGGAAATGTCAGAATCAACATGATATAAAAAAATTAGAAGATCTATTTAAAAAGGTAAACAAAAATGACAATGAGATTAGTTTTGAAGAATAAAAATCATTGATTCATTGAATTAGTGCAAGAACTATCAATTCTGCGCTAAAGAAACAGGCAAAAGAAGACAATAAGCAAGCTTAACGTTGCCCAAAGAATACAAATTTTGAAGTATGGTTCAATAAAAAATAAAAGATTTCCTGACTCAAAACATAAGAGTTTCATATTTCATATCTTTCTTTTAAGCATTTAAACATTTGTAAACCCTTTCATTTCTTCATTAATTCCAGTCTTTGATTTTGGAAGAATTTTTCAACTACTACAGAAAAATAATAAAATATTAAAGAATTTTCTATCTTAACATCTTTAAAATTTTATCTCATATTGAAAAAATAATTATTTCTGACATTTTTTTTGTATCTCAATTATTTCCTACAGATAAGTCCTAAAATAATTTTCATCGCCATTTAAATTACCTCATTTTTTTCTTAACCAATTACTTACCAAGAGGGGCCAAGCGCGCAAAAGCATTTCTCACCTAATCCATTTGCTGAAGAAATACCTTGTTTGCTGCAAATGCTATCTGTGTTGCAGTATGCACAAAAATCATGGTTCGAATATGTTGTGTCTGAGAAACTAGATTTCTGGTAAAATAATGGCTATATGATAATGTGTTGCTCTTCGAACAGTTTGGGTTTTTTTTATAGAATAGAATAGTTCTTATTATTTTTACTGAAGAAAGGTTGACAGTTGTGAATTCATAAAACAAAAGTGCCGTTCGTTCTCCGTCCAGCTATTGCTAGCCTTTTCATAAAACTTTTGATCTTTTAATAGTGTTAAATTTTTTCTATAGATCTCTCCCACAAGCAGATAGCATAAAAACGGCATAAAAATTAAAAAGAGACTTTTAGTGTGAAACCACTATCAAAAACCTGTATTGCCGCTTTGGAGCATTTGACAAAACCTTCAACTTTTTTATCCATTCCATTACTTAGACCATGTATCAATGTCTCTACCCGTCAACATTAAATGAAAATGTTAAAAAATCTTTAAGGCGGAAAGGATCCCTAAAATTACTGAACGATTAAGCTACATTATAGGAATTTATTGGTACGGGTATACAATATTTAGATTTATTTTCACAAGACAAAAAAAAAGTGCTCATAATAAAACACAATTTTTTTTTTCTTCATATAAATAAGAACCACCCTAATGCATAAATTCTATTCTCCAAACGTTTAAGATTTTAAATTAGATGCAGGTTAATCTGTTATAGCAAGTATTCCCAAGAGAAATGGTAATAAGAAAACAGCCAATAATCTACGTTTACAGAAATTATTTCAGAAACCTAGGTTTTCAGACGCAACCTTTCGAGACCCGCGTACACTTTTTTGTTTTGTTTAATTCTAGTATTATCTATACATTATTTTGACAACCGATATTGCGCTTTCAATTTTTTTTATAAATATCTAATACGATCAATATAATGAAAAAAAAAAGAACTTTGCATATCCCATTTTGTCTACAGAAACTGCTTGAAATTGAAATTAAATAATTGCACACGATTATTTATTTTAATCTTAATATTAATTAGCCCAAACAAAAATGTTTGCACTTGTCAAAAAGAAACGATATTAAAAACAAATTTTCAATGCAGAGATATTAAAAGAAAAAAAATTCATATTCGAATTGAAAGTAGAAAGATTCAGTTAAAATGAAATATACAAGCAAACACAAATAACACAAAAGTAATTTGCATCTATCTGCTTATTACAGTTGTCCTATTTTTAGTGTATATATGCTCTCAGACACAAAGTTCTTTTTTTTTTTGTTTTGTTGTTGTTTTGTATTTCAACATATAGTTAAAACTAAAATTATTTATTTTTTGATACGTACCTGTACATCGGTCTCAATTTTATCACCAATCATAACGCATTCTGCTGGTTTAACGTGAAGATAATTGCAGGCAGCCAGAAAAATATTCGGATTAGGCTTCTCCCATGGTAAGTCAGATGATACTAGCACACAATCAAAATACTGGCTCACATTTAGCTTCTTGACTTTCTCCCATTGTGCATTTGAGGGGCCATTTGTGATAAGTGCAAGTAAATAACCGGATGATCGGAATTGCTTTAGCATGTTTACATATTCTGGTATAATAGCTAGATAACGATAACGAAGGTGAAGCCATTGTGCGTATATCTGTTCTGCAAAGTGCTTATAACGATCTGGGAGGGCATCACGCCATAGATAAGAACGCCATGAGTCTAATGATGTTTGTGGATTGTCTGGACAGCGTCTAAATGACTGCAGGAATTTTGCGGTCACCTGTGAGGCTTCTCCAGGAAGAAAGTTGTATGCACTTTCCAATTGCTCTCCAAGCTGAAATGTTTATTTTGAAAAAATTGGAAGAACAAAAATTTAATATGGAACTTTTTTTTGTAAGATATCAAAATTTTTCTTATTTCTTCATTTAAAGCAGAATTACATGAGTTCAAAAACATATATTTTAAAGAAGGAAGCTTTTTAATAGTTTACATAAACAAAAGCTCTTTTGATTTATAATTTTTAATATTTTCACTTTGTCAAGTTCAAAATTGAATCGACAAACAGCTGAACATTAGAAAGTGTATCATTAATCATTTGCTCCTATAATATAATAATTGTTGTTGTAGATATTTTAAACGAATGTGTCATTTTTAAAATGCGGTATACAATACATACTGCGTACGTCAGAGTTTATTTAAAATTAGAATTTTATATACATACATATATAAAATAAAGAGCAATAACATGGATGAAGCGGAAGCAAACCACGCTAAGAACCGGCTGGCTGTGCAATACCTGATGTGATATTGTATTGTTTTCACAAACAGGTGCCTTCATCAAGTTTGGCAACTCGTAAGTGACCGCAAATTATTTTATTTTTATAAGGGATTTTCGTGCCAATATTCGCACACACAGCAGCTTGAAAAATAAAATAAGTCTGCTCAAAAACAAATTGATATTTTGTTTGAATAATAAAACTTACAATAACTTGTGCAAATAGGATTGACAGAAAACATTGTCAGACGAATTGCATTTTTTTCATTTATTTATTCAATAATATTTCTTTAGTAACTGCAGTTATATTATCAAAAGTATGGGTCTTTTATGAAAAGTTGTTTATTTTTCTTACAATATACACTAGAGTGACCGCAACTCCCATAGAAAAAAATTTTTGTCGAATTTTTTTCGGGGGAACCCCATAAAATGTTCCGCCTTTGCAGATTTTTAGATAGCCAAAATTTCAGCTTGATTGGATAAGTCTAAATGGTGCCGACACTCGCTCAAAGTATCAAAAATCTCTGTTTTTTCACTGTTTTTCGAAGAAAATTAGCTCTAGCTCCCAAACAGATGGGGTTATTTTCACTTTTTATATATTAAATGAAAGGTAGTGTTATTACACATAATTCAGATTCAAAATTTGTTTAGTTTTACAACAAAAAAAAAATATTGTCATCAATTTAAATTTTCAGTACTTACCTCAAAAAGAGCTGAAGTGCAAACTCGATTTAAAATAAAACTTTCTATGTTATACACTGCGGAAATCCGAAACCGAATACAAATATCAGAAAATGAGACATTGGTTGTTCATTGGGATGGGAAATTGTTGCCAGGTGTTCTTAAGAGAGAGCAGAATGAACGCATTGCTATAGCTATATCTTATGGAGAAAAAGAACAACTTCTAGGAGTGCCAGTTATAGAAAATAGTACTGGTGAAGAGCAGGCAGCAGCTGTGTATGAAATGCTGGAACAATGGGGAGTTTCGAATGCTGTAAAAGCAATGTGTTTTGACACCACTGCTTCAAACACTGGAAGACTTAAAGGATCTTGCAAAATTTTGCAGCAAATGTTGGATAAAGAGTTGCTGTACCTGGCCTGTCGTCACCATATTCTCGAAGTTTTGCTAAGAGGTATTTTTGATTGTAAGTTGGGTTCAACCACTGGACCTCAACCAGATATTTTTAAAAGGTTCCAAAATTAATGGTCAAAAATAGATTCAAAAATATATCACACGGGTATCAGTGATAAAAATGTAAATAAACACCTAACCCCTGAAGTTATAACCCAGATATCAGGTGAATTAAAAGAAAAACTACAAGAATGTCAGCCTAGAAATGACTATAAGGAATTTCTTCAGTTGGTTTTGATTTTTGTTGGAGTTCTAGATGGAAGCGTAGTTGGATTCAGAACACCAGGAGCCACTCATCATGCTAGGTGGATGGCCAAAGCTACATATTTATAGCTTAAAAATATTCATGTTTCGAAGCCAGTTTAAAATGAGTAACGAGGAACGTAACGCACTCGGTGATATCTGCGTTTTCATCGTAAAAATTTACTGCAAGGCTTGGTTTAATGCCCCAAGAGCTTATCTGGCTCCTAAACAAGATCTTGATCTTTTGCGTGATTTCATTGAATACCGCAATATAGACAAAGACATTTCAGAGAAGGCTCTTGCTAAATTCTCAAACCATTTATGGTATTTGAGTTCAGAGCTGGTAGGTCTGGCGTTCTTTGACCCAACTTTACCAGATGGCGAAAAATCAGAAATGGCCAACATAATTTTAAAAAACAGCGAAACAGAAACCAACAGAATAGTAAATCCAAAGCTACATCCACATGAAATTGAACAACTTGTCACAGCAGGGTTAAAAAATATTGTGAACAAAGAAACATTGAACTTTTTCGGCCGATTGAAAATAGACACAAGTTTTCTCAAAGAATCTCCAAATCTTTGGCCCGAAAACCCCCATTTTAACGAAGGCTTTAAGAAAGTGAAAACACTTAAAGTCGTAAATGACATGGCAGAAAGAGGAGTCAAGTTAATAACCGATTTTAATAATCTTTTAACTAAAGATGAGGAACAAAAACAATATGTACTTCAGGTAGTCAGTGAGTGCCGAAAATTATATCCTGATGCTTCCAAAACTACTTTAAGTAAGTCACTTGATTAAATTTTTTAGTATTTACTTCAATAATTATTTATAAAAAATTTAACACGATGTTAAGTATTTTGTTTTTTAGAAATCTGTTAAATGTTTCGATTTTTTTTTTTTTAATAAAACAGTAAAAAAAAAGTTTCATTTTAAATCGAGTTTGCACTTCAGCTCTTTTTGAGGTAAGTACTGAAAATTTAAATTGATGACAATATTTTGTTTTTTTTGTAAAACTAAACAAATTTTGAATCTGAATTATGTGTAATAACACTACCTTTCATTTAATATATAAAAAGTGAAAATAACCCCATCTGTTTGGGAGCTAGAGCTAATTTTCTTCGAAAAACAGTGAAAAAACAGAGATTTTTGATACTTTGAGCGAGTGTCGGCACCATTTAGACTTATCCAATCGAGCTTAAATTTTGGCTATCTAAAAATCTGCAAAGGCGGAACATTTTATGGGGTTCCCCCGACCAAATTTCGAAAATCGATTTCTTGCGGACACTCTAATATACACTATAGGCTCGTTGTTTACATGCATAACAACAATAAGTTTATTTACATATCTATTGTATGTATAAACTTAAAGTAGGTTTTAATAGGTTAACAATGAAGAAAATGAAAATTCTTTATTTTAGAGTGATTCAATAGAATTTAAATCAAAGTTCAAGTACAAAATAAGAATTCAAGCGACTCCTAGTCCGAAATCAGTCTTAGTTTCACTGATCAACGGTAACCTCAAATGTCTAACTAGAGTTGATTTCACTAAACAATGAAAATCGATAATTCCGCACTCAAAAGATCTTTACTTTATTGCTTATGAAAAACAGGAATAGATACAAGATGTAAATGATTACACGAATGTGAATCGAAACACCTTGCATAAAAAATTAGCCATAAAAAAGCGCTGGACAAGGTGAGTGCTGCATTTGCAAAGAGCTGATCAAAAACAAGCTCGCAAAAGAATTTTAAAGGAATATTTGGACCGTTTAAAGAAGGATCCAATTGATTTTCTGCAGCGATTTGTAACCATGGACGAGACTTGGGTTCAGCACTATACGCCGAAACAAAATAACAGTCCAAGGGGTGCATGGAACCTTGTTGTTCCGCCCAAAAAAGAGCAAAACCAATCGTCTCTGCCGGAAAGGTTATGTGCTTAGATTTTTTTTAAACGCGAAAGAGATTCTGCTGGACGTTTAACTTGAGAAGAATAGAACAATAACGGCCCATTATACTCCAATGTTCTTAATAAATTGGACTTATGAGGAGAGGCCTGGTTTAAAGAAAAAAAAATATCACTTTGCATTTGTTCACAGAAGTTCTTTGGTTATGGAAAAACTTCGGAATTTGAAGTATGATTTATTCGACCATTCCCCCTATTATCCTGATTGGACATCATCAAACTCAATTTGTTCCCGAACATAGAAAAAAGTTATATATCGGAAGCCATTCGAGTCCAATGAAGAAGTGGAAAGGGCCATAAACTATCTTATATTTTGAAAGAATCTTACTGGAAGACTCTTACTTCCGGGAAGGGATTCTACAATTTGATAAACGCTTGACTAAGTGTGGCTAGGTGCAAGAAGATTATTGTCAGGTCGAGAATTTTTCACCTTGCCCTCGTTCTTTGTCCATAGCTGCATTATTTTGGTTTTGGTTAACTGTTTTTACTTTACTTTCTAATTAACTAGAATCTCAATTTTTCGTATTTAAATTTTGTATCAGTTACTTAAAAAATCATTAGAATTTGCTCTATAATTACAGAAAAATGATATTTATCTTACTTGAACTAGTTATATAAGTCAATTTATAAGTTCAAGTGACCTCAACTACAAAAATTTATAAAGCGTACCTGTGCGAAACGCTTTATAAATTTTTGTAGTTGAGGTCACTTGAGGTCAAGTGACCTCAACTCCAAAAATTTATAAAGCGTACCTGGGCGAAACGCTTTATAAATTTTTGTAGTTGAGGTCACTTGAACTTATAAATTGAATTATATTCAATCGCTCTACTTAAAATAGGAATAATTTTAATAATTTTTATTATTTTTGTTATTTTTCTTCGTTACTAGTTCTATAAGTTTAGCTACACCCTAAAACGTATAAAATCGACAAAAACAAAAAAACTTTTTGGACTAAACACCGGAAGTCTTTTTCAGATCATAACAACGCTATTGTTCTTTTTTTGTATAAAAAATATTTAAGTGTTTATTCAATTATTATTAATGATAAGAGGTATTCAGTATACGTCAATCTATCAAATTAACAGGCTATCAAATTTCTTATTTTTTACGCAGTATGATGTTATTGTTTTGAATAATTTTATTCGGCAATAAACTTTACACCAAAATAGAAAACAAAAATTTAAAAAAAATACATAACTTATCTTCGACGAAGAGAGAGAAATAATATGATAATGCAAAACTGACAAATAAGCTCTGGGTTCCAAAAATACCACATGAACTGCAGTCAACGACTTTTAAAATTTTGTTTTTAGAACGCATTTTTTTTTCGTATAAATACAAATGCGACATTTTGTAAATTAAAAAATTAACACATACTGCGCTAAGATAGAAATATACAAACCATCATGGAGTATACACCAAAACTTATGCTGGCAATATGCCAAGTTATCGGCTAATCAAAAATAGATTCGTGTGCTCAGAGACTCCACAACCAACACGAATCTAAATCAACAGCAGTTTTCTCCATTCTGTTTGTTTTAAACAACATCATGATACATACTATCTATAATTCTACATTATATTTATACCTATGCAGTGTTAAGAAAATATACTAAAAAGAAATCTATTCAGTTATTGCTTCGAAACAGAAAAAAACTTTATCCATTATATAATTTCAAAATGATTTCTTAGAATTTTAATTTTTATTATTTTATTTGTATGTTTTATTTATAAAATCTTTTAGAAAGTCTAGTTTTTATTTTTGTTTTTATTCATTGTTCGAAAGATCATTTTAAGAAAATTAAGTTTAAGAATAATTTTAATCTCCAAAGAGTTTTTTGCCCAAGTCCATCATTCTGTGGTTGCGGCAGACACGTAGGGCATCGGCTTTTTTAAGAACTGCTACTACACTGGGATTAGCGTCAACCAATTGACTGAGAAAGTCTTCATATGCTGATTTAACATTCGGAGGCAAAGTACCAATCTTGACTTTTTTCAATGTTTGTACAATTCCCTCAGCCCAGCCACTCTCGACGGCAAACTCGGAAATCCATGGGATTAGTGGCAGCACACCGCACATTGTCTGCATACCGAGGAACCATAATTCAGAAATCTCCATCCAATGTTCCTTGTAAGCGATAGAAACGACCAGAGCTGTTGGGTCATTAGATTCATCAATGTTGTATGCATCCCAAAGGAAACGTATTGTAGCTTGAATATATCTGCATATAGAGAAATCATTTTGCTTAACCTTGCTCGATTGTTGTTTGAGAAGCAATAGTCCGAGAACAGCCAAATGGCCGTGCATCACAAGGTTATCAGGGGTGTCCTTAAGTTCGGGCAAGTTATCGTACACGAACTTGAGCAGATTAGCAAACACAGGGCTCTCCTCGACAATTTTTGGTTCCAGTACAGTAAGATTCATCAAAATGTTGCACAAACTAACAACAGCTGTGCGAGCATCTTTCATTTCTTCGACTTGTTTGGGCGTTGGCACTGGGTCTGGTTCGTTCATGCGCTTTAGACGTTCTGCTCTTGGAATCGGTGGTTTTTTGTAGTTCGAAATCGAATAATAGAATTCAATAGCCTCGAGAAAAACTGCATCTTGTTTGGTGGTGAACATGATTTTTCTAGCATCGTCTTCTACAGCCAAATGACAGAGTGCAGGTAACATTACACGCAGTATATCGACTGGTGGCTCGCCTTCTTTGTTCTCCTTGCGGTGTGCTCTGAGGTCGTAGAAAGTTTCGTTGGACAATTTGAACATGAAAGGCAAAATTTTGTAGATTGCAGGGCGCATTGCTGTGGTTTCCTGTGCAAGCCACGCAGATAATATGCGCACAATGGCACAGATGAATGCCCTGTCGCGTGGATTCATGTTATCCTTAATTTTGTCGTTGGATACGCGTGTTAGCACAGCGAGAACTTGGTTAAAAGCACCTTTCAGAGCGGTGTAAGTAGTCTGCTTTTCCTTGGGTTCCAGGTCGATTTCATCACCAGCCATATGCTCGATGCACAGCTCCAAAATTATGAAACAGGCTGTAATGAGTTCGGCATTTTTGAAGGTAGTCTCAAGTTTTTTTTCGTCCATCTGCATACGAACTTCGATAGCGGCCAACTGCAAAAGCAACAAGAAGAACTGCTTTGAGTCATCCATGAAAGCCCATTGAATACCGAGAACTTGCAAAGTTGTTGCTATCAGATGCAGAGTTGGATCCCTTTGTTTTGGTCCAATTTTGCTTTTCAGAATATCACTGCAACCTTTGAACACGCTTTCTGGCCAAATTTCTCCAACCAGAGTGTTGACAATAATTTCTCGTCGGCAAGTAGTGAGAATTGAGGACAGAATTTTGCATAGTTCGAATTTTCTGTCACTATGGTCGGTTTCCATGTCAAGGGCGATCCTTTGAATTAAGGCATGGAAGGGTTTTGGGTCGTCGGTCCACGAAGCTGGCCCAAATTTACTTGTCAACATAACAATTAAATGTAAGGCTTCATCAGTCTGGAAACTTTGTTGCGAATAGATTTGCGACATTTTAGGTATCGCTCCAATTGAGAGCAATGCATTCTGTCCTGATTCGTAAGTGGCAATGCTCTTCAAACAGCTGTATGCTTCACTAACCACAATCAAATTATCATCATAATCATCATCGTCGGCAGTTTCTACAATTTCGAGTAAAGTGGGTATAGCATCGATCATATCCTTGTGTGTTGCTAATTCTTCTTCTTGACAGAAACAGGTTAAAATCGATAAGGCAACACTCTTGTATACCAATGGTGGACAATCATTTGGCAAGTCTTTTGAGTTTAATAGTTTTTTAAGAAACCCAAATCCAATAGCCTCGAATAGGAGCTTTTTGGCAGGTGGATTACAATCTTTGCCCTTCACCAATTTTGTGACCATAAATAATGCGGCAAACTTTTCCGTATCGGTCTTTGAGCCTTTCAGCATGGCAGCACATTTTTTCACGGATTCTGGGATCTCCGCCATTTTGAACAAACCAAAAGTTGAAACAATTTAAAATAAAAAAATAAGTGTCTATAAAAAATGTATTAGGCGCACGTATTACACAAGCGGTAACGAATGAAACAATCTTCAGCGGCGCACGTACGAGAACTGAATGGAATTATTTTTCTTCTCGTCGAAAAGAGCGAATGTTCTTTCTAACACTTTTGGGTTTTCGGTAATAAGTTTTGGCTTTTTGTGTGTTTATTTTCGAACTGAATGAAATATTTGAAACATCCATGCATTCGTCGAATCACTTCGGGATACGTCGGAATTTATATTTAGATTTTCACACAATTTCAATTTTTTTTTTCTCCAACATAGGGTGAGGTGTGAGGATGATGACAATATTTTTCGAATAGACACAGTTTATATTATTTTAAATGTTTATTAATACCTGATTCGGATAATAGGCTTATTAATAAAACAAAAATGATACAAATATGAAAAGTTTATTTGATGTTAAATTAGGTATTTTCAATAATGCTGTATATTTCAATTTGATGTTGTTGAGATTCTATGTATAGTTTTATTATTTATTATTGTTTTTTTTTTTTTTTCTCTCTAGAAGAGCTTTAGCGGAGGTGTAATGAGCCGTTAAGAATAATAATTTGGTTCAATTTCACTTAAAATTTCTTCAAAATTAATGAGTGGAAAATATCAGATCATGAAAGTTTGAGTATAAAATTGTATACGAACTCAGTTAAAAACGCGAATCAAAATCGAAAAAAATACCAAAAATATAGCCATGACCCTTTTGTGAGTGCTTTAAATTGCGAAAACTTCAATAGTATAACCGAAACAAATGATTTAAATATTTGTGCAAAGAAATTTGAAGAAGGTATTGAAGCAGCATTGCTTAGTATCACAAAATCTTCTAAATTACGCGAAAACTCAGTGGAATGGTATAACACCGAATTATATAATTTAAAAAGATCTAAAATTGTGTCATATGAACGGGCTAGATTTGAAAATTCTTTGGAAGCTTGGAACATTTATAAAATATCTAGAAATGTTTATAAACGCGAATGTGTTAAGGCAAAATGTTCATACATCGAATCTAAAATAAACGGCTGTGCTGGTGATCAGAAAGGGTTATGGAAAGTTTTGAAGAGTCAAATTCTAAAAACAGATAAAAATGTAATAAAAGAGTTGAAAATTGAAAATCAATCACTCAAAACCGAAATGGAAATTGCCGGCGCGTTTAACTCGTTTTTTGTAAAAAGTGTCGAAGCTATTCATAATAGCATAGAACAAATTCCATACTCTGATAATATCTTAATCCATACAAATAAATTTAAATTTAAATTAATCAACATTCAAGAGCTTGAACAGTCAATCAAAGCTATGAATAAGAAAAAAGACTGCTTTGGGCTAAATTGCAAAATAGTGCTTGATTGTAATAATGAAATTTTGCCAAAATTATTAAAAATCATTAATTTGTCTCTTTTAAATGGTGAATTCCCAGAAAGCTGGAAAGAATCAGTTGTGATCCCTATCGAAAAAGTGCAAAATCCTAAAAATCCAGAAGACTGGAGACCTATAAATATGCTTCCGACTTATGAAAAGATCCTCGAAGAGATTGTGTGTAATCAACTTACGAATTATATAGAAAAAGAAAATATACTGTGTTTAGAACAATCGGGTTTTAGAAAAGGTCACTCATGCGAAACGTCGATATGTTGGCTTATTAACGAATGGAAAAAAGAAATTGATAGCGGTAAAACTATTATTGGTGTTTTTCTTGACTTAAAACGCGCGTTTGAAACGATAGACAGAAATATATTAATTGAAAAACTTAATAAATATGGTATTCGTGAAGTTGAAGTGAAATGGTTTAAAAGTTATCTGTCGGAAAGATTCCAAAGAGTAAAGATAAATGAAACATTTTCGGAAAAGGTAAAGGTTGATCTTGGTGTGCCTCAAGGATCAAAATTGGGTGTAATTCTGTTTCTTTTATATATAAACGATATCGTTAAAACTATATCTGATGCTAAAATGTCGTTATTCGCAGACGATACCCTGATTTACGTTGTAGGAGACGATTTAAAATCATGTGAAAGTTTAATACAAAATCAAATTGAAAAAATTAACATCTGGCTTTGTAAAAATAAATTAAAATTAAACGTTACTAAGACTAAATGTATGTGTTTAAATAACGGTGGTTTGAATGTCAACATACTAATAAATAATCAACCTATCGAATGTGTGGATGGAATAAAATATCTCGGGGTTTTTATCGACAATAAACTCAAATTTAATCAACATGTTTATAATCAGTGCGCTAAAATCTCAAAAAAAATCGGCTTTTTCAAAAGAATCCGGAGGTATATTCCTCTAAATTGTGCTGTGACAATCTATAATACATTGATTCTTCCATACTTTGATTACTGTTCTTCGATTATATTCATGTCAAATAGTGAAAATATAAGAAAATTTCAAGTATTACAAAATCGAGCAATGAGAACAGTGCTTAAGTGCGATTATAGAACACCAATTAATGATATGCTTACTGTCCTCGGATGGTTAAATATTGAACAAAGACTAAAATTTAATGCGCTTGTGATGATTTTTAAAATCAAAAATGAAATGTATCCTGCATATTTACAACGGAACGTGAACTATATAACAAATTCATTTTACAATCTGAGGAATACTGGTGATTTCAGACTTCCATTGTATAGAAGAGCAGCAACACAAAACAACCTACTATATAAAGGCATTCAACTTTTTAATAGCCTTCCTAGTAACTTAAAGACTGAGCAAAACTTAAATAAATTTAAATTTTTATTAAAACCTCTATTAAAAGATAATACTGTATAATATTGCTTAAAATTAAGTATGATTTAAGTAAAAAATGTTATTGTTAAGAGTTTTTAAACTAATAAATAAATCAAAAAAAAAAAAAAAAAAAAAAAAAAAAAAATAAGTTTAGGAAACTGGGTTTGAAAAAAAAAAAAGAATTGTTTGTTATTGGCCCAAACCACTGATCTCTATAATAAACTTGATAGTGCACTTTTCATCAGACCATTCTTTGTATAAAGAAAAACAAGGTTTAAAAACCCTTGAAAAATTCGACCCTCGAAAAATAACCTTACTCCCAGTTAGACATTCAAAATAAATTTGTTCAGTTCAACTTTTATTTGAGTTAAAATTTTTGTAATCTCTGAAGTTCAGGTCAGTTGAACTTCGTTAAACTGGTAGTTTTGTCCTAGCTAGTATGTTATTTGTATATGGTTTTTCAAGTACCATTGTTTGTCTTCCTTATAAATAATCCACATAATAATTTATCTGTGGCCTTTTCTTTCTCTCTCAAAGAGAAAAAAAACAGGCAAAAAACAACTATATATTTTTTGATGTTGACAAGCGTGGGAAGATTTTTTTATTATTTTGTTTGGAAGTAAAGGAAAAACATTAAAATGGAAACACAAAACTGTGTTTAGTATATATTTTTCGATAGTTAAAATTATTATATTAAGGCCTTGTAAATACGAAAAGGTGACGGCAAAATTAATTGGTGTTGTGGGAAGTGTGACAAAAAGCATAACTAAGGTTTAAACGGTATAATACCGGCGTTGAACTCAAACTTTAAATTGAACCCAATTCAATTTTTTAACGGAACTGTGAAACAGTGCAGTGCAACTGTGGGTTAGAGTGTAGGTGTAATCTTTCTTAGCTTTTCATTTTATATAGAACTAAAGTGTTATGTCAATCAATTCGATGAATACACTAACAAGTGTATTATAGAGATCGGAGATCAGAACTTTCTGACTTCATAAACAAAATTATTGTTTTTTTTTATCGGCATAAAGGATTTGTTATTGTTTTTAGTGGAAACTTTGAATTTTTCCATCTCACTTAATTCGAAATAACTGAGATAGTAACAAAAACTTACATCAAGCTATAAATTCAAGAACATGTTGTTTTTATTAGGTTCTCCCAATAAAAAAGTTCATCAGAAAATGTTTATTGGCAATTTTACTTGGATTAACAAGGCAGCTAAATTGTTTGAACCTAATTTAAAGAATTGTACTGAATTCCCTATGATAAAACAATACACAATTTGAAGAGGCTTATTTATTAAAATTTGGACAATACCCCTGTACCTTATGATATTTTTCATTTATTCAAAGTTCAATAAATTCGTAAAATTGAGAATGGACATACATATTACGAGTAGCTCACATAACGTAGGTTTCATCAGCTGTTTCCAAAAGTTTGTGCTTAAATCAACCAGCTTTATTTTAAGAACGCACGATACAGATAATAACAACTACCTAAATAGTAAGAACTTAAACTCAAATAGTTAAGTAGAAATGAACAAAATCGAAAACAATGAGGTACTGAGAATGTGAGCAACTTCTGCTCACTCAATAAAATATAAATCAATTTCAGGTTAAAAATAGATAACCATTTGGAAACAAGCAATTTCGTAAAAAATATCGACATAAACTTGATACAAAAAGTTTTCAGCAATATCGACATGAAAGGGATTACATACGAATTTTATAAGGGAGTTAAGAGTAACTACTTATGTGACCCGTATGTGACCCGTAATTTGGCCGCAGGTAACTTTTCTTTCTAGGGTGAAAGGTAACACAAAACAAATTTATCTTATAATTGTCGTTATCGGTATCAGACACAAAAGAACTAATTGATTTATGAGGGTACAAATGAAGAAAACGTTTTCAAACCATCACAAACAAGAAAACAATGAAAGATAACTTGATTCAAAGTTAATACATAATAACGATCCATAAGATTTTCTAAATAATGTAGTACTTAGTGCACAAGGATTGAAAGGAAACGATAAGTCTGAACGAAGAAAATGGCATGACGGAGAAAAAAGACAACAACAAAGGCAAAAATGGGTCTTTTTCAATTTTTTAATAGATTTTTGAAGACGGAGAAGTATTCTTTTTTTTTTTTTTTAATTACATATCTATGGAATAAATAAATCATCTAACATTGTGTAAAAATATTGGAAATATCGAACTGCTGTTTTTAATAGATATTTTCCAGTTGAAAGAACTTGTGACTTGAGCGGAGTTGACTCATTAAAGTTAAGTAAAAATATGAGTTGCATGGTGAGGGTAACCTCCATGTACAACAAACTCAAAACCAATACACCATAATCGTGTGTTCCAGGCAGAAAAAATGTGTAGGTCAATTTTTTGGTTATTTGTAAATACAATTTTGAAAACTAATCGTGTTAGGTACGTGAAAATCTTACTCCAAAAAATGAAAGTTAATTGAATTTCCTAAAAAAAAAACTTTTAATATTTAATAATGCAATAAGTATGTAGATAAGTTATAGGGCAAGGTTATCAACCATTATGAACAAAAATATGACATTGCAGTTAGTTCGGAGCAATTAGATTATCACCTGTGTTTATGTTCTGTAACTTTATCATTGGCGATAACCATTTTTGAATGACTTAATAGTTCATTTTATTCAATAAAAAAAAATAATTTCTTAGTTCATAAATTCTGAATTTGAACGAAATTCTGTTTGATTTTTGGAATAAAATGTATTTTAAAACAATTCCAATGTTTATGGTTTAATATTTGTTATTAAAAAATGAGAAGAATGGAAAAATAATTATAGATCCAGCGGCAAATATTTAATCCTTTACTTCTGAAAAGTAGTAAAACTTTGGGACTGGAGGCATAACAAAAACATAAGTACTCAGTTTTATAGCAACATTCGTCCCGATTTCGAATTCAAATGGCAACTTTAATTTTCAGTTTTATATGGTTTTTGGAAAACGCGAGTTTTTCAATTAATTGGACATTAACTTTCATTAGTATCCGTTATAGACAGTATTGGTATCCGTCCATCCGTTTAGGATTTGGGTCAATTGAAATCAATGTTTTTTTCATATCAGTTTTTAATTAAAATCCTTATCCATCCTTTAATTTAAATCCTTAACATTCCTCTTTTTAAATAATAAGTGCCATTATTTGACTGTTTAAGCATAATTCAGTATTTTAAAGCAAATCGTTTGAGAAAAGTCGGCTAACTATCTGCCTATTGGGCTGTAACTATCTTCCAACCCGTCCAAGACAAAAATAGGAAGAAAAGCATCAGCAACGCAGTATAGAGTCTTTATTATAGTAGAAAACAACATTTTCTTTAAAAAAATCATCCATCAACAAGAACGCAACCTGAGCCCTATTTTGCTGTTAAACCGTGAATCGCTTTTCTTGACTGTATTGGTATGGATTTTTTTTTTTTTCATTTATAAAAAATATACAATACAAGTTTTCAATTTATTAAAATTATGCTTTGTTTACGAGATATATTAAAAAAAAAAACAAAAAAAAAGGGCTTTTGCACCCCCATCTTCAACTTCGACCCTCTCATTTAATAGCACTTCGCGGTTTGAAATGAAGAAAACATTCCAAGGGAAATTTTTATTCACAATAGCCCTCAATAAGTTAATAACCCCGTATTTTAAAATTTGTCGCATTAATAACTCAATTTTAATTTTGTTTTATTAGGCTCTTTTGGTTTTTGAATGCGAACAAATAAAAACACTTTATTCCACTCCTTCACCTAACGTTTCGTATGAATTTCTTTCTTCTTCAGGGGATTTTGTCAAAATAAAGTCAAAATAAAAAGTGAAATAAAGCCTTTTATTTATTCGCATTCAAAAAACAAAAAGACCAAAAGAGCCTAATAAAACAAAATCAATAAGAATTTAAAAAGAATTTGTCAAACACATACAACAATAATAACTCAATTTCTTTTCTCAACTCAACCTAGGTTTTATTTTTTTTTGTTCACAGTTAAAAATTAAACAAATGTAGACTTTGAAATAGAAATCCACTCAATCCAATTTTTCTTAATTTCACTACTTAAGCGGTTAGTGATTGTGGCCAGATTATTGAAAGCCTTTGCTTGAAGAGAAACTTCAGAACTTGCTTTTGGAGAAATGTTCAGCAAACTGCTTAACTAAAACTGGAAGTAGGTACGTGATATTCAAGGATAGTCAAATGGCACACTCTCGATTTAAAAAATCACAGTAGGTACCTATTATTTCAATCTTCTTCTTCTTCCTTTTTCTCGGCGCTGTTATGATCTCGATGTCGAGGGGATCATAACCTTCCCACGTAACTGCTTCACACTAGTGATCCGCCTGTGGGGTTCGCCGGGTTGACCTCAGAAATCGGCGGCAAGACTCCCGGTTTTGTATTGTTCCGTTTCTGAGGCCAACTGAATGCTGCTGTTTTTGCATTTGCTTGTACCAAGAGTTTTTAGGCCTACCTTTCTTTTTATTTCGTGTTGGAACGTTATATGATATTGCTTTTTTGACGGGGTTCTCAGGATCTCTCCTTTGAACATGGCAATACCAACCTATTATTTCAATAGTAAGTTCAAAATTCAAAACCCACTTAACAAAGCCTATAATTTCGTAATTAATAAATTTTAAGTGAATTCTATATTTAGAATATGAACAATTGTTTTTCATGATAAACCCAATTAAACGAATAATACTCCAATGTACGTAGCTACCAACATGCCTACAAACATTCAAAAAAACAAATAGCAATTAATTGGGAATGACTCAGGTTTATTATTTGGGCTCGTTTTTCATTAAATTAACAAATAATAATTAGATATGAACAACAATGTAGCTATATGCATATTAATTGAATGAAAATTAAAAATTAAAAAAAAAGTATCATCATTCCTTACTCTTTCGAGAGGAAACACAAAAAAATAATAATAAAAATAATATAAAACTTTAAAAATATTTGTATCATTTTTGTTTCAATTTATTAAACGTTTAGAATGTTAAGGTCATGATGAGTGTGTTCTTGGACACACCACAAATTTCATCAGCTGACCGAGATCCGACAATCGTTTGCAATTCGACAAAACAAAAAAAAAACATTCAGTGGGAGGGAAGGTCTAATTCTGGAAATGATTTTATTTTTCTTCTCCTACGGATTTTTTCGGCAAACATAAAAAAATATTAATTTTTGCAAACAAATGATCGAAGCACACGCGAAGGCAATGTCGGCGGCCGTGCATCATTCAAACATTTTTATTTCTTGGCAAATCATCAAAAGTTCAAAGCAAAAAAAAAAATCAAGACAAACGCGTGCTCAAGTTTTTTTTTTGTTCACGGATATGGCGAATGGTGACGGAAGACAAGGGCAAATTAAAAGCAGAATAAAAAAGAAAATTTATTTGTCCGACAACCTTTGAACTTTTAGCAAAATGCGATGTTTTCACTTGAAATTTATTTATTTGTTTCTTACGACACAATTTATGATTACATTTTGCCGATTAAAATTTAATCAATTTTTGTAATAAATCAAGTCGTAAGCGCACTTACACGTTGCACGAGGAAAGGAGGGAAAAGAAAACAACCTAGAATAATTGTCATTTGTCAGTGTTTCAGAGATTGAAACTTTTTCTCGTTTTTTTTTTCAGTCGACCGATTGTTATACAACTATTTTTCTTCTACGCATGAAAAAAATGCATCAAAATTGAGCTACTCAATCACCGCAGGTGATGGATACGATGAAATTATTTTTAGAATTTCGTAACAATCTAAATCAACATATAAAATTGTACATCACTTCCTAACAAAATGCTTTAAACAAAGAAACTAGAAAAAACAACGAAAAAACTTACCTTTCTGCAGGCCTTTGAATCACCTTTCCTTGTTGGGATCAGTGTATTATCGAGATCAAAAAACAAGGTGGTTATGTTAGAAGGATTTGGTATTTTCCCAACCTTCATCATTTTGTTTGCTGCCATTTGTTTTGGAAAAAAATTATAATAAAATTTATAAAAGAAGAAAGTTCCTGCGAAAACACAAAATGCGAGTGGAAAGTTTTCTGGTTTTTGCTTTTCTCACATCAGCAGACACCACACGAATTTGTGTGGATTGTAATAGATGTGTAAAAAGAAACTGCAAAAAAAAAACTCAGCTGATGTGGATTTTAGTATAATGTAGTAGAAGAAATTATTTGTAATAAAAATGAAAGCATTCAACGGGGAAATTTATTAGGTTACACATACACCAGAAATGTGATGTGCTGTTTTCGTTTAGGGAAAATTTAAAAAAATCACATTTTTGAAACGATCTTAAATAAATGAGGTAAGAATTAAAAGTAAATAGTCATGTCTATGTGAACAAATATGTAATCCGTGGTTCAGTAACTTTAATCTTCTGAAATCGTTGTTAAAGGTGCAGTTTAGCACTGGTTCAAGGTCCATTTAAGTCTTAACTACATTGGCTCAAAAAGTGAAAAAGTACAAAAGTGAAAATTTTCAAACGCATTTTTGTATAGTTTTTCGGCCTACAAAATTTAAACAAATGATGCAGAAAGCTTATTTTTTGGTCTAATAAACAATTTGTATACTCTTTTTCACAAAACAATTGCGCTAGCCAGAAAAAAAACATTTTCACTTTTGTACTTTTTCAAAAAGTGGTGTATGTAGTTGCCTTTATGTTAAAATAACATCTAATCCACCGAAATCAGAGAGTTAAACTCCTTAACCGGGTCTGACCGCCATTTTATTGCTATTCGCTTCTCTTGTTGGAGGTTTGTGGAGTCATTTTTGTTAGCCACAAAGCTGGATTTCTCTTGGAAAGTCTTATAAAAAACTTCAGTTGCACCAACTAAAGGCTTAACTACATACACCACTTTTTGAAAAAGTACAAAAGTGAAAATATTTTTTTTCTGGCTAGCGCAATTCTTTTGTGAAAAAGAGTATACAAAATGTTTTTTAGACAAAAAAAAAAAAGCTCTCTGCATTATTTTTTTTTGATTTTCTAGCCCGGAAAACTATACAAAAATGCGTTTGAAAATTTTCACTTTTGTACTTTTTCACTTTTTGAGCCAATGTAGTTAAGGCTTAACACAACAGCTTCTGCAAATTGAAATCTCATAGGTTAAATTAGTATTAAATTTTGTTCGAACTGTGGCGTACTCAGCGAACAAAATAAAGGGGTATTAATTCAACGGTGTCAAAACTCTGGGTAAACCTGGTAAAATGGTAAATATCATTAACAAACTGTCAAACCCATGCAAAATGTTAACACATTTATTTCTACCACTCTTTGCCACGTTTACCAGAGCGAGAATCAGAGCCAGGGTAAACGTGTCGTGTTCGTTTACCACATTTATTATTTTATCAGGTATACCCGGAATTTACACATTTGTATGAATACCCCTACTGTACGGAAATTCCCATCTGATTTTTGTAGAGCTGTCAAAATAAATCTTCTTATAAATCTAATAAATTGGTGGAAGCGTAGCAATGGGTGCGTTCACGTACCGATCCAAGGGTATCCGGATACCTTTGTGTTGTTGTAATCCCATATAAAATCTCAGCTGATCGAACACATGTTTTAACAAGCAAAAAAATCCAAAGGTATCCTAAAAATTTCTGGATTCTTGTGTATCTTATGGGAGATTTGAAGAACAGCTGATTCGTGTTCACAAACGTAGCGGATACTTAGGTATCTTGGATAGGGTATCTGTGCGTACGTGAACGCAGCCAATAGTGATCAGTGTTTGAGCTCCATTAAGTATTTTAATGCCAGCTTTTCACGAGTCGATTTTAGTCGCACGATATGTCAGTCGACTAGGATTTTTCTATGAGGAATGTCACGGCTTCGCCGAACGGCAAAAATCGACTCGTGAAAAGTCCTCATAAAACAAATACGGCTTTTTTATGTATACTTATCTGAACACACTCATCAAACTAGTATAACGAATTTCCTATATCACATCCCTGTTTTTTTTCGACCAAATAAGCTTCAAAACAAGAAATAAAAAAGAACAAAAAAAATCAAAAGCATAAAATGTCAGAACGAAGCAACTTGATGCGAAGAAGATTATTAAATGGTATTTTGTTTTTTAAGTAAATAATAAAACATTTTAAACAGAAATTATAAATCTTTCCAAGGATCTTCTACTAAAGATGAGTCAGACGAAGAGGCTTTAATATCTTTGGAAAAACTGGACCGTGCATCCCCGGATCTTTGGCCAGAAAAAAGTAGGTGTTGGTAGTATTTTAGGCAAGTTGTTTCTTTGTTTTTTGTTGACATTCCTCTTTTTTTTATTATCAAATCGATACTCGAACTAAACTTTCATTCAAAAATTTGATAACGACTCGAAAACAATTTTTCTTCTTCGTACGCTTTTTTAAAATCTGCTCCCAGTTCCAGGAATTACTGATTTCATTGCCATGAGTGACACTCCGATTCATACATCTTCGTCATCTTGGTCCAAAGGACTTACACAAGAAGAAGTACACGCCATGCATGGTAAACTAAAAATTAACAAATTTTAAATCGTCTGTCTTGGTTAAAATGGATTTTTTTTAAAATTTACAGAACTTGGAGTTTATTCCACAAATGGTCTCATTATGGAAATCAAAAAGTTGTACGATGAGGCTTATCAGCTGGGTGTGATAGAAGCCAAAGAGATGACCCGTGGCAAATACTTGGGAATCTTCAATAATGTTAAGAAGAAGACACCTCCATAAAATCGGTGCTCCACTTCCGGCTTTTAGAAAGTAAGATTTTTGTAAAATTTTCAAATAAAAAAAAACATTTCATAGAATTATGTATTTTGTTTCAATAAAACAATCGAAATATTTGAAAAATCCTACCTGAAAAGGTTTTAATTTGATGGACCTTCCATTTGAAATTGAATGAGAATAACAACAAATGTTACTGCAGAAAAAGCCATCTATAAATTATTTTTTTTTCTTTTACTCAAACAATTTTAGATGATAAGATTAAACAAACCCCTCCTAAACTGTGAACATTGATTGCAATAATATCTCCAGCTGAAAAATTAATTCGCTTATGCAACAGGTCAAGTGATAGGTCTTTGATTATTGCATGCAAATGTGCATCGGATCTTTTTGTTATATTCTGGGGCAGTTTTGTGATGAATCTACGTTCCTGAAGAAGAAATATGTTAAAAACTGTCTAATACAATATATAAATCGTTAAGAAGGTGCAGGTGCTGCCTACATATTTTGATATCTACCTTTTTCAACTTCGCAGGTGAAAAGGTTTATATCGAAGGTTTGCTAGTCAATCAAAACTTCTTATACCTACCTCCCATTAAACTATTTTAACGAATTTCATAGAAAAAACAATTTTTTCTGTTAGTTGCCCCCGATAAAAGCTAAACAAATGAGTGATTGCAATAATCGCTTACAAATCTCAAAAAAACTGAGTTTTAATTTAGAACTTAAATTGAAAGCCAATGCTAAAAAATAAAGGTATATTTGGTAATCGTAAAAGACAAAATTTTCAGTTCCACTATCGACCTCGAGAAAATTAAATGAAAAAGTAAAACACAAATACAAATTCATCTACGAAATATCAGTGTATCGAAAATTCCGCCAATTCCGCCCCTGGGTGATATCTTATATGAAATAACAAAGAATTAATTTAACCCCCAAATAAAATTTACCAATAACTTTATAAAGCAAAAATGTTTATGTTTTTGCTCTAGAAATCAAACTACACTCCTGCTCAAATTTAACGCACATCCTATTTATTTTAAAGTAAAGTCCTGCTATTACTTTATGCCACAGCATCATGGTTATTTTCTCAAATGCGACAATAGTGATCTTAAATTAAAGGTATGGAATAATATGTTTGTCGGGAAGATTTGGGGAGAGATTTGCTGAAGTCTGTCTGTTAACCCGCGAGCCTTTTAAAGAAGAGTCATACAATTTCATGGAGTTAAATCTGCTTTACAACACCTACGGAGTTAGCGAGCCTTTCTAGACCTAAGTTAAGTACCCAAAAATACTTGACTGATGCCCTCGAACAGCATCTGGTTCCAATCACCCCTAGATTTGGTCCACAGTTTAGTCTGATGCACGATAATGAATGCTAGAGTAGTTTGAGAATATCTTCAAGATTTTAATATTCCAGCTTCGGATTAACCACACAGAAATCTGGATTTGAATTCAATAGAACATGTGTAGGAAATATTGAAAAGATGCATTCGCGACCGAAATCCACCTCCAAGCAGTCTTGATCAACTGAAAACTTCAGTGAAAGAAGTGTTAAAACAAAACCTTCAAAAGTTAATTAGTGGAATGGACAAACGACTCCAGGTTGTCATATGCGCTAGAGGAGACTATACCAAGTATTGCATACAATTATGGGAAAGAACCGTCACCCGCATCCATTTTTTTTAAAATTTTTCTTCTTAAAAATAAAAATTATTTTATAATCAGTTTTCAGACCTTGAATTGTTAAATTTGGTTTATCTTTTTTTTGGTTGATAATACTGTTGCAGTTTAGCATTTTTTCGACTTGCTAAACAATAATAAAACACAAAAAAAAAAAAAAAAAAAAAAAAATTGTTTCTTGAAGTAACTATTATTTTAGTATTGTATTTTTTGAATTACTATTTTTATCAAAAAAAAAAAAAATTTGTATTTGCCACTGATTTGTATTGAAATTGTGTGTTATATTTACTATATATTATTATATTATTATCCACATTGTTAAGTACTATAAAAGACTAAGTCTTACTTGTACACTGGTTATAAATAAATTGAAATTGAAATTTAAAAAAAAAATGCACCAAAGAATTTTCAAGCCTTTTAAAATAAGATGCAGGGGTATAACTTCAGACGAAAAATGTGTGCGTTAATTTTGAGCAGGAGTGTACATACATATATTATCAGTTAAGTTTTGATTTTGATATTTGAATAATGTGAATGTGTGCGGGGCACAGTGTGGCCAATCACGAATCTAGCTGGACAAAATTAATAACTCGCGTTAAATCGACTTTTTTTCTAAACAGTTTTAAATAAATGAATGTGAATAGATAAAATTCTATAAAAAAGAAAGATTTTTTAAAAAGAAATCTATAACTTCTGCAAAAAGTGGGTCAAAATAGTGATGAAGAAAATGAATTTTTATAGTATTTGAATTTATGTTTCCGTAAACATATTCTATGATTGGAT
This sequence comes from Episyrphus balteatus, assembly GCF_945859705.1. NCBI lineage: Eukaryota > Metazoa > Arthropoda > Insecta > Diptera > Syrphidae > Episyrphus > Episyrphus balteatus. The sequence continues at coordinate 574,908 of NC_079136.1, read as the reverse complement.
ATACTTAATTATTAAAAAAAACGCTTGAAAAATCTCAATAAATAAAAACTCTTTTGCTATTCACGAAAAAAGAGAGGCAGAATAATTAGTTTTTATTAAAAAATAGAACTTTTACACACGTTTTTGACAGGTGACATATATGATTTATTTTCTCAATATCATGCTTTAAATTAAAATTTAAGCAATAATTTAAATTAAATATGTTTCCCAATCATAAAAAATGGCATCACCTTTAAAAATATCTGCAGATAATTAAAAAAAGTAACTCCTTTTCGTGCGATGCAAACTTGAAACTTAAGGGCCTATTAAAAGCAGCTGTGTTTATTATTACCTTCGATGTTTTTCAAGCTAATAATTCTCTAAATTTCTTGGTGTCCCTATTTCTGGCCTTTTACACTTGCTCGCTTTTTGCATTTAACTTGTTTTAGGTGTTCCGACAGAAAAGCATCATTCATCAATGATAATGCCTGATTAGTTGAAAATTCCAGTGGTTTAGTGGTTCCAGAGGATCAGAACTTAATCTTTTATACATTTTGATCCTTCACTCAAAGAAAATTTCGATAAATCCTTTACGGTTTTATTGGAATATGCTTTTTCAATTTTGCGGAGAGCGATTCTACTGATTTTAACTATTTCTAATGGATAGGTGCACTTTTAACCTTTCGTTTGTTATATTTTTCCCATTTTTTTAATTTTTAAAAATTCTTTTCTTCTTTGTTTCACTATCTACTGTTTTTGTTTATTTAGTTACCACATAATATTGGTTAAGCAAAATGAAATTCATCTTTAAAGAGCGGTCCAAAGTGTCTTCCACCTTTTTTGTTTTTTTTTTTGCTTAACTTGAAGCACAAAACTTTTATATATGTTTTTAATTTTTATTTATTGTCAAAAATGTTCCAAAGATGATACCTGCTCATTAAAAGATCAAAAAAACTGTCTTTTCGATTTTATTTGGCAGTTTTGACACATTTTTCGAAAATTTGTTTTTTTGAAAATCTTGACTTCATTTTGAAAAGTGAAAAAAGTTGTATGGCGGTCGAGAAAACGCGAGACATGTAAATAGCTAATCTCAATGACAACACTCCACAATACATTAATTAATTAATTTCAGACCGGAAAAATGCGGAAAAATTAACTTTACCTCTATTTGAAAAACAAAGATATTTTTTTTGCACTTCCTAGCCTTCTTACAGAATTTTTTTTTTTTTAAATAGTTGCAATGGTAATTAATAAATAAAAATTATAATACTTTACCTCCAAATGTAGATTAACAATTTAAAAAAACAATTACAACAAAAAAACTACCAAAGCGTTTTTAATCGTCAACCAAACTCAAGCGAAAAATAGAATACTTTGTATTATCTCCATCCAACTGTTGGCAAGAACCAACTTTCAAGCTTAGCTTAAGCTAATCCGAGATGAAAACCAAAAAACCAAACATGAATTACAGTTACCCATTGTATTGAGAAGCTCAACTCATGATTTAAAATCATGTGGCTAAACTTTTTTTTTTCTATTTTGTCCAGTCAGATTGGCGAATTACCACACTGTGCGGGGGTTGGGATTCGATATCGATATGGCTTTGGAGAATTAAGACTGTTAATAGGTGCCCTGCCCACTTTAGAAAAATTATCAATTCTTCTGAACTTTTTGGTATTGACTCGCATTGACATTTAGGAAAAGCTCTTCTTAATATATAACCATTTTAAAGAACCGACCGCAGTTGATTCAATGCATTAAAAAACTCGCCAGCTGGTTGGAAAAGCTCTTCTTGGTTTCATCGGTTAAAAATAAATGCATTAAATGGCGGTTTGAAAATCTTCCATTAGAAAATGCAGTAGATGCCTTCCTGAATTTAAATATCAGTACTGGGGGTCAATTCCCGATCTGTAAAACTGTTAAGTGATAACAAATTTATCATATGAAACAAATTTGAAGTTTTAATTTTTTAATTTTTTTTTTTTTTACATTTTTGAAGTTTGTTTTAATTTTTTCATACGTAAATCCAGGGGCCCAATTCTGCAAGAGTGAATTCCTCTTAAGTTGCCTTAAGAACAAAGCAGAGAAAAACTCACACAAAAAAACTCACTCTTGCGGAATTGGGCCCCAATCAAATTTATTATGAAAACGTGATAAAACTTATCACTTCACAGTTTCACAGATCAGGAATTGACCCCCTGCTGATGATTTTGTAAGCAAAAAACACTCCTAATTATAAAGATTTTTTTAAATTTAAAGTGTAGCACTGAATGCCGAAGCTATGGTTATAATTTGTAATGCTTAATTTTATGAATTTTTGAGATGGAATAATATATTTCAATTTGCCATCATTATATGGGGCAACGATGGCAGATCTTGTTCTTGTTAATTTTGAGTTCTTTTTTCAATTTCAAGTGGTATCGATAGATAGAAACCACATTTTCATATTTAGAAGATTGATTGCGAATAATTTTGAGATTGCATGAGATTGCATATTATCGCTGAGAATGATGGAACGTTATCGCTTTGGTAATAACTTATGATTAAAAAACCCGGAGGTGTCAAATTTTGAGGTCCGAATTATTAAAAATTCAACGTTTTTTTTTGAAAATTTTCATGGTGAAATAATTGGTTCATAAATTAACAGAGCAAATGAAAGTACCTAGGTATATTCTTCAATTTCCCTTCCCGGAAATGACGTTTTTGTATAATGTGAGAACAGTTAATAGAATGGTAAACATTTCAAATTCTCTAAAATACTGAACTCATACTGCATTTATTATAAATCCTATCTAAATGTTCCTTAAAATATTTTGAACATTATGTTTTAGTTTGAATTGTATCAATAATCCTTTTGTACCTTTAATTTTTTTTTTGTCATGGAAAATTTCCAGTAGGAATACATTTCACAGTAATAAATCCGGCTACCTTACTCATTTTAAAAACAATTATTTAAATTTTGATATTATTTAATTAAATTAAATGGGTTTTACACACAAACCTTTTCCTTTTGGTATTATTCTTACCAATATTTCACAAGAGGTACAAATCCAGCAACAAGCTAGCAAGATAAGTCCGCGTACTAGTAAGAACAGAAGGCATACTGAAAGTATAAATTGGTAAAAAAATGTTTATTTAATATCCTTATGGTTATTTTGAACATTTTTCTGAACAAAGCATTACGAAAGGAAAATATAGAATTAGATTATGCTTTATTCATCATTGAAATAGCCTATATTCTCTATATCAACTTTTTCAAAGCACTTAAACATACAAACTTACCCGTTTTGTAAATATTCGAACTTTGGTTTTCAAAACTTCTATATGCCCAATAAGCGGTAAAAGTAATGTCACAATACATCTTCAACAGTACTCCAACCAGCGAATATTCACACAGATCCTCAATCATCTTCGAAGCCATCCAAATTTCATTTCGAATTTGACCTATCGTACTAAAAGCTTGAATAGTATTGCGCCTACACATCCACTGGCCATCTAGCTTTAAACCACCATCAATTAGAATCCTTGTTGCTACCGAACAGAGATTATCTTGCAATGTATTGGTCAAAATAACAAAAAATATAAATTCAAATAATTTCGTCTTCAATGTGATATCCGAGTAAACATTAAAACACCATCTCATCCAGCCCAATCCATCCAAATATAAAATCCAGGACAAAATTAGCAATTCAATTAATTCCACAAATAAAAATATGAAAACCCAAAACCGTTTCCAATTAAATTTCGAAAAACAACGAACATTACTATAACATTCGAAAAGTGAGTTTTTATGAATTTTATCAAACTGCAAAATAATTTTATCAAATTTATCAACTTTATATGAAGTTTCCAACAATATCACAATATGCACTATCCACAAGACCAATAGACTTGATATATTCACAATTCTTGAAAGCTCACTATCACTTTGAAAAACTGATTGCTCGGCATTCCAAAGACGCATAAAAGGCACCGATGCAACTATTATGAATACAATTGATATCTGAAGTGTCCTTAAACTCGGTTTAATCGGAATCAAACCAATCAGGGTCATAAATTTGCGCAGCAGACGAATTAAACGTAAACAGTCGTTGTAGAACGACATTCTCGCCTTACTGATGATGGTTTTAACGCTGCTCTTCGTTTTAATGGTTTTTTTTTTTAACAGCCACCAGTCAGGTTGTTAATTAGTTTTCAATTATTTTTTATTGCTTCGATGACTGCACCTGAACAGAATAAGGATAAGAAAGCTCTCCATCATATTAAATTTTATTTATCTAAAAGCTACATCTCCCTTAAGTCTATAGTGAAGACGATTTTATCGTTGAATGATATTTTAGGGTGTTGCAATTTTCCTATAGGGTGAAAATACACAGCAGTTTTTGCAAGGGGTGGAAATAGTTCAGGGGGCTTCTATAACTATCAATATTGTGTCAATCAGATTATTTAAAACCGTTGAATAAGTTCTAACTTCAATCGAATTATCATTTCAGCTAAATTAAAGACATTTGATAAATATTCATCAACAAAATTGAATAGAAACAAATTCTATAGTTTATATGTTTAAGTTAAGGCCTTAGGTATAAAAATCTAATAACAAATTTGTATTAATCTTTTATTTTTTTCTTTCATGGTTTTTCGCCTTGTAGTTTAAATTGAATCAGTATAACAATATAGGTAGTAATCGCAAGAATAATCTAGAAAAAAAATGAATTAAATTTTTAATAAAAGAAATATATGTATATATAAAACTTACTTCACCAAAACATTGTAAATTTATATTGAAATAACCACCACAGGAAAATATTAACTTCTGATGTGTGAGCTGCAACGAGTATTCCCTTAGGCAGAGTTTCAAAAGGATATCTGTATCGTTTGGCTTGAAGTCATGGATGTTTCGTATAATTTTTCCATACTGAAAAAAAAAAAAAACATAATATTTAATTTGATTACGAGGATTTATGGATTACATCAAACATCATCACAACAGGAAAGGAAAAAAAAAATAATTGGTTTCTTCATTTTGTATTGTATGCACACCTTTTAGGTAAGGCATACGATGTGAGAGTTTATCTTAAATTGTATTGCTCACGTCATATTTATCAAAGTTAAAAAAAATAAATTTAAATCAAATCTTCATTTAGGAGAACGGCAAGGTGTCTTGTTAGGTAAGATATCAATGACGATTCAAATTCTCATAAGTAAGTATAAAGACTAAATTTGGGGAGTCTTTTTCTTTTAAATTTCTTTTGAATCAATGAAAAATGCAGTACCACAGCTCTATGAGAGGAAATATCATTTGTGTCAAATCACAGGCTGAGAATTATAAGGTTGCATGTTTAATGGAAATGTTTGTACGCCCCTGGGTGGACCAACCCGCCCGTCCATATAGCCAGAACTTCATAGGTATGTATAATTGCGGATGGACTGCTTCATTATGTTGTAATACCAAAAACTGGCCCACATTTTTCTTAATCAACAAAAATTTTTAATTTAAAAAAAAGTTGCGCATACACCTCAGTGACCTATTAGCTTAAAATTAACTTATTCTCATACATAATTTTTTAATTGTTAGAAAAATTAAATTAATTGATAAGTTACTTACCGTTTGAATACATACATCACAAAGGTAGCAAGGTATTAGTATATCCAGCAGAAGAAAAGTAAGACTGGACATCCTTGCTGAAACAATTTAAGCATAAATAATTTATTCTTGAAACGAAAAAAAAAGATACAAGTTATTATTACAAAACAAAAATATACACTTAACTTCGCCAACTACAGGTAGGACTCTTAAAGGCTCTCTCAATAAATTTTTACCACGATCTGTCTCTAAGTTTATTTTTACCTCACTCACAGAAAAAAAAAATTGTTTTTTGCTCAACAATGCATTCTTGAAAGAATGTTAAGACTTCAATTTTTATTGTTGATACTTTTGGTTTCGCTCTGAGTGTTGCGATATAGGTTCTATAAAACAAGTTTTGTATTCGTAAAAAAATGGAACTTGGATGATGCGAAAAAAGTGGTCCTCGAAACTCTACCTTTTTGTTTGTGAGTCTGCCTGTTTGTCTGTCTATCTCTATCTTGAGCTATCTTTGAAATGAAAATTATATTTTTTGAATTATTTATTAACGGTACATGTCATAGAATTTTTTTTTTGATTTCAGACTTCCAATGAAAAAAAATTTGTTTAACGTTTTAGTTACCTTAAATTTAAAAATTAAAGAATTTTTAAAATATCAATTTTGGATTTTTATTTTAAATATTTCTAATTTTTTTTTTGAAAAATTTCTATACTTCTTGGAAATTTGCTTGCCTTCCTATTTAATATTTTAAAATTTCAACATTTTGAAGTCTTGGAAAAGACTTCTGGTTTTTTTTTTATTTTGAAATTTTGATAATACAAATATAAATAAAAATTCTTTATAATGTAAGTAAGTAAACTATTTATCTTGATTTGATTTACTTTGTACTTTGGCAAACTATCAAACCCATGAATCCAGAAACTACTGTCCATTCATTGGAAATATCCACCTGCAACCTTTTCATTAACGTAGTTAAAAACCGAAGATAAACAATTTTTCTAAGGCCTAATTTTTCAATAGTTTAACTATGTTATTCAGGTAAGCCCTGATTTTTCAATCAGAAAAATAAATGTCAATATAAAAAAAACTTTTATTCGTAGGAATAAGCCTTAACTCTGGGGTTTATCTGGCTATAACAAATAAGTTTAACTTTTTAAGTTATCCTTTTACCATTTTGAAAAAAAAAAAAAACAAAATCAACTAGAAGTATAGTTTTACTTACATAAATTAACTAACAAACTTGCTTCATTAAACTTCACATACACCCAATAGATAATATTCGTTATAGTTACACCATTCCAAACGAATTGACAAAGTATTGTGAGTGAGAAGTAATCAGTAAATGCATTAACCGTTTTCCATATTTTCGATTGAATATTTTGAATCACATGAATCCTCCTTTGCAAAATCATTCGTTCTGTAAAAATATTCCCATCTTCATCGCAATTGATAAAAGTCTTTTGCAACTCATTGATACAAACGAATAATTCGCTTAGCAATTCATTGAAAACTTGCACCAACACACAAAACTCAACACTCTTACATCGGATTGCGATTTCCGAGAAAATACTTATGATCCACTGATAAACTGGGATCACATCTGACATATACGAGTGAATGGACATTAACGGTGTCAGGAGTATCGTTATAAGCATCAGACCCGAAACACAAAGCAATTGCCGTTTGAATGTAAATCGTGAGCAGAATTGATGCATTTTATTCGATATGTGTAACGTATCCTGTTCGATTTCTATAACTTCAAAAAGGACTCGTTTAAGCTCGTTGTATTTGAAAAACACAATCACGTGCATTATAGAATGGATGAGTGTTAGCGTTATGAACTGAGCAAAGTGTAGGCCATTTGTTAAATAATCATTATCTGTGCTGTTGCGTATGGAAATGTATCGACAGCGTTCGTAGGCGGTAAAAAGTGTTGCTGCGGTAAGAAACAATTTATAAATGTAGAATAGGACTGAAAATATTCTGCGATTTAATGCTTCTTCTGTAACAACTGGAAACGGAGCTATGCCACAGATGCAGAAAATTATCTGGTATGGCTTGGTGGCGTTTAAAAGGTGTCCAAATTTCATCACCATTATTTCGCAGGTTCACTTTAATGATTTGTCGTTTTTTTCTGAAATATCCACTATACAGAGCACCAACTGTTATGTGGAAGAGAAACTTTCCTAAAGGAAAACTTGTCAATCGATTGAAATAGGTATTTCTTTAAGAATTAAATTTATTGATTAATTTGTGGTAGATGATTTCTTGTGTGTGATAAAAGTTGTTGTGATGTTCAATGACAGTTTGAATAATTTTCACGTCGTGTTTAATCTAACAAAAAAGTACTTTGGGGAGGTATATTATGGTGAGTACTTAGGAAAATTAGTTTGTCTGCAAACCACTTGTTAGTTGGATTCTTCCTTTGGAGGTGTAGGTTGTATAGCAATCCTCTTTTTGAATGAAAGTTATAAAGTGGTGACGATTAGTCTTTTCATGATTGAGCAGTTTTGTGTATATAATTGAAGTTTTTCCTCTTACCATGATTGGAATAAAATTGTTTAATTTTTGCCTTTTAACGTTCAATATTGCTTTATTGTTTTTTTTTGTGTGTTGAGAAGTTATGTTTCCACTCCAGTTTTTTTTAAACCAAAGGAAAATTAAGTGGAATATGCGTGTGGGGAATGGAGAATCTGCGATTAAATTCAATTAGTAGGGATGCAGAAAATCAAAGGAAAATATACGTGCTATCAGAAAGTCTCTGAGGAAGTCACCTACATGTTTATGTTTCAATATCCCGTCACTGGTAGATCATTTTATTGATAAAGTAGTTTATAGTGCAGGCTTGATATTTATAAGAATGATTTGTTTTTAATATCGAGCTGAGCGCAGAGGATATTTTTTCGTTACTTCGTCCACTCTAAATTTCACGTTTTTCGCATCACAAGACGCTTCACTTTTGATCATGGATTCAAGATATTTGAACATTTAGTAATTGGGAAACACAACTGTATTCAAATGAACTGGCCAGCTTTGGAACGAAAATGGATAAAGTAGATAATTGGTCTTTTTCGAGCCCACGCATACAACAGGTGTAGTTGAAAAAAAGTTGGATCTCTACTTATGATGGTTCCATCATCAGGAAAAAATAACTGATTCCAATATGGATCTGTCCCTTACCTTCAAGCCAAAAGTCAATGGCTCTTAGTAATAGAACCGAATTTAGCAAAACTCGGTTTTTCATTACTTCGGTTTTTCATAACTTTGACGCGCATAACTCTGGTATTCATACTTCGTCGGTTTCCCATTTTTAAGATAGAAGAAAGTGTCAGCTAAAGTTGGTGTATAGTTTTGTCTTTAAGAGCTGTTTGCTGAAAGAAAACTTATATATTTAAGTTCTACATAAAACCTTGGGTATGTGAAGCAGAGGAAAAAGTTGGGAGTAAGATTTTATGTTCTACTTAAATATTTAAGATTCGTTTCAGCAAATGGAACTAAGTGTATAAATAAATTGTTTTTCTGTTGTAGTGTTTTTTTTTTTAATTTAAATAGGGTTGCCACATTTGTATTCCTAAATTCTTTATATTTTTTCTTAATTTTTATTTTATTTTTCACTATTAAGGTGCCTACTCTTTTGCTTGGCATTAAAATTTTTCTTCTCATTTTATCAAGCTATGAAATATGAATAGAATATTAACTATGTGAAGTTCACCATTTTACAATTTCCCATTTTAAAAGTGGCTGTTCTATTTGTTTCATTTTCACTATCAGCAAATCTTTCATTTGACAAAAATTTTAACCTCAAATCTTATTAGGAAGATTTTTAGCTTCGGGTATTAAACGACCATGATAATGCTCATAGTTCTGGTTGCGCTTCCCAAAATGCTCGTGATTTCAGATGTTTTTAAAATGGTTTCGAAAGCCAAGGTCTGGTCGGGATCTGTTTTCAGTCTTTCGACATTTAGTTTTTTGGAGGCGCCTATCCTATCAAGATTTACCCACTTTCTCTTCATCATCTCTTTCAATTATAGCTCAACCGTCCATACTTAAAACGTTGCGCCTTGAGATTCGAAATGTTCTTCAAATATCGTGTATTACTTTGTTAGCCCTTGTTAACGTAGGTATACCTGACGCGATTATTTTTAATCAGTTCAACATCAGTAGCTAAATAATGACTGGTTAGTAAGAGTGTTTCCTTAATGCGAAACGTTTTCGCTAATTTTCGACACTGTCATTATCTTATATCGATAAATTAATAACCTATTTACCTATGATATGATTTTTTTTCGCAGTCACATCTTACGAAAATTAAATTAAATTGTTCCATCACGGGACTTCAAATTTAATTAGTTGAAGTCATACTATAACCCAACAAAACTTTGCTTCAGTTTCGTTTTTCAATGTGTCTGTAGCTTCATTAACTTGGTTGTCTTGTAAAAAATACCATCTAAATACGAACACAATATACCAACCAAAATTTTCCTCTAAAGATTTTTAATTAAAAAAATTAGCAAAAAAAAAAAAAATTTACAATCACTATACTTCACTGAAAAAAGGTAAATCAGGAAGCGCAACCAGTGCCAGAGTTTAGGACCATTTTTTGAAAAAAAAAAAAAAATAACAACAATGCAACTCATCACACTCACTACACTTGTTCACAGTTCTAAAGCATATCCTGAAAAATGTGTTTTTTTTTGTTTTTATTTATTTTTATTTTGCTCTCAAACACAAAATACAATGGATTCGGTTGAATGTTATAGCAGGTGAAACATTGATATTAGGAGCATCAGGTTTATCTGAACAATTTTTTGTCAACAACAAAAGGGATAATTTTTTTGTTGCCTTTTGTTTTTATCTAACGAACAAGCAGGCATTAGTTATGTTAGTGTCCTGGAAATACGAAAGCAATGTTTGTGGCAACATGTACCACCACCATAGTGGATGGTCATTGAAAGAATTGCAATTGTTTCCTGTTCGACAGGGGCCAGAGGCCCACGCCACGATTTCTATACTCTGGCTAGGCTAGGCTATACTGGTTGAAAGTAAGCCAACTGTGACCAGCAAACGGCACGTAAACAGACAAAACAAAAAAATATATGTATGTATATAAAAAACTTCCTGACGCAAACGAACTAAGCGCATCTGGTATAGAATATGTAGGTAAACTACCTTCTATGTATATTGACCTAGAGCTCTGGCACTTGATATAATTGTTGGTAGCGGACTTGTCATAGAAATATGATAGGCGATGAGTTATTTAGGGCGATATGGGGCAATTTATATACTTTAAGCAGGTTTTCAGATGACTGCGAGTTTTTGCTAATTTTGTTTTCTAAGTATGCTTTATTAGCTCTTAAAATTCTATCTATCTATCTGTTTCCAGTCTTTCGAAATTTTGTTTCTTGCAGGCAAAAGATACCTATCAACTCACTTCCTTCAACCCTGCAACGATGCAAGGTCTTTCTGTAGAATTTGCTCTAGCACCGTTAGCTAATTAAGACTTAACTCCCTGATCTCTTTTCACCTGAATCCAGTGACTCTGCTCAGTAAGCTGAACAGAATTTTTCAGTAACGTTACTCATTTTTAACGAGAACGAATTAACAACTATTAAAAAACAAATACATCAAAAAGTCTTAAGGGGGGAAATCCCTCTGGAAGACAGCTTTTTAAATATTTTTTTTTTGGAAAACCGAAAGCATTTGTTGAAATTTGGAAAAGTATATGATATTATTGACATTATGAAGTATTGATACAATTTTTTTGAAGTAAGAAAAAAACAAAATGGCGGCTCTAGAGCTCTTTGAAGTTGACGCCTCGCTTTTGCGCCGTGCAATGCCCTGGTCCAGAAAACTATTTATGATCAAAAAAGAAATTTTTTTCCAATAAAATATATTTATACGCATTGCATGAACCTAAATTTAGTAAAAACAAATCTAAAATAAAAATTAGAGACCAAAAAAACGAAAAAACACAATGTTTTTTTTATAAAGAAATAGTTAAAAAAAATATTCATTATAAATATTTCATTAAACTTTTAGGTTCATGCAATGGCTAATTATTTAACGAGTAATTTGCCTTTTATTTCAAGTCGATAGCTTCATTAGTTTTTGAGTTACGTTGCACGGCGCGGAAAAAAACGTGTTTCGAGAAAAATTCGTTAAAAGTTTTCATTTTTGTACTGTGGTAGGCTCGGAACGCATGGGTTTCAGGACTATCTGGGGACTTTTGAGGCTTCATTTTAGGCTAAGACCACTAAAATAGTTTCTTCGGTTGATAAATGATTTTTTTATGAAAAAAATTAATAATGAAAAAATAAAAAAATTCCAGAGGGTTTTCCCCCCTTAAAGACTCTTTTCTCGTAGTAAGTATTTAAAAAAACTTGTTGTTTTATTTTGTACAGGGCCTGATTTAAATTTAATTTTGTTTAGATAACAAAAAAATGGAACTATATCTTTTTGTATCTCTTTAAAAATATCCTATTTTAGGTCTAACGTTTTCAAATCCACTACTGTAAATGTACTTTGATACGCTTTTATACTTGTATTGTGGCTACAAAACTCATTGTACTTCAATTTGGATGATTCGAAAGAATAGGATAAAATCGATACCGTAACTAGGAGCAGAGCCCAAACAACAACTGGTTGCTAACCAAGGACTTAACCTAGTGCAAAACAATAATTAATGTACATGACATTCCCGTTCTGTACTAATGCTCCTACATTTCAGTTTGTTCATTTCTGTGTTTCGTATTGTATCCATTGAGTAGCTCTAGCTGCAGGAATACAGGACGTCGTTTCGTCCACGTCTCTATCACAATCTGAATTTGAATCTGTTGAACTGCTGTGCAAGGCATAAAATATTTAAACTGAAAAAAAAAGAAAAAAAACCCCAACAAGCACTCAAACAACAACAACAAAGTCAATGAGGATGCATCCTCAATCGGAACTGGAAAATTATAAGTTACAAGTGGAGCTGCTCCAAGAGAAGCTACATCGAAGGTAAGAGCGATAAAGTATAACTTACCTACTTTTACTTCTTATTCTTGATTTTTATTTGATTCCGGACTCGGAGAGGAGACAGACATTTTCGAAGAAGAATGACTATGACAGTCTTATGATGTTGATGTTGACAAAAATCATATTAATTTCTGTTTTTTTTTTTATCCTTGTATCCTTGTGGCTTTGTACCATGGATGTTTCTATTTGTGTGTCCTGCAAAAAAAAAAATACATAAAAACGAAAAAGTGAGGATAATCGCCAGGAGCTAGAGAAAAAATTGGAGCAGATAATGAAAAAGCGAAACGAGCAGTAAGTTACTTTGTCCCCTGCCCTGTTTCGTTGTACTTTATGCAAAGTAGAGGGGGGAAATGGTAGATTTTCCATAATAATTCCATTCTATTTTTGTGTAAAGTGAGAGGACATTAAGGTCAAGAAGTCAACTAAAGTATCAACAATTCTTGGATGAACAGAAAAAACGAAATGAACGTAATCGGAAGCTTGTGGAAATGTTGGAGCGTATAGACCAGCAGGCAGCAGCATTATCAGCAAGAAGTGAGCGACTTAAAATGATGAAGGTATGTTTGCAAGATGATGAACCTTCTATACTTTGTAGTTAGAGTATACAATTCGAAAAAAATGTCATTTCATTTCAAACATGTTTTATTTTTTTTTTGTATCATGGAAACCTCATTTGAATTTATTTGATGAAGTAAGAAACTAATATCCTGAATGACGAAGACGACGACGACGCATTGCGACTAGAACTTTTTTTTATAACCTTGGTAGTTTTGATTATTATGGGTAACTGTATATATGGCATGTGCCTGTGGATGTGAGTGTATTTATTTTCATGAATTCCAACAAAGTTTGAAAATATGATATTGGCAAAGACATTTGACGGTACGAGTAACACAATGTTATTTGTTTTTCTGCAGTGAAGAACATGTGTTAGGTCAAATAAAAGTCTTGATAATGCTTTCTTATATTTATGTAAGAATTCTGTCCTTTGTTCACCAAAAAAATTCTTCAATTTATGAGGACGTTTTTCAAAAAAACAGATACTTTATGGGTAATTTTGCATTGGTTATCAGAAAAAGAAGATTTTGATCAAATATGAAATATATGTAGGTACCTATAACATAACATAAAAAAGTGGGGTCAACAATTTTGCTCTTAACTATTTTTGTTTGAAAAGCATGACAACCCATGTTGTGTCTGATCGATTTTGGAGTATTGAACTTTTATTAATTGAAAATTATACTTGAATATTATGTAGAATTGTGAAAAATATTTCATTCTTCATTATTATTGCCAATTAACAGAGTCAACCCTTCAATAATATTTGTAAGAAAAATATTTAGTTTTGAGGCTGTTATCTGTACCTTCATAAATACCGTCTTTAAAAAATTGCATTTCGCATTGCATGCATATTTGCTCTACAATTTGAAATTGTTTGGGAGTATTCCGATATATGATGGTCAGGTCATAACTTCGGAGCCCATAAACAAATCTGCCAAATTCTAAAAATTCTTTGCTATAATACTAGAAATTTAATGTCATACTTTGTTTGCAGATTAAAACAATTTAAAAAAGTGTTTCATTATTTTAAAAACAATTTTTATATTTTTTTACATTTCTTTTAAAGTTAATAAATAATGACTAATTATAATTAATAGTTATTGATTTTTTTTTTTATTTTATAAAAAACTTAAACAAAGTTTACTAGTCATGCATTTTATTTAGAAAGATATCCAAATACAAGCACCGAAGAAACGCCTAATTGTTCATTCTTCCAATCTCTCGGGCAAATCTCCCAATCGTGCTAAAGGGAAATAACCCCCGACCGTTACGGAACTGCCTCCATGCTTGACGGTGGGAACTATACAGTCCAGGTAGCTCTTTTTGTTCAAACTAAAGTTCTCTGTATCGTCCCAAATACCTCAATTTATGGATTTCCGTCCAATCTCTATACCTTTTTACCCACTCACCTTATTTTGTGATCGAAGAAATAGTTTCCGAATACCAACTTGCCTAAATAGTGCAGCATCTTGTGTTTATTTGGATTTGGACACGTATTTCGGAAGCTGTTGTTCGGCTATTTCCTTTGCTTGTTGTTACCTACTATGTAAAAGCAGATCCTCATGTTAAGCTGTCGCGAAGGGCGTTCTTTTAGTGATTTATCGGCTTGAGTCGCAACCCTTTGTTGTATCAAACTGCGAAGCCAATTTTCGATGCGATTAAGCTTCCTAGCAAAACGTTTTTAATTTGTGGTTTTTTCAACTTTTCCCATTTAAAACAAAGGGTTTACTGAATTGTTGAGCAGTCTCAAATAAATGCTTATTACTTCAAATCGTAGCTTTTACATTAGAAACTTCTAATCCAGATCTAAAATTTTCAGGTTTTGAAAACCTTTTTTACGTCTAGAATCCCAAGTGTAATTAATTAAAAGTTGTAAATGTTTATAATGATGAAAGACCCAAATACATCAATAAGACTTTTCGACATTTTTTTAAAGGCCTACTACTCTTATACTACTATAAAAATAACGTTTTCACTACCCAAAAATGAAATTAGCTTCAATGGACTGAGAAGATATCTATTAACCGCTTCAGAGAGAATAAATAACTTTCAACAATTTTTCGGAATGTTTTAGATACGAAAATGAATATTGTTAAATCAAAATTAATAAATATTATTTTGCTATTTCAACAAAAATTTCTAAGTATACATACATACATTTATGTGATATTTCCGGCTTTGATATACAACAATATACCTAGAGTATTCAAATGATGGAAATAATGTTTTTTTTTTTTTTTTTTACTGATTCTCATTATTGGCCACATAGACCTAGCTTGTTTTTTCAACTTCTAGTTAAAATTCGAAAAAAAATTTGACTATAGTCAATATTATTTCAGTCTTACAATATTGGTGATTTTGGGTTAAGCCTATAAACGCACATTATATTTTATCAAATTACACCCATCGCAGCGCCTCTCTGTAAATTCAATAATGGTGCAATTAAGGTCGATAACTGCCTTACGAAAGAAACTGAGTTCGAGTTGTAGTTGATAGTTGGTTAGAATTACAGATCCTTGCATGCAAACACATTTGATGTACATACCTAAGTATAAATGATAAGGAACGCAACTTGATAGCCAATGTTGTCTATTTGATCAAGAAATGGTTGTGGATTCTATCACCAAATCGTGAAAAATTAAAACAACACCGGTTTGTAACAATCAAAAAAGTTTTTGTAGATTTCACCAAATAGAAAAAGTTACAAAATGAATCAAATTGGTTATCTTTTGGATGTGCTTAGTAGGTAATTTATATCTGCTTATAAATGTGAAAATGTTGAAAAAATGTTATATACGGATAAATTAGTATTAGGTATCATCAGTCAATTGTTTTTCCTTAATTGCTCAATAATCTAGATTTATAAAGGATGTTACATAGTAATGTCCATGTCTTATTAAAAATAAATCCAGCTTAGCCAAATTAAGTATTTACCTAAAAAGTTTAATTTTTGTTTTGAGTTTTAGATTAGGTTAGGTTCAGTGGCGTATCCAGAAAAAAATTTGGGGGGGGGGGGGGGGGGCTGGAAAATTTTTCAAAAATTTTTGATAAGGTAAATGTACTACAAATTTGTCTCTTTTTTTATTCATCTTTGATCGAGAGAAAAGTCCTGTGCTGCGGTACTGAAAGTCGTATAGTAGCATTTTACTGCTCCCGACAACTACTGTCTCCTCCTTTCACATTCGAAGTAGCTTTTTTTCCAAGTTCTTGTATCCCAAATATTTTACACAAACAACAATGTGTTTGGTTGTCTTAAAAAAAAAAAACATTTTTTCGTTCGAACTTTTTCATGTGCTGAATTCAAAACTGTTTACAGATTTATTCCTACCACGTCTTGTTTTTGAGCTATACTCATCACTTTTTTCGGTATAAATGCCTATATTTCCGCAATTCCACCGAAAGTAAACTGGCATCACTTTTCAATTTCACGTGAAATTGATCTTCGATCGATTTCGAAAACTTCGAAAATGCTTCGAACTGTCAAAACTAAAGGATTATCCATTTTTATTTTGTTTCTAAAGTTAAATCACTGCTACTTTGAACATGGATGCAATTTTATTGGCAACTTTATTGGAATAAAGCAGAATTTAAAAGAAAAAATAAGAAGTCACATTTTGCGAGACATATGAAATATGTAAGTGAAATGCAGAACATGGGGGATATTATTGCAAATTTTCAAAGAAAAATGATTTAGATAAAGTGTAAAGCGAAAGAGGTAGCAAACACAGAGGCAGTGATGAATTATGATATGTCATGCCTCATGTGTTTTATGTATTTTGTATTAAATTAACAACAAATAAACATTACAAAACAATAAATATATAAGTTTTGATAATATTTTGTCCAAAAATTGGAGATTCATTGAAAAAGATACCAAGTTCACGAGCAGAAACAAAGCGAATTGAATTCGATCAGAAAATCTAAATGAGTAAAAAAATTTAGAACACCTAATTTCACTATCGGCAACGCAAGTGAATGCTCAAAAAGTGAAATGCAGAACGTAAAAGTCTCAAAAACTAATTTTCAATGTCATTCTCTTGATGTTTAATCCGAAATATATATTTTTTAATAATATGTTCTTTTTTTAATACAAATCAGAAGCACAAACTGGAATTTGCTTAAATAAACCATTAGTTATGTTGACCACTAAGATATTGAGCTATACAAAATTTGTATTTCCAATATCTTCGAGAAAAATACTATTTTTGAAAAAAAAGTAATATACTCAAGACAATAAAATACGACGTGATTGCATAAGAAGCTTTGCAAAATTTAACGGTGATGTAATTCGACGTCAAAATACCAAACAAACTATTTGAAGAATTCTGAATTGGACTATAATCCTGAAAATCCCAAACCTCAACGTCAACTAAGGCACTTACTCAAACAAACACAAACAACCATTTTAGAATTTGGAGGGGGCTCGATCATTTGAGCTGCATCTAAATATCTACGATTTACGAAGAAGTTTCAGTTAATCATGTAGATTATGATGAAATCAGCTAAATAGTAACATGATTTTGGAGGCTTGGGGGGGCTTGAGCCCCTAAGCCCCCCCCTCAATACGCCACTGGTTAGGTTAAGTTAGGTTAGGTAGCAGTGGTTGTCAGGCAAGTTACCCGACACACTTAGACCCTTATGGATCCATTGTGATACCACAAAGACTAGCAAGTTGGAACTCACTACCCGAACCACTCGCAGCTTCTTATGAATGAAGATAAACTTCCGTTTTCACTAGATCGCTAGTGTATTCATAGAAGAATTCTCCTAGATGGAGTTTTCTTCTACTAGAGAGAGCAGGGCAGGTGCACAGAAGATGTTGAACAGTTTCCTCTTTTTCTTCATCCATGCAACTTCTGCAGAAATCGTTAGAGAACACGCCCATTCTTTTTGCGTGTCTACCTATTAGACAGTGTCCTATAAGAACACCTATGGTGTGAGTTTTAGATTACCCAAGACAACTTTTATAAAACATATGATACAGATTTTCTTATGCAAACTGTTTCTATTACTATAACTAACTCCTTTTGAACTTTATTTTTCAGCTACAATATGAGCTATATTTCTCAAGACTCGTACAATCATATTCAATGAAAACACTTCAAAACATTCCTGCGGTTTCACTACGTACCATTCAGAGGTCATCTAATTTAAATGCGACATTAAGACCCGATGACAAAAATGTCGCCCCAGAGGCCTTCCAAACATCCTCTACGTCCTTGTCGTCGTCGTTCAACAACACATCTCAGTTTCAAAGAGTACCTATACCTGTGGTTGTACCAATATCAAATGAACAAAACCGATGTCAACCCAGTTGGACATTTGCTAGTGCCCCACCAGGAGTTCTAATAGCGCTTCCCAACAATGCAACTCTTCC
This sequence comes from Episyrphus balteatus, assembly GCF_945859705.1. Lineage (NCBI taxonomy): Eukaryota > Metazoa > Arthropoda > Insecta > Diptera > Syrphidae > Episyrphus > Episyrphus balteatus. The sequence goes on along the minus strand of NC_079136.1, from coordinate 556,389 downwards.
CATGTCTACGTCGTCGTCGTTGTCGGACAACGTTGAAAATAAGAAAATCCAATCCAACTTTTGTTTTGATTACTCTCAGTTTCCCATTGGTTACCTTCAGGCAGCAGCTACAACATCAACTGTCCCAATGCAATATAATGTGGGCCAAACATCCTACTTGCAACACCCATTCCAGCATCAACATCAGCAAAAACCATCAGCAGAAAGACATACCGAACCATTGTTCGCAGCTGATGATGACATTAAACAATCCAGACCGCACTTTGAGTTTAGAGTTGGTGTTGAAACCCCTTCGTCGTTGTCGTCGTCTATTCCATTTGCCGATGTTAAAACTAATGAAACAATTTCAAATAGGACGCAATCTAACCAACTGATTCCCGAACAACCAGTATGTGGCAATAAACCCAAGAAATACGATGATTTAGAGTTCAATGAAGACAAAGAGAATGGCCAGGAGTCCCAAAACTTTAAGCAAACTCGAGGACCAATGTTCAATAAGGATTTCCAAGTTTCCCATCAAAGTTTAAAGGTTGATAAATTACCAAACATAAAACTGAATAACTCCTTCCAACAGCAGCAAGAACAGGAGCAAAGGAGGTTTGTACACGAAGGAAACATACCTAATACCATTGATTTCCGTACCGACAACGACAACGACGACAACAAGTACATCAAATATATAAAAGAAATGGAAGAAACGTACGACGAGAAAAATGTCCCCGTTCCCATTAGCTTGACTCCTCAAGAGCTCAGCATTGATAACATCACGACAACACTTCAACTACAAAAAATCCAACAAAAAACACAAAAAATCGATAAAACGAATGTCGGAGACGATGAAAAAATAAACGACATGGATGACAACGAAAAGAACACTTCATCGTCATCGGCCTCCTCAGCTCCTTTGGATGGTAAATGTAGCATAGAAAGTATTGGTGATGAAGCCCTTACTTTTACGAAGAAACCATTCGAATATAAGACCCAGAGCCAGAGCCAGCCCCAAGAACACATATCTAATACTGCTCCTGCCAGAAACATAGATCCCAGTAGGGATACGGAACAAATAACTTTATTTAATGGCACAAAAAATTCCAAAGATGAAAGCACTCGAGCAAGTAATAGAACCACTGCAATTATTGATGGTGATGTAGGTGAAAATAAAGAAAACACTGAAAATACACGCATGGATCCCAATTCCAATGTCAATCCCAATTCCAATACTAATACAAGCAACAACAACAACTACCGCCCTCTACATTTTGATAAGAAGGAAAAAATGTCGATTGAAAATATAGAAACTGCCATTTATGGAGAGCTCCTCACGAAACCTGACAACCTAACTTCTTCTGATACTGCTGCTGTTGCTGTCTCTCAACCCTTACCATTGGTGACGGATAATCCAAGAGGAAACGGAGGAGACGATAAGGAAATTGAGCAAAATTCTCAGAAAACTAAGGGATATGAGTTTACTAATTTAGAAAAGGACTCCTCATATGAACAGGATCCGGTAATGGGGGATGAGCTAGAGCATCAGCAAGTGGCACCATATGCAACGGAAATTGAGCAGATTGAAGCGAAACATGATGCACTGGTGGAAAACAATCAGGAAGCGTATCCTTATACTGATAATGTGGGATCTATAGAAGAACAACAATATGATTACAGTTATTCAGATCCGAATGCAGCTACTATTCAAGAGGGTGCGTCTCAGCAGGAATACTCTTACACTGAAGATGGGCAAGTTGCTCAAGGTGACGAAAACTACGCTCAAGACTACCAAAATTACGATGCTTCGCAATATCCAGCTGATTATGACCCTAATGCATATCAATATGATTACAATCAGGGTCAATACGATGAAAATAATCAACAACAGTATGCTCCTGAAGGATATAGTCAAGAATACCAACAAGATCCTTATGCAGGGGAATACGCCAACTACGAACAGGTTGCATCCAACGAAGGTGAAACTTCTAATCAGACTTATGCCGAAGGAGATTATGCACCAGTAGAACAAGAGGCTGGTGGAAATCAAATTAAAGAGAATTATTCTGCAGAGCAGGAAGCCTTCAATACGGATAAAGCAGATACGCAAAATTTTGAAAACGTTGCAGAAACGTCATATGAAGAGAAGATTGAACCAGAACCAGATCGTAATTTAGAACCTGAACAAAAAGTAACACAACCTGCATCAATACTATCTACAGAGAAAAATAGCGATCTGGCATCGAAGAAGAAGAAAAGAGTCAACTTTGTTGACAGCGAAACTGATGAGAGCTCCACTACCGCACAGAAACAACCAGGAGTTTCGAGTGAAAGTGATTTTGACTTTTCAACTAATTAAATAAACAAATTGTTAAAGAAAATTGTTAATTAAGATTAATTTAATAAAGCGTTTTACTAATACATAAGCAGGTAATAATATATACAAATGTATTTTAAATTCTTCGCGATAGAACAGGGTGACACAAAATCTACGCTTTTAAGGAATTCACACGGAAAATAAATAGGTATTTTAGAATTTCAAATACATAACAAATAAGTAACCCGTGATGGAATGATGGTTATAACTTTTCGCACTATAGTGCAATGAATTATGACACCAGAAGTCTGGATTCGATTCCAAGCCTCAATCAGCAAAAATAAAGAAAAAATTCAGGGGTTCTACGTCTTGCGAGGATTTGACAAAGTCCAAGAGTATCATTTTCATGAGAAAGTGCATCTCTGCTTAGCTGTTCGGACTCGATGGTCCCTTCCATTCTTGCAAATTAATTATACACACACTGAAGAATGCTTGAGAGTTGTTAGAAGTAGTCACTAGGCCTTGCAAAATAAACATTCATTTCACTTCTAATGCGCTATTACATTATAATTAAAATTGAATTGTCTCTTTTTGTCACAGTTTTGATGTGTTGTATGAATTCGAATTTACCATTTATATGATAACGAAACTTCATTCAACAAAAAATCGAAAGTGATTCATGCAATGTTTGTTGTAAAAACTCATAAAGTTACGTTTACTGATAGTAAGGAATAACCAATTACGTATATAAGCAAAAACGAATTAAGGTCACTTTTCAACATTTCACAAACACTACACACAAATACTTGAAAAATTGTAAAGATTGAACTTTTTCTATCCTCATTTTGTGCATATCAAAATATAGTTTATTAACCGAAACAATAAAGAAAAGTTTAAAATCTAAAATTCAAGAATTCTAAACTTCCTTAGCAAAATTCGTTGTGAGAGATTACGCCTTACTAAAATCTGTAAAAATGCAGTCTTACTATTTATAAGTTTTAAATAAAATAATTTAGTAGTAGTAGTGTGATTTTATTTAAAAACAAAATACCTATTGAGATACATTATGCAATGAAAGAATATTTCATGTACGAAATCAAATCAATCATTTCATTGCTTGGCAATCATTTCGATTTATATTAATCACCTGTGACTGAAAAAAGACATTTTTTTTCAAAACAAATGAAGGTGCAGTCTTTTTTTTCTCTATACAATAATTTAAAGTTATATGCTAGCAAATACATCGAGATTCCTTGGAGGATTTGCATGTGGTATTGGTTGATTTTGAAAAAGCATTCGATCGACAACCACGAGATCTGATATGGGTGGCCCTCAGACAACAAGGAGTTCCGGAAACCTATGTGCGGATAATTATGGACATGTATGATGGAGCAGTTACTAAAGTAAGATGTGCAGCTGGAGTCACCAAAGAATTCGAAATCACAGTAGGTGTACACCAGGGAAGCGTCTTGAGTCCTCTGCTCTTTATTACCGTTCTTGATTACCTGCTTCAAGGCAAAGTGACGGACCCAAAAGTGCATCAGTTATTCTTTGCTGACGATGGAGCCATCATAAGTGAAGACCCGATATCCCTGCAACGAGCACTTGATGTATGGGTGGATGTTCTAGAAGGTAGTGGGTACCGCATAAGCGCGAAAAAGACAGAATACCTATGCTGCCCATTTTCTGATCCACACAGGCCTATTCCTGACATTTATTTGAATGGTGTAGTGCTTCCCAAGTGTGAAAAGTTTAAATATCTGGGGTCTATGATAAATAACGAAGGTACTTGTGATGACGATATCAATCATCGCGTAAGCGTAGGGTGGATGAAGTGGCGGGAAAATTCTGCTATCTTCTGTGATCGAAAAATGCCCCCTAAGCTGAAAGGAAGGCTCTACACCGCAGTTGTGCGTCCAGCACTCACATACGGTTCACAATGTTGGACAATGTACAAAAAGTATGAGAGTAAGTTAACGGCAGCTGAGATGAAGATGCTTCGTACGACAGCAGGAGTAACAAAGCTTGATAGAATTAGAAGTACGAAGATCCGAGGAAGCCTTCATGTTAAAAACACCATCTCCCAAAAAATTGAACACGACCGACTCAGTTGGTATTGCCATGTTCAAAGGAGAGATCCTGAGAACCCCGTCAAAAAAGCAATATCATACAACGTTCCAACACGAAATAATAAGAAAGGTAGGCCTAAAAACTCCTGGTACAAGCAAATGCAAAAACACCAGCATTCAGTTGGCCTTAGAAATGGAACAATACAAAACCGGGAGGCTTGCCGCCGATTTCTGAGGTCAACCCGGTGAACCCCACAAGCGGATCACTAGTGTGAAGCAGTAACGTGGGATAGTTATGATCCCCTCGACATCGAGATCATAACAGCGCCGAGAAAAAGGAAGAAGAAGATGCTAGCAAATACAACAAGCATCAGAACTAAGGTAAGTGTTTAACATTTTTCCAATATCTATTTCTTGTAGTTTTCCGGTTCATCTTTGCGTGCTCATTTCACGCGCCTTTAGAAATGTTTTACAGAAGGCAATTACTCTGAAAATGTATATCCAAATATACTTGACATTATCTGCCGTTTATGACCAAACCAGACGTCTTGATTATGGGTAATCATTTTCCTAACAAAACACTCTACCTCTTTTAAATTATTACTCAACAAAGATACACCTACTTATCTTCATGAAGATACTTTTAAGAAGTACCTACCAACCTACGACTTTAGACAAATTAGCTTTTCCTGACATCAAATATTATTATACCAAACGCTTATGAACTTCCGTTTAAATCTAAATAAACAATTTATTTGTGAAACTTGGATCACGAACTTTATACTTTTTAAAGCACGTTTCTTTATATTTCTCTCTTAGCAGTACCAAAACCGACAATCATAATCGGCCAACAATAATCATAAATTTCACTTGAAACCCACCAAAATTATGGATAATCACAAAAACCAAGAAGCACAGAAAGAAGCTCTATGCTCTACTTTACTCTACTGCCTACACCTTTATTGTCTACGACACCATCTAGGACATGATTTATCCAACTTCAACGTTCAGACAAGAACCAGAAGCCAAAGCCAAAATCTGAAACAGTAGTAGCAACAGAAACAGAAGCAGCAATAGAAAGAAGCAGGTGTGCTTTACTGCAGGCATGAGACATCATTTGGAAAATCCTTGCTACGAGTATATATACCTTACCTAGGCCTCTAATTACACATACACAAAACTTTATCGCACGTACATGTCTGTTTCGTAAAATACTCTCAGGAACAATGAGCAAATTATACAAATTACTTCAGATTCAACGAGAAATAATTTGCAATTGCTTTTGATGTGCCTACAAGCTACTTTCTCTACTGCTTCTTGAATCTTGACGCTTATAGTAGGTTAGCTATATAGAAATAGCAATAGCAGTAGGTATAGCAAAAGTAGCATTTTCACTTTTACGTTTTACGAGGACCTCTCGCAGAGGCGTAAAGGCGAGAACTTGGGTTGATTATTGAAAGCAGTTTGAAGTGTTTCTGGAACGACAGATACGAGACTTTATCGCATAATGTAAACACTTACCTACCACATACATCTAACGAGCGAAATAGCAAAAATTATGCAAGCAATTAAGTCATTATGCTAACACATTCACTGTCACAACACAGCTCACAAGCAAGCGGAAAGAGAACACAAGTTCCTTCGTCGGTATATCGTAAGTATCGGTTCAGTGGTGGCGGTTGTATTCATTCGTGTTACCCTTACTCTCGTTCTTTTCATCTTTGAAGATGGAAAATCTAGATATTTGCCAACACACGAAATACCTACCAAGACCTTATAATACGAGAGTATCTACAAACTAAACCCCTTTCAATGGAGAGGAAAAAATAATAATATAGAAGTTAAGGTTGTGGTTGGGCTCATCACAGCTATAATCCAAGAGTGATAATCCATATGGTAATTTTGTTGGGAATTTGCATTTATGGAAAGTTTTTGTTTTCCTCAAGGAATCCGCTCCGCTCTGACTTTTGTATTCGAAACGTGATTGTCAACTTTGAAGAAAATCGATGGAAACGTGTTGTTAGTTAGATATCTTCCGTACAAAAAAAAAAAAACAACAACAAAAACATTCCCTTTCTTTGGTATTTTGAATTTCAACGAAAAGGATGGGTTGCGGAATAAATTTATGAAACATCAAGTTTTCGCTAAACACAATCTTATATACTCTTGGTGGTTTGGAAATGGGCGAAATGACTGTGACAAACCGTATATCTTTACCTGTACGGAACTGCCTTTCTTGAGTGATATCATTTTTATGTGTTTCTTTTTTTATTACCTACCGTATTTTTTTTTTCTAAGTTGCGGATAACTGTTTAGAGATGTGATATATTCATCCATTAACGTTTTGGGAGAATGTTTGAAATGGGTCTTTGAATACGTGAACCAGATGGTGGTGAGATAAAACGAGATGAATGCTTTCGATATTTAAATTCAATTATTTATAGTAACACGTCTATTCAGCTTCTCCGATTCGATCCATCACTTTTATGATTCATTAGATTAGCCTTATTTGCTTTCATTCAGTTTAACTATCTATATGTGATATTCTTTATTCCAATAGAAATGTTTTTTTTTTTTTTTGGTATGCACATAATAATTTTATTTATTCGTCTCTCACGAATTCAATAGGAAAAACAATCAATCTTTCCGACAAATACAGTTCCATTATGATTTAATTTGCTAAATTTAATAATGTACGTAGTATTAGAGCTTTTGGAACTATTAGTTCTTAAATGGTGTCAACGACTTTTTGTGTCAATATTTATTTTTTTTATTCTTAACCCTTTATATCACCATGTGACATTTCTGTAACAAACCAAATAAATTGCACGACTGGGGTCGCACGTACTTGCTCTTAGAGTTCAAGTTGCTTAAATTTTAAAGACTTTTTATATAGAAATTTGGAAAATCTAAATATATGGGAAAGAAAAAAAAAAGGAAATTCGTTTTTTAAAAAAATAATATAAAATCTGAAATCAAATTGCCCCCCAAAACAAGTATGCAATTTTGACTGATATACTAACATGCATTTTTAGAAAAAAAAATTTCAAAATCGTTAGAGCCGTTTTTTAAAAAACTAATTTTTTATAAATAATTTCTTGGAAAAAAAGTTTTAAAATAAAATTGGTATGCCATTTTGTAGAAATCACTGATCAACATCTAAACACAAAATTTCAAAAAAATTTAATGTCCCGTTTTCGAAAATTGGATTTTTCAAAAAAAAATTTTCAAAATTTTTTTAAAAATCCAAAAAGTATTTTTTTCAAAATTTTGCTTTTGGCTTATATTTAAATTATATAAATTCTTCATCACAAAAAGTTTCGTTGAAATAGAATAAGCACTTTCGGAGATAATCGGATTTAAAAAAAACGGTTCTATGGCAGGTACCGTTAATAATGATTTTCAAAAAAAAAAAATTTCATTAAAAGATTTCATTAAAAGATAGACCTTGTCTTTAAACTTACATTTGAATTTTTTAAACAAAATCGTTGGAGCCGTTTTTGAGCAATTTCAACTTTACTAAAATCGGTATATGACAAGTACCGTTATTTTTGGTCCAAAAAAATTAACTCCAAAAACCCCTCTGGAGAGTCGCCAAATAACGCTACACACCAAGTTTGACATTAATCGGTCCATCCGTTTAGGCTGTAGCTCCTTATACAGACAGACAGACAGACTGACAGACTGACAGACTGACAGACTGACAGACTGACAGACTGACAGACTGACAGACTGACAGACTGACAGACTGACAGACTGACAGACTGACAGACTGACAGACTGACAGACTGACAGACTGACAGACTGACAGACTGACAGACTGACAGACTGACAGACTGACAGACTGACAGACTGACAGACTGACAGACTGACAGACTGACAGACTGACAGACTGACAGACTGACAGACTGACAGACTGACAGACTGACAGACTGACAGACTGACAGACTGACAGACTGACAGACTGACAGACTGACAGACTGACAGACTGACAGACTGACAGACTGACAGACTGACAGACTGACAGACTGACAGACTGACAGACTGACAGACTGACAGACTGACAGACAGACAGACAGACGGACTTCCGGGAGCCACTTTTTTGGCATTCTCTACCATCGTAATGTTATGGAAAAATGTTATCTCAACTTTTTTTTTTTGTACGAATACATAACTTGATATATAGTACCTATATCGCAAGTAAAAAAAACCCACAAAAAACCATACAAAGTATGTGAATTGCTTTTGACTTCAATAACTCAATTTTTAAATACTAGGTACTTCGAAATATCGAAATAACTCAACATGTTACACAGAAATGTCGATAATATTATGTTATTGTCAGTTTATATTGAAAGTTTAGTTTTTTTTTTTAATTACCAATGCCTACAATAGTAAGAAATTCGAAAAACATATTTTTTCTCTCTTAACTTACAGGGTTTTCTTTTTGTAATTCTGGAAAATGTCTATAAATTTTTTTTTTAAATACATACGTGTTTTATAAATACTAAAGGCAAGTGCTTACAGGTGATTAATTTTAAAATATATGCTCTTGAGTTATAAAGGGTTAAACATATTTTAATGAAAAAGTTTTCGATAATTTCCAAGTGTACAATATTTTTCGAAGGTCTAAGAAACCCATTCTTTGTTTTATCCACTGACGCAGAACCTCTGTTAAAGCATTATTTCAAAGAAGAAATACAAAAATTAGTGTTACCGCCGAAATGTCGAACGACTACAATCATAAGGGATTTTCAGGTTTTCTTCCTATCGCGTCTCGAATAACCTCTTAAGAAGTCTTACACCGCCAGAAGTAAATACAGAAACTCAGTGTTAACATTGTCAAAAAGCCATCAGAGATTTTGATTTTTTTTTTTGATGACTCAGAGTGGTTCAGATTTAAGTATGAATTAAGCCGGTTCACATTTTTTGAAATAATCGCATTGATTTCCGAAAAATCAAAAAGCCGCAAATTAAAGCTTATCGATATCAGAACGCATGTTGCTTAAATTGTTTACTTTTATATTTTTTGGTCAAAAATTTGCTGTTGTTTCTTGGTCTATGCTAGTAAAAATACTCCAGCTAAGATAATGTTCGAACAAATAAATTGCTTTGAAGTTTCATCATTTGACCAAACATCCTGAAATTGTGATTAAGGGTTTCATTGATGCATATACAAAACTTCCAATTAAACTAGAAAACGATCAACAAAACTCAAGCCAAATTCAACCAAGATTAATTGCTGAAGAAAAAAAGAATACCTATTCGTCAACCTTTAAGATTTTTCTTTAAAAAAAGTTACGTATACACCAAAGTGACCCTCTAAGTTAAATTGCAAAAATTGTGATTGAGGGCTTAATTGCATTTACAAAACTTCAGATTAAACTAGAAAACAATTAACAAAGTTCAAGCCAAAGTCAACCAAGATAAATTGCTCAAGAATAAAGAATTTTCATCAACCTTTAAGATTTTCTTAAAAAAAAAGTTACACATACACCAAAGTGACCCTCTAAGTTAAATCGCAAAAAATTATTAAAAAACTTATCGGTGGGTGAATAAATAATTATTTCTATCGTGACCTTTTTTTGAATTCAAATTCAACATCAAGTCCATTTAGGATTGAATTTGAGGTGAATAAATAATGAAGCGTGATGATAACCTTACTGAGTGTAACATTTCTACAGTTGTTATTTGGAAATGGCGAAAGTCGGTAGCATTTTTCGTTAACTTACCTCTTCTTTCTTAGAGATCACTTCCTATTTTTTGTTCAGTTCTTTTGAGATCGTGAAATTGAAAAAAACAAAAAAAAAAAACAAATCAATCCTTTTGCTAAAATTTCAGTTTCTGAAAGACGTCAAGACTCCTCTTACCTTCTTCTCCACAAAACTTACCTTTTCCTTCAGAAAGCTGAGTATAGCGCCGTCTACCTGGTCGCCTTATATTGATTTAAAGGCCACGGAATGTTATTCAATTACAGAACAACCTGACATTTTTGCACAAGTTTTAAAGACTGTCAAAACCCGTGTTCCTAAATAGTGTTTATTTGTAATCCAAAATTAATATCCTCTCGTAATGGTACAAAAAGTCTAGTGTGAAAATCATTGAAAATCATATTTATGCCGAAATTTTATTATAATAATTTATTTTAGTTTTCATTTAAAATGTTTTATTATACCTCCAAAAATTCATACATGCACGCATTTAAGCCATGGGCCTAGTTAAATGACACCTGCATCCGAGCAGTAAATTAAATTTTATCTAACCAAGTTATAACACATAAAAGTTTGTTAAACGAAATTGTGTGTTCTATAGGCATTAGGTGGATGCTGCACCTGCAACTAAATAGCCATTAAATTTGTTGATAGAACATTAATGCTTAATCACTGATATATTGTGATCATATCAATGCAAAGTTTGGCCTTATATCGTATAGTTAAATGGATTCAATTACCAAAACCAATGGACTATTTTGAGGGAGGGGGGCGGAAAAGAAAAACACCACACTAATGACACGTCACCAATCAGCTGCACACAAGGTGACATGGACGATTGAAAATTAATCAGCATCCAATGATAAATGATGTAAATTGCGTATATAGCCTATCATATATACACCAACGCCATATAGCGACTATGACACCTAAAATTTACGCATTTAGGACGAATTTTCACATCTGGTTCGTTTCTGGAACAAAATATTCTCGCTCATCATTGCGATGATAGCCGACAGTTATAGACCATCAATGTTGGCAGCTAATTGACGGATGTTCAGTTTTGCATAATAGATTGCACGCGATAAACCAATTACACTGACGCGATTAACAAAACACGTTCAGCATGGATGCAATCCTTCAATTTAAATGTTTTGTTGCGATAAAAGATACATTTTATCATTCTCTCGAAATGAAAAAAAAAAATAAAAAATGAAAAAACAATAGGCTTGTAGTGTGTTTTCATTTTCGTTTTCATTTTCATTACCTCGAAAACAGCTAAAGCAATAATTTATGTTGACACTATATAGATGAGATACTGGCACTCTGGTTTTTAATATTGAATTTAAATTTTCTCCTTAATTAGACACGGATATGCGGTGTTATGTGTGTTTTTTTTTTGTTACTGATTATATAGGTACACCTGCAAAATTGCAAAATATCATGTATTTTAAAAATATTGACATTTTTGTTTACCTTTAAAAGGACATTTGCAAGAAGGTAAACAAAAAATAATTATGAAAAAAACACAATTTGAAGTAATGAGTCAACAAAATATTTAGTAATTATCGTATGCACTCAATCAGCTGTCATGTAGTTTTAAGCCAATGTAGAAGTGTTTATTTTAGTAAGTTTGTTATTTATGAACCAAACATGCCTTGATTAAGTTTTAATGTACGTAGTTAAATGACAGTGTTTACCAGTGGCATTTTAGTAAAAAATGAGATAAAGTAGATTGCAAAATGAAAAAAAGGTCCTTCGGTTTATAAAGAGTTTAAATACAAAAAAATGTTATGCCAAAGCTGACGTTCTCTTCTTCGATCACGTGTATAATATTCTTGATGAATTGATGAAAAGGTTTCACCAAGATTGATTCTTTAGTAGGCTTAATTTTTTATCACTAAAATGCTTTTTCTCTACAAATACTTCTGTAACTTCTTAATGCAAAGAGAAAAAAGAGCCAAAAGTTTCTCTAATTAAACCAAGTTCTAAACCTCGCAAGATAGAAGATATATATCACTTCCTTAATACGACTACTGCGATGTATCATACCTCTTCTGTGGTAACGAATTCTAGTGGTATCCATGGATGTAGAACTCTACTTGCTTTTTTACCTTGGTAACCTAAATTATATTTATTCGTTAAATCGTTATGAACACCTAAACAAGAAAAACACATCCTTCCTCTTCAGTTAATAAGTCACTTCCGAGTTGAAAGGATATGGACACTTTTTTGCGGGATGCAGTTACCACTGTTGTTACATTAAGCCTTAATGAGCTCATTGTTCTTAGTCATGGTAAACATCTACGGTCAAGCACAGGGATATTCCAAGAAAAGGATACAACAAACAAACCATCGGAAAAGAAAACCGGCAGCGGCGTAGAACTACTTGCAAAGAGTAATTTACCCATTGCAACACTCAACGAAATTAAACTAAATAATGAGTTAAAGAAACTCATTGATATATACATTGAGACCATGGAAGAGTTGCAAAACACAGGAACCATTGAAACACTACTTGCAACTATTAATCAGCAGATTGCAAAAAACAAAGAGCAAGATAAAGTAATTCAAGAACACAATTCAAGTACGTTGGTCTTGAAAAATCTTAAGACAAAACTCACCGACTTTAAATCCGAAGCTGAGGAAAAACTTTTAAAAGCTAGTGAAACTTTAAATATCTTAAAGTCCGATTGGCGGATAATAAGTAAAGTTAATGAATTGGAGTATGAGTTGGTGAAAAAGTGGGAGCACACTAGATTTACACAGGCTGTTGTTGTTGGTGAAAAAGAAGAGGAGAATCTTGAAAAGATGTACGCCAAATTTGTTGCAAAAACAAATACAGAACAAAGGGTTATATTTGATTTTGAAGCATTTTCCAGGAGGCAATTCGATAAATACTCGGATATGATCGAAATGTGGAAGAAGAAATATTCAACTGAATTATCAAAACTTTTGATAAATATCAAAGAAAAGGAAAATAAAATTAAAGAAGTGAATAAAACATATAAAAAGCATTATGAGATATTTTGTAAACGAAAGATGTTTATCAAAGAGTATATGGAGCAAAAAGCTGAGCAGAATCGTTTGTATCAACTTCAAATGCTGCGCATACAGTCAGCAGTGAAAATTCAAGCTTGGTGGAGGGGATTGATGGTACGCAGGTGTCTCGGACCTTTTCGGAAGAAAACAAAGAAAAACAAGAAAGGAAAGAAGTCAAAGTAAAAACCATAAAATTTTTATTTTATGATTTTTGCAAGAATAGAAGAGACCTACAATTTGATGCCGAGTCCGAACGGCTAAGGAAAGATGCATTTTCAAGACAATGATATTCAACTACCTACTATCTACTGATTTAATACTCGATAAGACGATAAGCAGTACACTGAGGGAAAAGCCACCATAAAACAACGTGAAATCAATGAAAACCACATTGATTTAACTATTATTCGGAATGATTTTGCGTTGAAGATGAACATTTTAAAATCAACGTGGAAAAAAGGTAGATTTTTGATGGTTTCGTTTCTTAAAGCCAAATAAATCAAAGTAGTTCATCTTTGAAACAACGACGTTTCAACTTCAATTCATTTTTTTCCCTCAGTGTAATATAATAAAATGTATCAAAATATTGGGTTTAAATTTATTTTTGACAGTAATAAATTGTTTATTTAGCCATTCTTCGTGGAAAGTGCAATTATTGCAACACATTACGAACTTGATGGCCTTTTAAACCCAATCATGTTAAGAAAAAAAAAAGTTTTATTGTTGCTGTTTTTTTTTTTTCTAATGTATTATGTATTTATATTAATTTAGACAAACTCATGCGTTCTGAATAACATTCAATTTATTAAACTGACTTTTCTTTATTGACTCAATTTTCTTTCAACAAACTTAACTATACCATAAAATAATACTTTATCAATTTGTCTGAATCATTTATTTCTTTATTTGGTTGAATAGATTTAAGAGAAAGTATAGGTTGACTTTCTATTTTACTTTGACAATGTTTTCATATCAACATAATCTTCAATTTAACTTAAGACAATATTGTTCTTTGTTTCTGGATATAAGGTTGTTTGGTAAAATCAAATATAATAGAATATTATCTTTGGTAAAATACAGCAAGCAGACACAAATTGTCTGAAGTTTTTTATGGTTGAAAAAATTTAATTTTTCTCAAACAAAGAAACCTGCATACCAGATTCAAATTATAGTTATATTCAATGCATCTTGTGCATGGTTAGGTCTATATTTAAAAATAGTTTCTTGTAAGGAAGAGAAAATATAATATGTGGATAGGTAAAACCTATAACTTATTGGTATTTGCCCTAAAAAAGTTAAAACGGTCAACTTTAATAAAAGTGTTTAATAAGAATGTGATAAGAATATATAGAATAGAAGGATATAATAAAGCGAGTTTAGACCATTCGAGGTGAGAATTGTTTACAAAATCAAGATGATTAAAGTTCGAATTGCCAGGCTTGGTCAAATGTTTTGCCTTTTTGTGAAAAATTAGTTAAAACTAAATGTTGTTTACATTTCTAAGTGAAATCCGTAATGCGTCGACCTCCCAATTGTTAGGTTGCTTATTCTAGTCCTATACACGGGCAATTAAAAAAAAAAGAAAAAATAATAACAAATTGTTGTTGTTCATTCAAAACCTTCAATATGTATGTATTGGATAGGCTATCCAAGATACCTAAGTTTCCTATACGTTTGTGAACCCGCATCAGCTTTTCATATTTCCCATAAGATAGATAGGTAACCAGAATTTTTGAGGATACCTTTGGATTTTTTCATGGGATTACAACAACACATAGGTATCCAGATACCTATGGGTACCCAGTAAAATCGTTTATTTTTTACTTGCTCTATAGGGCAAGTATTGGTTTCGTGTAGAAAAAAAATTCGAGGTTTTAATCAATACCGACATTACGATGATGGAGAAAATCAAAAAAGTGGTTTTCGTCATTCCGTCCGTCGGTCTGTGCGTATGTGCGTCTGTGCGTCCATCTGTACATCGAGCTAGGACCTAAACGGATGGAAGGATTTGCTTGAAACTTGGTACACACGATTTTTACGTAATTCCCTAGACCCGTTTTTTTTTTATTTTTCTAATATCTCCCATATAAAGTTTTCGAGGTATTGCACATTTATCGAAAACGGCTCTAACGATTTTGATTAAATTTGGTGTAGGTAATACTCCCATTGATTCTTACAAAACTGCGTTTTTAGTTTTTCTCAAAAAATGCGGAGAACGGAAATATGACGTTGCCGTTTTTCAAAAATTAACATATTTTTTAAGTTCATATATTTCATCAAAACATGAGTTAATTTTATTCAAAATTTACAGACATAATTTTGAAGTGTCAAAAATAAAAAAAAAAAATAAAAAAGTTTTTGAAAAAAATTTTGTTTTAAGTTTTTGAAAAAAAAAATTTAATTTTAATTTTTTTAACTTGCAATTTTTTTTGATTTTTTTTTTCTCGACACTTAACAAAATCTTAAATTTCCAATAGCTATTTAAGATAACCATACTTTGAACTACAAGAGCAAGTACGTGCGACGCCAGTCGTGCATTTTATTTTTTTTAATTTTCTGCACCATATCTTTTCCTGATTAAAATTTTTTTTTAGATGCTTCATTGTACAAATATGGAGTGTCAAATTGGTGTTCGAAATTCACCAATTCTGCTCTTTTTTAAATAAGCCTTTTTTTCATTATATGTACATATTTAGTTCACTTAAATTAATTATATTACAACTTTAACAATGCCTCAATGTACTATAAATCAAATTGTGAAGAAGAATTTGGGAAATCATTATTTCACATTAACACAATTCTAAAGCTAATCACTGTTGAATTTGTGAATTTCGTACTGCCCTATCAATTGCTTTAAAATATTTAACATATTCTCAGCCAGATTGATGTCAGGACCTTGTATTGACCAGGAAATTCTTAAAATTTCTGACTTCCGACGCAATACAGTACTCCCTCGATAATGTAAATTACCGATAAAACGAATTTCTCTAAAATGTACAATAATCTTTATAATGTGAACTCGAAAATTTTTAAACTCTGTTAAAACACGCAATTGTTTTTACAGGCCTAGATAATGGATAACAGTTGTTTGTCTAGACATATCTTAAGAAATATTGAATGCAGCTGCTTCAATGATGAATTGATTCTACTTATTTTAATGACTTTTTGTTGATGTTTTGAAATGCATTCCTACTTGTATTTTACTTATTTATTTTGTTTGATATTTTTTTCAATAAATGCTTAAAGTGAACTTCAAAACATTATTTTGGGTTATGTTTAGTGATTATAAAGATTGTTTTGATCAGTTTAATGAGAATTGGAAAACGTTCCCAGTAATGTGAATTCCCCTAAAATCCGAAAACGCCTTGTTTTAATTAGTTCACATTATCGAGGTACTACTGTATTTGACAAATTTTAAGATAAATTCCGTTGTTCATTATGTCTTTAAATATTATCGAAGGTATGGAAGAACTCCCCCAAAAAATGTAAATAGAGCAGAAATGATAAAAACGAAAAGTTTTCCAAAAATTGTGCTATCAGGAAATTTGTAGTTTTGGTTATCTGTTGGAAATTCGATTTGGATTTGCACTTACCCTAGTGCCGATGTTTTTTTTTTTCAAATATTATTTTATAATTTTATTTTATGTTTATATTTTATAAATTTAACTCTATAACTAACTCTATAATTAACTTGAGGAGTTTGTTAATGAATAGTTTTTTAAAAGCATATTTCTTGCTTTTCCGATTTAGCCGCCTCTAATTTTTGCCGCCCTGGGCAATTGCCCAACTTGCCCCTCTAGATCGATTTCTGTATCCATCTGCTTTGCAGGTCTCAAGGGATCTTATTAAAAAAATATATGGTTGCCGTCTTTGTTTCTTGTTTCTTTGTTTTAAATCACACCCCTATTTTCTTATACGCTTTTCATTTGAATGAATAAAAGCATTTAACTTATTTTCAAGAATGGCGTATTAAAAAAATCTTTGAAGACCTCAATTCTCCCCCTAATTGTCTGTCAATTAAGCATATTTTGAAATTTATAAAAAAAGCAAACACTCTCATGCAATTTTCTATGAATTCAAAGAGCATATCAAAGAATATGCAAGACCATCAACACCACAGGCAAAAAACATTAAATGAAAAAGTTAAGCATCATATCTATCTTCAAACTTTTTAGGGACGCTTCAAAGTGCGAAAAAAACATATGAAATGAAAGAATTCCTCACACAAAACTTCGACAACTTCAAAAAATATTTATTTTCAGTGGCAATCTCAAGAACGTACTCTTGTATTTTGAAACTCAATTATGAGTTTCATTTAAGTTGAATGAAATAAGTGTTATTATCCACTTCGAAGCACTCCTCACACACACAGACTTAATTGTTTAGGGATTCTTTTTTTAAGGAGTTAATAACACTTTCATCTTTTGCATTTAAAAATTTACAAAAAAAAAAAAATAAAACTCCCCACAAGCTCTCTCTCATAGAAAGTGATTGCATTTATAAATTGTTATTGGTGTCCAGGATTATATAAGCTTTTCCACAACACCGCCTCTGCCGCCGCATAATCTGTGTATTTATTTAATTCAAATTTCATCTCTGCTACCTTCGGAGCTATAATACTTAAAAGGTCCTTAGATTTTTAGTCAAACATATACGAATGCGTTTCGAATTAAGACATTATATTAAAACATTTTCGCGTCACGACATTTTTATCATGGTATGAAGTCAAGGCTCAGAGAGCACCTTATGATGCTTAGAATCAAGCTTTCCGAAAAAGGATAATGGAAATGGAAAAACACACACAAAAAACTGGGGAGCATCTCAAGGGTTCACTTACATAAGGTTTCGGTTGAAGTGTTGTGGGTTGGTTGTAAATAAAAATTTATACGTATAATATGTGAATGTGGCAATCAGTTCCGCACTCACACCGATGAAAGGATGAAGGATATAATGTTGGATGTCTTTCAATGGTGCGGTGGGGGAATGGTAAATGTGGTAGTATTTGTCTCATACCGACAACACGAACATGGTTAAAACAAATTTGCAGTTTAAAATAATTGCGTTTATTTTTGCCGTTGACATATTTTGATATCTACTCTCTCCTTGAGTAAATGGTTACTGAAGCAATTCATTTTTCTTGTTACTCATTTCCTGTGAGAATTGCGCAACTAGCTAACGAGTTTTGTTCCTTGTTGTAACATTAAATGAAAACATGGAAACGTTGAATGATTTCTGTGGTAGATTTTCTTTAAGTTGTATTTTGTATTTTTCTTCTTCATCTTTTGGAATTTGGCAATCAATAACAAACTAACTTCCGGATAAGCTACGGACTTTCAACATAGCTTGGAGTACAAAGTAATAAAATATTAACTACATTGTTCCTAGATTTAACTGTAACGAACAATTTCATCTCGCAAAATCACTTGAGGAAAAAAACTATGTGTCCCCCAAGATACAAAACTACAAAATATCCCTATAACTTTTAAATAAGATGATTTTGCAGGCATTTTGAATAGAATTATCCTTAACAGTTGTTGAAAACAAGACTTCAATACTGAGCAAAAAAAAAAAAAAAAAAAACAATTCTTATCCTCAGCAGCAGCAGGAAAGAGTAGGTATCACAATCTAAAAATTGAACAGAGAAAAACCAAATCAATGCACAAACTACCACAAAATTACAAAAAGAAATTCTTCTTTCTTTAAGAAGGTTTTAGGTTCACTTCTCCCTGACTTAACCACAACAACAACAACAACAACAACAACAA